>NW_028318467.1:0-310000 GCF_062004578.1 Staurois parvus | reverse complement strand
ATCACAAGTGTATATTGCTTGGCTTGCATGAAAGTTTTAGGACATAGGCTATGGTTGGTTGGGGGTGTTTATGTGTATATGTATAAATAGTATACACTGCAATTTGTTTTTATACTACTAATGGCGGTGATCAGCAACTTATAATGGAACTGCAATTGTGCGGTTGGAAATCTGACACTAACTGACGCTAGGGGAGCTGACTGTCACAGACATTACCAGTGACATAATAATATACACCGTCACTGCATTAATGACACTGGCTGGGAAGGGGTTAACATTTAGGGCAATCAAGGGGTTAAATTTGTGCCCAACTATGTGTAAAGTGTGCTGATTTTTACTAATAGATCTCTTTGTTCAGGGATTGTTCACAGCCAATCAGTGGATTCCTGCTGTGAATCATTGGCTGGGACTTGCTCCCTCTGTGTACAATCGCAGGGGGAGAGCGCATGCGCCCCCACACACCCAGATGCAAACAGTGACATATGGGTACGTTGCGTTGCTTGTGCGGGTCACCTGTCCACAGTACATTGTAAGTAATAGTTGAGGCTCAATTTTTATAGACAACATCTGACCTAAGATGAAATCCCTATTCAGAGGAGGCCTATAATTTGAGTTCTGGATAAAGCAGTGAGCCAAGCACACAAGCATGAATGGGTGTTTCTATGCACCAACATTGTACAGAAAATTTTATGCTGATGCCACCATATTGCAAGGGAGCAAACTTTGCATTTTCTGAGTTTTTTCTCCCAGAAAATAACCGCATCTGCAGATTGAAATGGATTTTGAATAAACCATTACAAACTGACTTGTATATCAATAGAATATTTTTTTTTCTATTAGCAGCACCAGTAGGCTTCTCCTTTATGTTACCAACAAATGTTATAAGACATGCAGTCATAATCTGGTCACTGAAAGATCTTTTCACAGACATGAACTCTGAGGGTGATATAGAGGGATTGATTCTTTCTCTCCTCTCTCTATCTATATATCTATATATATATATAATTTATATCTGGACAAATCAAGACAATCTACTACCAACAGTCTGTATTTATCTTTGCATGGCAGGGCTGATGGTAACGTGTAGTGAAATAATTTCCAAAAGGCACAGAATTCATACCCAAAGGCCCATTAATAATTATTTGATGACTGAAAATTCACAGTGTAAGGGACTCTTTCACATAGGCAGCAAACTCTACCACCCCTTTGAAAACTGATCTGAAGTGGATCCCTTCTTTAGTGTTTACAACAGGAGGGGATACTACTGCCTCTTGAATGATTTTTTTTTTTCCCCATGAGTGACTGTACTTTACAATAACCACATGCTAAAAACTCAGTGCGGCATGGTATTTCACAGTCTCATCGACTTCTTGACATGCCAAGTTAAATTTGCCACACCACGAAGCATTGTGACCACAGCAATGTGATCAGACTTAAGTGGCTGCCATGTGGCACTGGAAAGGGGGGGGGGGGGGTAATCAAAAATGCAAATTAACAGCCTGTTTTAGAGCCACTCATGTGATTTTAACCTTACAGCATCTAATGATCACAGAAAACATAACAATTCACCAATGTGTGGTAATATCATTTGCAGAGTGTGCACACAACTTAGGAGGTATCAGGCAGCAGCAACACTACAGGAAATCATGTATTACACAGATGTTTATTTAGGGTCGCTGTGGATGGAATTAACTGCAAAACTCTGATATGAGGAGAACTTTATTCCAAGAATACAACAGTCAAAAATATATTTTTTTTCTGCAAATCTGTCTGAAACAGACGAGTTTACTATCGAAATAGTGTTTAACACAGTAACAGATACACAGAATTCTGGTAAGTGACTCGGTAGTATGGCTATATTAGCATGGTGAGGATGTAACTGACTGGGGGGAAGGGGGACTGTCTTTGTTATAAGGTTTATTGTTTTCATGCTACACCGAGAAAAGTGAAGAGAAAATAATGGAGGGCCCAAGATTTCAATTATATACTTCTTAGCTAAGGGATGGCTCACAAAGTTTTCTAGTCAGTTACTCGGCAATATGGGTGCTCCTTCCTGCAGAGTGCTTAGATATGAAAGGAAATGAGGAGCAGACCATTAATCTGTGCAGGTTCATAGAACAAGAGAAGAAATAGGAGCACTAGGGACATGGACCTACGATACACATGCTCTGGTTACTGGTTCATTTATATGCCATAACTTGCCCTTTATACATAAGAATATCTCTTTATAAGGATGCCACTTCAAGAGGCGATAATAACATAAAACGTACCACAGGGTTAAGGAACATCATCATAAATGTTTCATATACACAACAAACCCAATATGGATTAAATAGAAGTCCTTTATTCCTCTCTGCGTTCCTTCCTCACATTTAGGAAGGACACCAAGGATGGGGGTGGGGATGAATGGTACAGAATTCATGACATCACCTTTTACAACATAAAAACAGTTATCTAACCATGTAGTGGAGTGCAGGTGTATCAGTGTCCATGTATATTGCTAGTTGTGTGATTGTGTACTGAAGTTATTGTGTATCGCATCTAAGATTTGGTATTCATTTTTTTTTTCTTTTCTTTTCGTCTTTTGCAAAAATAAAACAGTCCACTGTCCAGCAGGGGTCTGCCTAAAAAGAATGAAGTCCTTTCCACCTTACACCCTCCCTTCCTGGCAGAACCTTACTCTGCATGGACTTTGGCCTCTGGCCTTTGCATGGATAATTCAGTAGCTAGAAAGGCTCCTTGGCCAAGTGCCGTGGCATAGGTCCGAGCATGAGAAAGGGGGAAGGCATTCTGTGCAGATTGGCTTGTTGATCGATGGTGGGGTATGGAATGGTAATCTGCCACATTATCATATTGGGATAGTGCAGTTATGGAGCTATGGAGCTTGCTATGGAGTGTTTGATATGGATAAAAGATGGCAGGTTCTCTTTCTGAAGTCTCAGGAACATGGCCTCTCAGGCTGTGGCTCCTCTCTGGCTTAGGTGGCGCTGTATTAGAGACAAACTGCGCAGTGTCCTCTCTGTAACAGTCTCGGTGAGAATTTTCTGCTGGCCTCACAATTGACCGGTCTTTATCTTCTGACAGTCTCATGTCTTTGTGATTGAGTCTTACTGGTTCCTGTGGGTTTGCATTGCACTTATTGTTTGAGGAATGATAAGATGCATGTTCAGAAGGCATTGGCATGGACTTGGAGTTGTATTCTGTGGGTGGAAATGGTGGACCATTTCTTCCATCTGAAGTTTGCCTGTGTCCAGTATCCTGCTGAGGAGGAGTCCGATGCTCAGCGTTTAACTCGTGTTGTAATCTACTCCTACTTGTTCCAGTCTGCTTCTGTGGCAGGGAGGGCCTATCTTGGTGCCCATTTCCGTATGGAGGAGGAGGTGCCAGACGTTCGTCACCTTCTATTCTTCCTGGATATCGGCTATCTTTTGATTCTGCAACACTTAGAAGGCCAGGGGTCTTTCCTGGGTCTGACCGACTTCTGAGATGAATCACATCTAAACCTGCTATATCGTCCACTAAAGATGGGGTGACGTTATCATACTGAGACATGACCGGTCCCTTGGATCTCTGACGTGATCTGTTCTCTCTTCTTAGGGACTGCAGCCTGTATCGGTCCATATCTTCCATATCCCAGGAAATATGAAGTGGCCGAGGATGTTCTGGAGGCACATCTCGACTGATGAAATTGTGCTCACGTAGACTTCCTCTTGGATATGGAGCTAGACCTTGTGATCGATATGTAGCCTTGGGCTGATGTCTTGTTGTTGTATAAGAAGCAAAATCACGACTTGGGTAGAGGTGAAACTGTCGCAAACGCAAAGTGCTATAGGGGTCCATATCATAGAAGGTTCCATCAGAAGAGTAATATGTTGTGTTCCCTGAATAGGGACTATATCGATAATGTACCCTCCCATTCTCAAAGTAAGGCTGCAGCTGAGTAACATGATAATCTGAAGAGGAACTGAAGGGTGGACATGCTTTGTACTGGTATACTGGGCGTGGGCAGTAGGCAGGCTCTTCATCTGGGGGGACTTCAGTTCTGGAAATGGGGACTGCACGTACAGGAGGAGGTTGTGGTTGAATAGGCACATGCAAAGACTGAACCCGCCTTATGGTAGGATAAGGGGGTGTGTCCTCTGAGTAACTTCGTAGACCTGGACTCATGGATCCCATATAGTCTGCTCGATTTTTTGTGCGGGAGTGCTGCATTCCCGAGTGTTTGGCTTGAGTTATATAAGTGCCATAAAGGGTGGAATTAGAGGAGGGAGTTTCACAGCGAGTGGAATATGGCTGCATGTGTAGAGTGTCAGCTCTGTAGGACTTGGGAATCGCTGCTGCCTTATGATGCACTAATGTGTCGTAGGTATCGGTCAGATTCTCTGCCTCCATCTGAGAAGGATAAAGATGCCGGTAACTAAGCTCTGTGCTCTCTGGCTTACTGGATAGATATGATCGGTAGGCATCTCCCATTTCAGCTTTGTCTTCTGCTTTGGCCTGGGATGGATATGGATGTCTGTAGCTGGCCCCTTGCTCTATCATATTCTCAGACTTCATATGAGTTGAATAGTTGTGTCTGGGCAGTGCATCCTCCAGGGAAGATGGCAGCATCATTGTGTTCAGGAAGGAGTGATAATTGCTGGCTGTGATTGCCTCATTGTAGTTGGAGTGCAAAGCAGTAGCCAGGCGGCTCTCCATGGTTCGGACAGGTGGAGCCGGTGGAGCTGTGCTCTGCACTGAGTGTGATGGGAAAGACTCTGAGCGCTGGTGAAGATGGGGCCTTGGACTGGGCTTATCTGAGGAAGGGGGTGGAGTGAAGGCTTCCGTAGGAAAGGTGGGATTCACTTCACTAGGTCCTGGCAGTGGCGTGTCTTCAGGGGGAATGGATCCTGGCACCTGAAATGTAGAACACACAGATGTTACAATTCATGCCAGCAGTTCATGTATGTAGGTGCATTATCCTTGTGATTCAAATGATCTGTGCCACTAATGCTCATATTAACTAGAATAGTTTCATTTTTCTATTATATGTATTAGAAAATTACATTAAGAATGTGCATGGTTGATGTCAGATATCTGTATTTGTCTTTTGTGCATAGCACAGTGTTAAGGGAATATATGCAATGTAAATCATTACACTTTAATGTCATTAAAGGGAAGGAGTATTATTTATATTATATATCTATATATAATATGTGTGTGTGTATACAAGCAAGTATATAACCACTGAAAAAATTATGTAGGTTAAAAAAAAAAAAACATACACAGGACAGAAAGGGGGACTCACTTTTCTTCATGTAATTATCTTAATCTACTGACTGATCTCTGTAAAATAGCTTGTGGGGTTTTTTTTTTAACTGGAGGTAATGAAAAGGAATCTAAAGCTCCACCTGCTGGCTAAATATGAGACTTCAAAATATGTCCCACTGTCAATTCATTTTTATACTGTATGTTAAATGAAACCGTACCCTTTCTCCTTTTTAACTATAAAAAAGTAAACTGATCAAATATTTATGTATGATTATTTATATTTAACTAATCATTTAATTGGAAAGTAAACTTTCCATCAGCTTGCAGAGAGATGGCATGCTCTGGAGTTGATGAGATCCACTGATGTCAGTGAATGAACAACTTACATTCTCACAAGTCAAAACTGAGCCTGTCTTTATCATCCTGACATGACCAAATTGGCCACTCAAAAGTCAGATATTGAAACCCTCTGGTAACATGATACCAGCATGGAAACTGATATGTTATTCTTCTTCCTGAGGCTCAATTATACCCAGCAGTTGTGGTGTGTTGCAGTGTACCATACATGCATTTTACATCCTGTTTAGTGCCATCCATTTTCAAAGGAAAAATAATCAGTCCATCCCATGCGAAAGTTAACATTTGCTCAATATGTATGGTGGACATACATTAATTGTATCAAAAAATGTATAATAAATATACATACCGATAGTGAGCATGCAACACTGTTAGGAGACCATGCAAACTCTGAACTAATGCATACTACACCTTTCCAAGCTTGCTGAATGGTATTTTATTCACATTCACGCAGCTTCACAACACAGATTGCACCATAGATACAAACTGAACTATTTTTGGTGTGGTTTACACTTGGGGGAAAAAAATACAAACAATTTGTACCAGTAGTTTAAAGGTTTAAATTTAATTAAATATTTAATGTATTAAAAAACTGAATTCTTGGGCTCTCAAGTGTCTATGTACCTGAGTGGAAGGGCTCAATCCGGGGGTAATGGCAGATGGATTTGGTCCTGGCATTGGATTCTGACATCTCACAGGGCTGTAGTGGATAGTGGTGATGGAGAATGATGAGCTGGTGTTGGGCTCTGATGTAATGGCAGGATTCATCTCAGTGGTGGCAGCTAGTGGTGGAGACAGCTTTTGTGGTGGTAGCTCTGGCGGTGGCTCTTCCTCTGGGGGTGGAGGCAGTGGTAAATCCATGAATTGGAGGTAGGGTGGTCTCTTCTGAGAAGAAACTTGTTGGGCTGACTCAGCCAGGGCCAACGCCAGCATCCTGGCAGCATTTTTCGGAGGTGGTGGGGGAGGAATGAAGGAAACAGTGGTGACAGGGACTGGATCCATGGGAGACTCCATGACACATGATCCTGGAAACAGAGGGGATATTTTGTCAGAACTATATAGGTGTGGATAATTACTGATTAAAATGCATACTCTTCTACATTACAGTCAATTACTTGCTCTAGTCATTAGGCTTACTCAGACAAGCAGTACAGTAACTAAAAGCAACCAGTCACCACTTCACAGCAGTCAAGGGACTTCTGACTTGTCATGATTACTGCTTTTCTCTATAATAATCTAAAGGCCAGGTATGGATGATGGTTGTCAAACCATTTTGAAAACACATTGCATGTCTAAGTACATATTCAAGTTGAAAAGGTGGACATTTTGCGGAATACAAAAAGATCAGTTCACCTAAGAATGACCATAAATTTTATTCAAAATATTTGAAGTGGGTTTCAATGCAGAATCTGACCTTTCACGTTTTTATGCAACACACCTGTGAAGTGAGATTGCATATCTCTATATCCTGTTGTATAGAGTAATGTCCCTACAAGAAGGAACAAAATACACACATACATGCTGTAATTAGATATATCAATGTTTAGATTCTTTTACAGTGGTTGATCACCATACTGGTACTTTCTGCAACCCATATTTCAGGTTTTCTTTACTCAAACTTTTTGTTCAAAACAAAGTATGGCATTGGTTTTTACTATGTATGGCTCTTTGGGATGGCAGTATGGGATCTGTCTTCAGCCTGAAGCCCGTGTGCACATACATCCTCTAAGTACAGGGCAGTGGGTGGGGATCTGTGTTCTATCCTGACAGGGTTAGGCAGTGGTACAGAGCCCCCCCCAGGTATAAAAGACAAGATTCAGGAGGATCATCACTTGTTAAATTCAACTCTGTATGGTAGCAATTACTAAGTTTCATATAAAATTGACATACATGATGTTCTGGGTATTCTAAAACCAAAAGGGACTGACTGGAAAACACTGCTATACATATATAATCTATAGGTAATAAATGTACACATCTTGAGGGACCTGACACCACCCAGGGGGTATTTCGAACAGTCACTGCTAATTACATGGTCATGGAATACTGATGTTCAAGCCAACTCTTTGACAGAGAGCCTCGTTATCTGTTGAAAAACAGAAAATAAAATTGCATATTTTTGTAGCCACTAAATAGACTATAGCTCATGCAAGTTCCCAACTTTAAAGTCATCTAAGTGAGAAACTGACTGTGATGGTAAGCGACACCCATGACAAATCCATCCAGATTTGTCAACCTTGACCTAACTACTGTCATCACTATGGGCCTATTCCAACTCTAATCCTGGCTCACAAATGCCGTAATCTTTTGATACACTCCCTGTTTTTTCCCCTGCCACCCCCTTTCCCTCTACTTCTCCACCCCCCCTTTCTTTCCATCCTACCCCTGCCCCCTTTTTCACCAACCCCACTCACTTTATCCCACCTTTCCCCATATACTTGTCTCCTCTGTTCTTTTTCTGTGCATTGGCCTATTCTCCACTCTCCTTGCCTAGCCTTTAGCTCTTCCACTGATTTCTACCCAAATCTGCTGTCAATACTCACAGATTGACTAATTGCATCATGAATGACTTCTATACTAGATATAAGGGGTTCCCCTGTCTTTTCCTTTCATGGTTGTTATTTGCATGTTTTTATTATCTTAACCAGTGGAAGTAAATTAACCATAGAAAAACAGAACTTGCCTAACTGGCTTATATTGCTAATCTCAGACATTCAATACTCATGCATATGTTGACTTTACACTGTTTCATAATGAACCTTGGTATCCAACCTGTATTTCTATTGTTACCAAATTCTGGTTAAAAAAAAAAACAGGAACACAAACTCTTCTGAACATGAATTGGTCATATTAATGTATAATGTAGTTGGGGCAGTTTAAACTTATATCACCTACAGACCTAATACAATAACTTATAGGGTTATATTTAAAAAGTAATGAATGTGATGATCACTAGACATTCCTTTAGAGGTGTAACTTATTGGTCAATGTCTTTTAAATAACAAGGATAGATGCACTTGGAGTGAATATTTGGTAAGTATCACAATAAATGCTGTATAAATAATCCCCATACTAATTAATTACTAAATGTTCGATCACTGAGCTGCCTTTAGAAATGTGTAGGTTGCTATGATTTCCTGTACAAAACCAGCCATTATGTATATTGGGGTTGCTTTGATTTTCTGTGTACATAATCAGACAATATGAAAATTGGCTGCTATAGGTTCCTGTACGTCTTCTATCAGTATATGCCTCACTCCCACCATTCCAAGTGATATAGTTAGTCTGGCTGAAAAAAGACATAAGTCCATCTAGTTCAACCATTAAAAAAAATATATATATACCCACAGTTGATCCAGAGGAAGGCAAAATAAAAAACCCCAGCAAAGCATGCTCCAATTTGCTCCTGCAGGGAAAAAAAAAATCCTTCCTGATCCAGGGGTGGACTGACCATTTGGAAACTCGGGCACTGCCCAAGGTCAGTAGGGGGCCCCATGAGATGCCCCTGGTACCGTTTTCATAGGCTTTTTTGAGTTTGGGCAAGGACACAGGGCCCCCATGATCCTCTATTGCCCGGGGGCCCCATGAGTTGTCAGTCCACCCCTGTCCTGATCCCCTGAGAGGCAATCGGATGTTCCCTGGATCAACTTTACCTATAAATATTAGTATCCAGTTATATTCTGTGTATCTAGGAAAGAATCCAGGCCTTTTTTAAAGCAATCCACTGAGCTGGCCAGAACCAACACTTGAGGGAGTCTATTCCACATTTTCACAGCTCTGACTGTGAAGAAACCTTTCTGTGGTTGGAGATTACATTTCTTTTCCTCCAGACATAAGGAGTGCCCCCTTGTCCTCTGTGATAACCTCAGGGTGAATAACTGTACACTGAGTTCACTATATGAAGCACTGATGTATTTATACATGTTGATCATATCCCCCCTTAATCTCCTCTCTCTTCTCAAGAGAGAATACATTCAGTTCCTCTCATCTTTCCTCATAGCTGAGCTCCTCCATGCCTCTTATCCGTTTGGTTGCTCTTCTCTGTACTTTCTCCAGTTCCTCAATGTTCTTTTTGTGAATTGGTGCCCAAACCTTAACTGCATATTCCAGATGAGGTGTTACTAATGATTTGTACCGGGGTAATATGATATCTCTCTCTCTCTGGACTCTATACCTTTTTTAATACAAGAGAGGATTTTGCTCACTTTAGAAACTGCAGCTTTGTATTGCATGCCATTATTAAGCTTGTGTTCTACAGAACTCCCAGATCCTTCTCCACCATTGATTCCCCCAGTTGTACCCCCCCTAGTATGTATGATGCATGCATATTCTTAACCCCCAAGTGCATAACTTTACATTTATCAACATTAAACCTAATTTGCCACATAGTTGCCCAATTACACAGTGCATTGAGGTCGGCTTGTGAAGACATCCTGTAAAGACGTTATTGCACTGCACAGCTTGGTGTCATCTACAAAGACTGAAAAGGGATTTTTAATCCCAGACCCTATATTGTTTATAAATATATTAAAAAGTAAGGGTCCCAACACTGAATGGTCTAGGGTTGTTAGTGGTGTACCCCAAGGTTCAGAGTATGAATCATTAACCACTACTCTTTGAATACGATCTTTTAGCCAGTTTTCTATCCATTTACATACAGATTTTTCCAAGCCTGTAGACTTTACCTTACACATTAGCCGTGTGTGGGGAACTGTGTCAAACGCTTTTGCAAAATTCAAGTATACCAAGTCTATCACTACCCCTCTGTCCAAAGTTTTGCTCACCTCCTCATAAAAAGAAATCAGATTTGTTTGACAACTTCTGTCTTCCATGAACCCATGCTGTTTGTTGCTTAAAATATATTTTTCCAGCAAGAACTTATCTATTTGGTCTTTTATTAAACTCTCCAGTATCTTCCCAACTATAGGCGTTAAACTAACAGGTCTATAATTACTTGAAGATTTTGACCCCTTTTTAAATATTGGCACCACATTGGCCTTACGCCAATCCAGTGGTAATATGCCAGTGATTAAAGAGTCCCTAAAAATTAGAAACAATGGCTTTGAAATGACAGTGCTCAATTCTTTAAGGACTCGTGGGTGCTTTATTCACCTTTATACTGTCTAAATATTTTTGGATCCTATCAATTGTGAGCCAATGTGGATTATCTTGGGCTGTGTCAATACCATGCCCATTATGGACAAGAGCTCCCCCATGCTCCTTTGTATACACAGAGCTGAAGAAGGGATTTAATAAATTTGCCTTCTCTTTGTCCCCAGTCATCCACTCTAGATTATTTTGTAAAGGGCCTACATGCTCAGACCAGATCTTTTTACTATTAATATATTTTAAGAATTTTTTCGGGGTTTGTCCTGCTATCTCTTGCAATCTGTCGTTTGTTTTCAATTTTTGCGGCCTTTTTTGCATATTCTGTTATATTATTTGTAATGTTTAAACAATGCTAGCGTTCCTTCATTTTTATATTTAATAAAAGCTCTTTTCTTATTGTCTATAGCTTTTTAACTTTGGCCGTAAACCACATAGGTTTGATTTTTAGCCTTTTAAACTTGTTGCCCATGGGAATATATTTTGCAGTGTGATAGAAGGATGGATCTAACATTTGCACTCCCCTGTCTCTAATGAACATCTCTATCAAAACGTTTATTTGACTTTGGATCATCACTGTAGATAATGCTATATCAAAAAGACTGATTTATATGTTTTTAGCATTTCCTTAAAAATAAAAGGATACCCTCCTATTCTACAACCCTTCCCCAGAAATCTGTTGTATTCATTTTATGATTTCTCCTCATTGGCTGTACATGTGACTTTACTGGAGAGTTCAGTCTCCAGCCATTGGTTAAGGATTTCTCATATGCTCACCACACAGGAATCAACCTGATGTAAAATGGCTGCAAATGCTAATCTCGATACAGCGCCGTACCCGCTGCGCTGCTCTATTTTCACAGGACTCAGAGGCAGCAGTGGAATTCAATGGCTCCCTCTGCTGTCAATCAAATCCAATGAGGAAGGAGTTGGGGGGGGGGGCACCGTGTCAATAGAAGCGCCTCTAAGTGTGTACTGTGAAGGTATTTAATAAAAAGAGAAGTAGTAACTCACATCTTAGACTTTATAAACAGGCTGATGGGTAAGAGGGTAAGACGTCTGTAGCCAGATGTTGTTGTGTGACTGATCCAGAGAGGAGATCAATTGAGTCCGCCAGCAGCTGGTGCTGTGCATGTGCAACATGGATGGTAAGCTTGATGGAATCCCCAAAGTGTCTACCAGCAGATGGTGCTGTGCATATGCAGCATAGATGGTGAAGCCTGGCAGAGTCTCCAAGATGTCCGGGATCAGCACATGTCGCGGCTACCGTCATCAAAATGCAACGTGTTTCTGAGCATGTGCAGGATGAGATGAGTCCAGGAGCGCTCTTTCATCAGGCTGCCTCAGCGGCTCTTCTGCACTCAACTTTCTTACCTGCCTGTCTCCTGCTGTACACTGAGCTGTGCATGCGCAACTCAGTGCATAAATTTGGTGATGCCAGGATGACTGAACTCCAGTGCATGCGTAAGAGTAATATCACTTTGCCCTGGCCAATTAAAACACCTGGCTGAAGATGACAGCACCCAGTGGGAAACTCCAGGACAACCAGTGCTGGAATTAACGGGAGTATAGTTCCGCTTTATATTTCAGAGACCTTCATTTATACTCCCACCAAACTGTCCAGGAAAAGGAACAGCTGGACAAAGAACATAGCTCTGACAGGTGGGGAGTGAAAGATCCTGTGTCCCTGTGATGCTGGGAATGCAGTCTTTCACTTCCCATAGTACCAGCATCACCAAGTGCACACAAATCAGATAGCTAGGCACACACTTAACCCTTTGATTGCCCTATATGTTAACCCTTCCCAACCCATATCATTATTGCAGTATTAAAAATACAGCATATTTTTAGCACTGATCACTGTATTAGCATCACTGGTTTTCACAAAGTGTCAGTGTAAAAATGTTCGCTGCAATATCGCAGTTCCGCTATAAGTTGCTGATCGCCACCATTACTAGTATTAAAAATAAAAAAAAATCCAGTATATATACTGCCAGTTGTAGACGCTATAACGTTTGCATAAACTAATCAATATACACTTACTGGGACTTTCTTTTTACCAAAATATGTAGCAAAATACATTTTGACCTAAATTTATGAAGAAATTAGATTTTTTACATTTTATTGGATATTTTTTATAGCAGAAATTTTTTTTTTCCCCCATTATAAACAAAAAAAGACCAACGCAGAGGTGATCAAATACCACCAAAAGAAAGCTCTATTTGTGGGAAAAAAAGGACAACATTTTTATTTATGTACAGCGTTGCCTGACCACACAATTGTCAGTTAATGTAAAGCAGCGCAGTATCACAAAAAATGGCCTGGTCAGGAAGGGGTGGAAATATTCCAGAGGTCAAGTGGTTAAAACCTTTTTTTCCCCTGAATGAAATATAAACCTGTTGATGTAACTGTTTCAAATAGTGTTAGAAGAATTCTATTCTGCTCTTAACATAACTCCAGCTCTGCCAAGGACTGCAATATTTTGCCTCTATGTAGAGTTGCAGTTGCCTTGGTGCTACAGATGTGATTGGCTATACCAGCAGCCATTTGACGGCTTAAAAGTAAGAACACAGGCAAATCACCTTGAATGTAGTATATACTACTACCCATGCACTGGAAGGCAGAATGGAAATGAAAACACTGCTTGAACATTGATATGTGTAATAATCCACCTCAAAACCAACGTGACACCCATTTTGCTATGTATGTCTCCTTTCTGCAATAAAATAAACTGACCTGCACCGTTCCAAAGATGTACAGTCAGGTCCATAAATATTGGGACATCAACACAATTCTAACATTTTTGGCACTATACACCACCACAATGGATTTGAAATGAAACAAACAAGATGTGCTTTAACTGCAGACTGTCAGCTTTAATTTGAGGGTATTTACATCCAAATCAGGTGAACGGTGTAGGAATTACAACAGTTTGCATATATGCCTCCCACTTGTTAAGGGACCAAAAGTAATGGGACAATTGGCTTCTCAGCTGTTCCATGGCCAGGTGTGTGTTATTCCCTCATTATCCCAATTAAAATGAGCAGATAAAAGGTCCAGAGTTAATTTCAAGTGTGATATTTGCATTTGGAATCTGTTGCTGTCAACTCTCAAGATGAGATCCAAAGAGCTGTCACTATCAGTGAAGCAAGCCATCATTAGGCTGAAAAAACAAAACAAACCCATCAGAGAGATAGCAAAAACATTAGGCGTGGCCAAAACAACTGTTTGGAACATTCTTAAAAAGAAGGAACGCATCGGTGAGCTCAGCAACACCAAAAGACCCGGAAGACCACGGAAAACAACTGTGATGGATGACCGAAGAATTCTTTCCCTGGTGAAGAAAACACCCTTCACAACAGTTGGTCAGATCAAGAACACTCTCCAGGAGGTAGGTGTATGTGTGTCAAAGTCAACAATCAAGAGAAGACTTCACCAGAGTGAATACAGAGGGTTCACCACAAGATGTAAACCATTGGTGAGCCGCAAAAACAGGAAGGCCAGATTAGAGTTTGCCAAACAACATCTAAAAAAGCCTTCACAGTTCTGGAACAACATCCTATGGACAGATGAGACCAAGATCAACTTGTACCAGAGTGATGGGAAGGGAAGAGTATGGAGAAGGAAAGGAACTGCTCATGATCCTAAGCATACCACCTCATCAGTGAAGCATGGTGGTGGTAGTGTCATGGCGTGGGCATGTATGGCTGCCAATGGAACTGGTTCTCTTGTATTTATTGATGATGTGACTGCTGACAAAAGCAGCAGGATGAATTCTGAAGTGTTTCGAGCAATATTATCTGCTCATATTCAGCCAAATGCTTCACAACTCATTGGATGCCGCTTCACAGTGCAGATGGACAATGACCCAAAGCATACTGCAAAAGCAACCAAAGAGTTTTTCAACGGAAAGAAGTGGAATGTTGTGCAATGGCCAAGTCAATCACCTGACCTGAATCCGATTGAGCATGCATTTCACTTGCTGAAGACAAAACTGAAGGTAAAATGCCCCAAGAACAAGCAGGAACTGAAGACAGTTGCAGTAGAGGCCTGGCATCGCCAGGGATGAAACCCAGTGTCTGGTGATGTCTATGTGTTCCAGACTTCAGGCTGTAATTGACTGCAAAGGATTTGCAACCAAGTATTAAAAAGTGAAAGTTTGATTTATGATTATTTTGTCCCATTACTTTTGGTCCCTTAACAAGTGGGAGGCACATATGCAAACTGTTGTAATTCCTACACTGTTCACCTGATTTGGATTTAAATACCCTCAAATTAAAGCTGACAGTCTGCAGTTAAAGCACATCTTGTTCCTTTCATTTCAAATCCATTGTGGTGGTGTATAGAGCCAAAAATATTAGAATTGTGTCAATGTCCCAATATTTATGGACCTGACTGTATTCACAGAAAAGGATCACCCTTTTGAAAATATATATGCTGTAGAGATCCATCATCTGCAAAGTCCCTCGCTGGCATTTTTTGATTGGCTGGTGCAGAATACCAGTAAAGAAATTCATTCATCCCAGCACATGGGCCCCATGCTGAGAATGTACCACGAGATTCACAGGTCAGTGTACATTGCAAAGAAAACCGTGAACAGGAAGGTCAGTTTCTAGAGTGAGGTAAGGGGAAGCAGACGCCACTCAGAACCAGCCCCAGAAGACCGGTGTTTTGGGTGTTTGGAATGGCCTAAGCACCTCACCAGCCACACCCTCTGACACGTTTCACCCCGCCCATCAGAGGCCTCTGTGACCAAGCCCAGAGGGCATGGCTAGCGCGGTGCTTAGGCCATAGGTTACTGTGATGGCCAATCACAACAGTCACAATGCAGAGCCACTCTAATTGTTTCTGTCCATTTTGGCTATGATCTAATGACAGCACAACCACAAGCCCTGTGCACACAGCAGGCATATGCACCAATGGTGAACATTTTTAAAAGTCCATTCAGGATAACTGCGCCCTGACTGGTTGTTTAACCGCCTCCCACCCGCCATATAGTCCAAAGACAGACGCAAGGCAGTTCTCTCGTTCTGGGAGGACGTCATATGACGCCCTCCCATTTTCACCGCGCATGCGTGGCTCCAGGAGTGCACAGCGCGGCGATCGGCGGTGCGCTGTGTCCCTCGGACACAGCGGATCACCGATCCACGGAAAGAGACGAAGATGATCATGTGATCGCATGTAAACAGGGAAATGCCGGTTACGACATTTTACTCCTCACGAGCTGTCACGCTGACAGCTCGAGGAGAGCCAGTAATCGGCTTTCCGCGGAGGGGACATGTACACAGATCATCAGGGCACTGATGATCAGTGTGCCCTGATGATCAGTGTAGCCGCACAGTGCCACCTGCCAGTGTCCATCAGTGCCAGCTCTCAGTGCTCATCCATGCCACCTGCCAGTGCCCATCAATGCCACATATCAGTGCCTACCAGTGCACATCAATGCCACATATCAGTGCCCATCTGAGCTGCCTTTCAGTGTCACCCATCAGTGCCACCTATCAATGCCAATCAGTGCTACCTATCAGTGCTGCCAGTGTCACCTATCAGTGCCCGTCAGTGCTGCCTATCAGTGCCATATATCAGTGCTGCCTTTCAGTGCCCATCAGTGCCACCTACCAGTGCCTCATCAGTGCCCATCAGTGCCACCTATCAGTGTCCATCAGTGCAGCATATCAGTGCCCATCAGTGAAGGAGAAAAATCACTTATTTACAAAATTTTATAACAAAAACTAAGAAAAAAAAGCTTTTTTTTTTCAAAATTTTAGGTGGTTTTTGGTTTAAGAAAAAATAAAAAATTATTTTTAAAAAAGTTAAAAAAGTGATTAAATACCACCAAAATAAAGCTCTGTCACCAAAAAATTATAAAAATTTCATATGGGTATTGTTGCATGACCGCGCAATTGTCATTCAAAATGTGACAGCGCTGAAAGCTGGAAATTAGCTGGACAGGAAGGGGGTATAAGTGCCCGGTAGGCAAGTGGTTAAAGATATACTACAGTAGTGAAGCTGTTAACCACCACATTTTTTGCGATGCGGCACTGCATTATCTTAACTGACAATTGCGCGGTCATGCAACACCTCACATAAATTATCCTTATATCATTTTTTTTTCACCACAAATAGAGCTTTATTTTGGTGGTATTTGATCAGCTCTGGGTTTATTTTTTGTGCTCTAACTGAAAAAAGACGGAATTTTTAAAAAACTTTTTTACTTTCTGCTATAAGACATCCAGTAAAAAAAGTAAAAAATAAAAAATGTACTCATAAATTTAGGCTAAAATGTATTCTGCTACAGATTCTTGGTAAAAAAAAAATCTCAATAAGTGTATATTGATTGGTTTGCACAAAAGTTATAGCGTCTACAAATGGCGGTATATATACTGGAATGGTTTTTTTTATACTAGTAATGCTGGTGATCAGCAACTTATAGCGGGACTGTGCTATTGTGGTGGACAGTCTGACACTGACAATTTGTGTTAACCAGTGACACTAATACAGCGATCAGTGCTAAAAATATACACTGTTAATGTATTAATGACACTAACTGGGAAGAGGTTAAACCTCTAGGGCGATCAAATGGTTAATTGTGTGCCTAGCCAGTGTTTTCGTGTTTGCCTAGTAAAAACAGCACATAGTAATCTGCTAAAATGTATTCCCTGAATAAAATCTAGCAGATCGCTGTTGATATAACACAGCTCTGCCTTGTACATAGGGAAAGCTGTGTTATTTCAGTCTTCTTAGAGATCAATTATTGATTGGCTTCTGCTGTGTCCAATCTCAGCAGAAGCCGTGATCCAGCAGCAGGTTTGCGCCCCCGTGGTGGAAGTGCAAAATCATGTTTATATACATGATTTTGCACAGAAAGTCCGCCCTGTAACAGTAAATCTGCTATAGGGCGGACGGCAAGTGGTTAAAAGGCAAAGTGATGGAGGGTTGTTTACAAAAGGAACGGCAGTGGATAAAGCACCGCCAGGCAACAGTTGCACTCATTAATGTCGGAGAACTTAGCCATCCTAGAAGAGCTAGGTTCACAGACACTGTGTACAGTGCCAATCCATGTGGCTCTGTGCCTAAGATTACTGTGATTGGCCACCAATAGACAAATTACAGAGATCACATGATGCAAACCGCTTACAGCTGTGAGCCCTCCTCTTCCTCTTACAATGAAGGAAAAGCAACTAATGAATGAATCGGTCCTGAATACAGTACACCACTTCCTCCCTCTGTGTATGACTTGTATGTGATGTAACTAGTACGCCAATACCAAGTCCCATGTTTTAACCCCCTTGGATTGTAAGCTCCACGAGCCGGGCCCTCATATTCCTTCTGTACTGAAATGGATTTAAATTGTACTGTCTACCTTATATTGTAAAGCGCTGCGCAAACTGTTGGCGCTATATAAATCCTGTATAATAATAATACCAGCAGGTTTTTAATTTTCCAAAAATTGTGGCAAAAAAATTAAATCAACCTGGGGTGTTTACTTTTTTCAAAAGAGTTATTTTGGGGGTGTTTAAACCATTAATTATTTTAAGTTTTATTTTCATATTTTATTCTTATATTAGAACTTGCTTTCGGATGGTATTTATCAAAACAAACTATATAAAATTTGTTTAGGTACAGTGTTGTATGATAGCGTAATTGCCAGTCAGTATCACAGCACTGAAAAATGGCCAGGTCATGAAGGGTTAATACAGACTGTTACTGAAATGGCTACTTACAATTTCTAATTGCAAATGCTTTGCATTTCTGAATGTATGCAAAAGGTTCTCTGACTGGATGAGGTGAACAGCATGATCTCTCTACCTTGTCCAATCAGAGAACGCTTTGCATTCATTCACAGAATGCAAAGCATCCACTGAATTGCACCTGTGCTGAATGGCTGACCTCCTGTGTTCAGAATACATGAGGCCAGCTGCTCAACATAAGACCTGGGAAATGCAGATCACTGGAGTTCAGGGATTTCCAGCTAGCAAGGTATGGTTTATACATAGTTACTCTGGGCCACCTTAGATCACAGTAACTATGTATAAAATATCTACACATAGAATTCCTCTCTCACCCCTTCCCACCCAGCGTCCTTTTAATAAGGTCTGTACACCCAGAGGGGACAGGAAGGATCAGTGATCATATGGCCACTGTGATTGGCTCTAACAGTGGTCACATGAGACAATCCCACAGGCTATCGATCATTAGCAGAATAAGTGCGCTCTCAGCACAGAAACCAGTGACGCATATGTGCAGCGTGTGGATGTTAAAGCCCACCCTTTTTCACATGTTGCGCAGGCAACAATAGGTTAAAGAGTAAGAGGGAAGATTTTTATTTAACGCCTCACCATGCTCTCCTGCTGGCTATTTAGAGGGTTCTTTGATGTTGAAGGCATTTGCTGGTCTTCCCAGTCATGTGATTACTGATTTGTTGTCACAGTGATCAGTTGATTGGGAGCCCTTCCTATTATTTCCTCTTTGTAAACAGTGACCTGGAGCTGTCAGTGACATTGCTGGGGTTCTGAATGAGCACACTTCACAGAAAATGCTGGTGCTGGCTGTGCGCTTATATGGGGACAGCTAAAGTCTACCGCTCTGCTGTCACATATATATACACTAGCAGCAGCAGGTTTACGACCATTTGTGACTGGTTAAAAGCAATGGCATTACATTTGACAAGTTTTAGCATTTCCTTCATTGCCAGAGATTAGACACATGTACACACCAGCAGATGACAAATGTCTTGTTTCCAAAATAAAAGTTGTAGAAGTGAACCATCAGGTTTTTGAGTGGACTGCTACATACCTGGAGATGTAGGCACAGTGAGGATGGACTTGTTCTGCTCTAATCCTGACAATTCAGTTTCCCCTCTTTGAGATGATCCAGCTTTGTTACTGGAGTTGAATTCCTGGTTGCTGTTGTCAGTATATACTAGGTCCGTGCTACATATAACATGAGATGTGTCTGGTGAAATGTTCCCTGTGGTATCTTCTCTCTCAGCTCCACCACTGTTCCATTGAGAGATGAGTGTAGAGTCCAACGTCCATGGAGATTCTTGTGCTGCTGATATAGAGAGTTGGCCAAGTCCAAAGTCTCCTGACTTAGATACAGCAGCTTGCAGAGTCCCCAAATCTCTGATTACACTTTCCTTGTACCATATAGGAGACTGAGAAATTCCACTCGCAAACTGCATATTTCCAATCATTTCTGACACCCGGCTGGGCAGTGTAACTGTGACTGGGTCTGAAATGGTAAGGGGTGGAGATCGGACGGCTTTGCGACCCACCTTTGGGGACAGAGCCTGGACAACTTTCTCAGCAAAGGATGGGCCTTTTGGAATCTTCTCCGCACTGGGACTGCGATCAGGTGTTAGGAAGGGACTGATCAGCCTCTCCTGGAAAGGGGACATGGGCTCAGAGCTGTTGCCACTGGCAGGTGTTTGGGCTCCAATCTGAAATCTCTCTCTGCTGCTGCTTGGAGTGGTGTCAATATGGAACAGATTGTTACTATCCAGCCCATCACTGTCCAGCTTTGGTGGGCTGCACTGGAAGGACATTGGATCAAAATCTAAACTGGCCACACCAATATCAGGTGGACTCAGATCCTCATCATCATGAGAACGAGAACTTAACATAGCAGGTACGTGAATAAGTCCTTCATCACCATCGCTGTCCTGATCATGTGGTAGATTATCATAAGAATTACAGCGGTTACATCCATCGCGCAGATCCCCATTATAGGAAGCAGACAGGGCATCACTGCTGGAGCGTGGGCGCCTTGGTCGGAAAAGTTTTGACTCCACTGTAAATTACAGACAAGATTGTTAGCAGATCACAGTGTAATGTGGGACTTATTTATAAAGTACTGGAAATTATTCCATCTCAAATAATAACTACATCCAAATTGATGCAAAGCTAGGAGTTAGCGTAAATTTGAGTGTATAGTTAACAAGACATGTCCGGACTTATTAATCACATTTGAGCACATTCACATCTCATCATTGTATAAATCTGGGGTTAGCAACCTTTCCCATAATAAGTGTCAAATAACAAGCATTATATAGATGGCATGCCAGTGAACAAAAGCACAATGTAGTCTTTGTTTTCAGTTTTTGCTCTCATAAATGTACTTCTAGGCAAATTAAAATAAATACTTGTGATATAATATTGTAAAGCACTGAACAAACTGTTGGTGCTATATAAATCCTGTATAATAATAATAATAATAATAATAATATTAATATAATAATAATTATTTTCAAGTGGAAGAAAAGGCTAATACGAACTATTCTTAAAAATGTTCCCTGCCCCCTCTGCCTACCTATCCTGTATAAAAAAAAAAAGAATATTTGTACTTACCTAGTCCACTCTAGAACAATCTAGTGTTACTACAGATCTGGCTTCCCTGTGTCAATGAGTGGCTGCTGCAGGGGAGAGGAGGGAGCAACAACAGCTGGGTTATGAGAGTCTATAAGTGATGTCATGCCTCCAGGTATTTACAGCTGTTGTCAATCAGTCCCTTACACAGGGGAGCCAGAGGTGCAGGCTTACGTGACCAGACCAGAGTGGAATAAAATTAGGTAAAGTGCACAGATCTTTTTTTATACAGAGCATTCAGGACAGGTAGGAGCGAGGGAACATTTTAAGAACAATTGGTATTAGCTTTTAAGACCATGTAGCACAAATATGTGACATCCAGGAAGTGGGCTTTAATCCTGGGCGCTGCCTATATGTGTTCCTCTGTGTGGGAAGCGTGCTCAATTGCACGCTCCCAGCACCTAGATCCAGCCCTGCGTCTCATACTAACAATCAGGACTTGGAGAAACTGGATCCCAATCACATGATCACTGTGATAGGCTATCACAGTGATCATTCACTCTGTAGCCGGGTACCTGTGTTGTTTCCCTTCTGTGATGTGGAGAAATGACAGACTTCTTTTCTTTGGTAAGGAGGAAAACACATTGCTCAAAAAAATTAAAGGAACACTTTTTAATCAGAGTATAGTATCAAGTGAATTAAACTCCTGGGATATTGATCTGGTCAGTTAAGTAGTAAAGGGGGTTTTTAATCAGTTTCAGCTGCTTTGGTGTTTATTAACAACAGATGCACAAGCTGGGCAACAATGAGACGACCCCGAAAACGGTAATGGTTTACAGGTGGAGGCCACTGAAATTTTTTCCCTACTCCTCTTTTATGACTGTTTTTCACTAGTTTTGCATTTGGCTAGGGTCGGTGTCACTACTGGTAGTATGAGGTGATACCTGGACCCTACAGAGGTTGCACAGGCAGTCCAACTCCTCCAGGATGGCACATCAGTACATGCCATTGCCAGAAGGTTTGCTGTGTCTCCCAGCACAGTCTCAGGAGCATTGAGGAGATTCCAGGTGACAGACAGTTACTCTAGAGAACTGGACAGGGCCATAGAAGGTCCTTAACCCATCAAGCAAGACTGGTATCTGCTCCTTTGAGCAAGGAGGAATAGGATGAGCACTGCCAGAGCCCTACAAAATTACCTCCAGCAGGCCACTGGTGTGTAAGTCTCTGACTAAACAATCAGAAACAGACTTCATGAAGGTGGCCTGAGGGCCCAACGCCCTCTAGTGGGCCCTGTGCTCACTGCCTGGCAGCATAGAGCTCAATTGACATTTGCCATTGAACACCAGAATTGGCAGGTCCACCATTAGCTTTTCACAGATGAGAGCAGGTTCACCCTGAGCACATGTGACAGACGTGAAAGGGTCTGGAGAAGCCGTGGAGAACGTTATGCTGCCTGTAACATTGTACAGCATGACCATTTTGGTGGTGGGTCAGTGATGGTCTGGGGAGGCATATCCATGGAGGGAAGCACAGCCCCGTACAAGCTAGAAAATGGCATCCTGACTGCCATTAGGTATCGGGATGAAATCCTGAGCCCATTGTCAGACCCTATGCTGGTGCACCACAATGCCCGGCCTCATGTTGCGAGAGTATGCAGGCAGTTCCTGGAGGATGAAGGAATTGATACCATTGAATGGCCCCCACACTCGCCTGACCTAAATCCAATGGAACACCTCTGGGATATCATGTTTTGGTCCATCCGACACCGCCAGGTTGCACCTCAGACTGTCCAGGAGCTCAGTGATGCCCTGGTCCAGATCTGGGAGGAAATACCCCAGGACACCATCCGTCGTCTCATTAGGAGCATGCCCCGACATTGTCAGACATACATACAAGCACATGGGGGACATACAAACTACTGAGTACCATTCTGAGTTGCTGCAATGAAATTTTAGCAAATTGGACTAGCCTGCTGCATCATTTTTTAACTTTGATTTTCGGAGTGTCTTTGAATTCAGTCCTCTGTAGGTTGATAATTTTCATTTCCATCAAACGATGGGGCATCCTTACGTTCCTAACACATTACCCAGTCCATATCAGTATAGATATCCAGCATGATATTTTTCCCCATGGAGATCTGATGTGTTTTCAAAGTGTCTCTTTAATTTTTTTGAGCAGTGTATATAATGTATATTTTCCTCCTTGCTAGAGAAGTCTTCACAAAAAAATGTAACAAAAATGTAACTAGCGCAGGGGAAGTGTCAGTGTGTCTCAGTAATAGTAAAAAAAAAAAAAGTATTTTAGTTACTGTACCGTGCCTTGGAAAAAGTATTCATACCCCTTGAAAATTTTCCACATTTTGTCATGTTACAACCAAAAATGTAAATGTATTTTATTGGGATTTTATGTGATAGACCAACACAAAGTGGCACATAATTGTGAAGTGGAAGGAAAATGATAAATGGTTTTCAAAATTCTTTACAAATAAATATCTGAAAAGTGTGGCGTGCATTTGTATTCAGTCCCCTTTAATCTGATACTAAAATATAGTGGGACTAAAATCTAGTGGAACCAATTGACTTCAGAAGTCACCTAATTAGTAAATAGAGCCCACCTGTGTGTAATTTAATCTCAGTATAAATACAGCTGTTCTGTGTTTCCCTCAGAGATTTGTTAGAGAACATTAGTGAATAAATAGCATCATGAAGAGCAAGGAACATGCCAGACAGGTCAGGGATAAAATTGTGGAGAAGTTTAAAGCAGGGTTAGGTTATAAAAAAATATCCCAAGCTTTGAGCATCTCACGGAGCACTGTTCAATCCATCATCTGAAAATGTAAAGAGTATGGCACAACTGCAAACCTACCAAGAAATGTCCATTCACCTAAACTGACAGAAGAGCATTAATCAGAGCAGCAGCCAAGAGACCCATGGTAACTCTGGAGGAGCTGCAGAGATCCACAGATCAGGTAGGAGAATCTGTCCACAGGACAACTATTATTCGTGCACTCCACAAAAATGGCTTTCTTTCAACAATGGCTTTCTTCTTGCCACCCTTCCATAAAGGCAATAGGAAGTCCCATTTGTAGTTTTCGAGAACTCAAGTGGGGGACATTGCAAAAGTGTGGAAGAAGGTGCTCTGGTGAGCACTGGTGAGCAAAGCAAAATGCTATGAGTGGCAGAAAACGAACACTGCAGATCACCCTGAAAACACCATCCCCACCATGAAACATGGTGGTGGCAGCATCATGTTGTGGGGATGCTTTTCTTCAGCAGGGACAGGGAAGCTGGTCAGAGTTGATGGGAAGATGGATGGAGCCAAATATAGGGCAATCTTAGAGGAAAACCTGTTAGTCTGCAAAAGACTTGAAACTGGGACAGAGGTTCACCTTTTAGCAGGACAACGACCTTAAACATAAAGCCAGAGCTACAATGGAATGGTTTAGATCAAAGCATATTCATGTGTTAGAATGGTTCAGTCAAAGTTCAGACCTAAATCCAATTGAGAATCTGTGGCAAGACTTGAAAATTGCTGTTCACAGACGCTCTCCATTCAGTCTGACAGAGCTTGAGCTATTTTGCAAAGAAGAATGGGCAAAAATGTCTCTCTCTAGGTGTGCAAAGCTGGTAGAGACATCCCCAAAAAGACTTGCAGCTGTAATTGCAGCGAAAGATGGTTTTACAAAGTATTGACTCGGGGGGGTTGAATACAAATGCACGCTACACTTTTCAGATATTTATTTCTAAAAAATGCTGAAAACCATTTATCATTTTCCTTTCACTTCACAATTATGTGCCACTTAGTGTTGGTCTATCACATAAAATTTAAACAAAATACATTTACATTTTTGGTTTTTAACATGACAAAATGTGGAAAATTTCAAAGGGTATGAATACTTTTTCAAGGTACTGTAAGTGTGAGTGTATTTAGGCAGGACAAATTTGGAGAAAAGAAAAAAGGCAGCGCAGTAAAGTTCTGTAGACAAATCCTTTGGAGCAGTACAGTTAGTTGTGTATACAGGGATGATCCAACTCCAGTCCAAAGAAAAGATTAAAACCATTTTATTTAGTAAAATCAGAGATGGTAACAACACCTCAGTGCAATCAAGAGGATAAATGACAAGCACTAAGATGCATGCATGGAAGGTCCTGGTTCCACCAAGCCTTCACAGCACAGTGTATTACAGCTCCTGGCGTGCTTTTGTGTGCGCTTGTTTACAGAACTGCCTCTTTTCTTTTCTTTAAATTAGTCTTCCACACACTCCAGTGCATTGCTAGCAGCACAAAGTTTGTGTAATTGCACCTGAAGTGTTAGCACCCGGCACCCAAAAATAAAATGCATACTGTAGCAAACTTGCTCATCAGAGATGGATGCAGAGTCCCCCTTTTTATTAAAAGTAATCCTTTATTCTCCTTCCCCCTCCCTTCCTGTGAGGCACAGTGACAGATGTGTGTGTGTGTGTTAAAAGTCACGAGCAGGTAGAACCGCAGGGGGCCCAGAGCTACAAAGCCCCCCCATGAAGCCAGAGGCCTGTGCAAACCTGCGCCTCCTAACCAAGATAAGGTAGTTTGTCCCAGGACTTGAAAGAAATTGTAACCTCATAAAACCGACCAGAAGGTGACAGAATTAAATGAAAATTCCTCAAGTCAGTTTGTCCCCTATGTTTCATATCATGGATTATGAAGCTCTTGGTTTTAATTCAGAGTCCACCCGACATCCCTCCCTAAACAGAGATTGGCCAGTTACTCAGAGCCACCCTCCTTGCTGGGGGGACTTTACAAAACACAGGCTGTAGGCCTGAAGGTAAGCAAAACACATCTCCCAATTTTAACATCAATATACCACCCGGGAGATCAAAGACCCTTTCGCTCTGTAACTTGGATCTGCTACCTCAAGGCTTAACATGGCAAGTAACTTAACCTTTTAACTTCTCCCTGTTATCTCTTTGCTGTGCTGTTTTCTATGTGTATATATATATATCTTAGTTACATCTTCTTTGTAAATATTTTATTGCACCTGTTTGAATCTTTTAGTAATAAATCTTTCTTTCTGAAAGTGTTAAACTGTTTCTAAGCGCTTACTTGCAATTCACGAATTCCTGCCTTTGAAGAGACGCTACTGTTTGTTTTAATCTCTGTATAACGGGCCTGTGGACCGTGTTATACAGACCTTTATTTCAATCATTATAGTGTATATTTGATAAGGAGAGTTTCCCCTTTCTCTGTCCAAAAAGTGGTGGCAGTAGAGGGTTAGTTGCGTAATTAACCCAACCCAGTAACAATTGCTCAGACTGACGGCACATCGATCGGTTGATCATTAACTGGAAAATCGTTGTGCAGGGTGCAGCTGGGTGTGGTATTGTTACGCACGTCACACCGCGGTTTTAGATCGGCCAGTTCTTCGGTCACGAGTTTGGTGAGAAGGTCGAACGCTGTGATCGTAACGTATTGGTGGTCGCGGTCGTGTGCTCGTCGCATGTTGAGGGTGGCAATCGTGCGTCCGTGACACATACTACTATTTATGGGTCACTATTACAGACACAAGCACACTTGTGGTATCGCTGCTATCGTCAGGAGTAAATGAATTTATTTTGTAGGGTTTTTTTGTGGTGGGTCACGGTAATGGCATAAAATATACAGTTACATCTCTCTGTGGGATGACTGCTTCTGTTGGTCAGCACAAGCTTGTAATTTCCTCCTAGAGAAGCCATACATTACCCAATCCTCTAATCACAAAATAAATAAAGATTTCAACATACTATATGGCAAATAAAGCTGTAGCATCAGACTTACTGTCAGTGGCATGCAGAGAACTCAGCGACTCTTCGCTCTTAGCTGAACGCATGGTTCCTGTGTCACCTCTTCCTCCTACACAGACAAAAATTATTTCCAGCTGAATATCTGACCTGTGCCATCAAGCACATCAACCAAGTCAATCATACAGCAGATACACTGGGGTTCATGTACTAAAGCTGGTTCACTCAGAATCTTGTGCACTTCTGAATGGAAACCAATTAGCTTCCAGGTTTTATTGCTAAAGCTTAATTGAACAAGCTGACAGTAGAAGGTGACTGGCTACCATGTACAGGTGCACCAGATGCTGAGTGAACCAGCTTTAGTAAATCTCCCCCATGCCTCACCTGCCATGGCCATGGCCTTCATCTCAGTGGGTTCACTTGGATTGCGGGTCAATTTCCTCTTGGACATGGATGATGATGATGAGGACTTTCCCAAGTTAAAGAAGGAGCGCCAGCTGCCTACCGGGGACTTCTTCATCTTAGGTGGAGGTCTTTTCCTTAGAGGGTAAACATAAATCCATTATTTACAACACAGCAAGAGCACTGATCTGGAAATATAACTGGAGCCTCTCTATAGAATAAAATTAAAAATGTCCCCAACTTCTGCAGACACACTACCATGCTGTTGTCTGAAATGTATGGTGAATATAGATCTAACCATCAGAAATTGTTTAAAGCCTAACTCCATCTCCCCTTGCACTTAGTAGAGAAAATAGATTGGGCCATCTGACCCAAACTAATTATTCAAATTGCTGCAGCCACTGTCAGTGCTGTATAAACTATATATAGCATCTGCTACATACAATGTAAAGTATATAGCACTGTGTTCGAGCAAAGTGCAGTTTATACAGTGTTGACAGCAGCTACGGCAATTGGTAAAGGAAAGAGGTTGGTCCAGCTTGGCTCAATCTGACTATTTAAAGTGAAAAGGCTTGAATTTTTAATTGGTCACTCAACATCAGGATTTCACCACCAGGTAGTGCCGCATATGATGTTAAAGTGGTTGTAAAGGCAGAATGATTTTTATCTTTATGCATTCTATGCATGAAGGTAAAAAAAACACCTATGCATGAAGGTAAAAAACCTTCTGTGTGAAGCATACCCTCCCAGCCAGCCTAATACTCACCTGCGACCCATTGCAATCCAGCGATGTGCACGAGAGCCTCTGCTGTCCGGGGACTCTCCCTCCTAATTGGCTGAAACAGCAGTAGGAGCCATTGGCCAAGCTGCACCTCTGTGTGTGAATGAAAATGCACAATCCCAACACTGTAAGCATAGGTGGGTAGTGCACCGACCGTCGGCTGGAACAGAGCAGAGTCAATGGAGAGAAATGTCACCAGCACACCAAGGATCTCCAATGTGGGTTCGAAAATGCTTTAATGAAGGTTTACATAGTTACAGCAAGGCAACGTTTCGGAGTCACGCAGGACCCCTTCATCAGGCATGTGACAAATTGTGAATAAACTAAAGAACTATTGGTGGATGGCTCTTTAAATAGTTCTTTAGTGTGTTCACACATGTCACATGCCTGATGAAGGGGTGACTCCACAACGTTGCCTTGCTGTAACTATGTAAACCTTCATTAAAACCTTTTCAGACCCACATTGGAGATCCTTGGTGTGCCGGTGACATTTCGCTGTGTGTGAATGGACATGCAAAGCAGTGGCACGTTCCTGAGCCTACTTGAATGCCCCCATAGCAAGCTGCTTGTTGTAGGGGGCACTCAGCAGGAGGAAGGGACCAGAAGCGCCGGTGGGGAACCAGAGAAGAGCAGGATTGGGGCTGCTCTGTGAAAATTCATTGCACAGAGCAGGTAAGTATAACATGTTTATTTTAAAAAAAAAATGACTTTAATATCGCTTTAAAGAATAAGTAAACCCAACATTTCATATTCCTGATATATGCCTGCTGTACCATGTACTTAAATGAAAAACTATCCTGTTCTCTTTGTATTGCTTCCTTTGTGTGAAATCTCTGGTGTTCCTGCCAGTTCCTCTGCTTTCCTAATAAAAACTGACTATACTAGGCATAAGAGCAAAGTGTGATCAGTTTTCTGACCGTGTTGGGAATTCAGTGTGCTCTCTTTCAATGATCAAACTTGCCCTGACACCCCCCCTCCCTCCTCCCCAGCACAGCTGTTCACTGGGAAGATAAGTGTACTACTGTTTCTCCACTCTCACCTCTCAATGAAGGGCATTCAGGGTATTTCTAGCTTCTTGAATTTTTATCTTCCACAAAAGGAAATGCATTTGTAAATTCATAGTGACCTTCCCTTTTCTAAAACCTAATGGTATACTTGGAGGAGCATGTGCTAAAGACAGACTGAAACATAAAATGGTGGGAGAGTAGATGTATGGGGGGGGGGGGGGATGAAGCACAGCATTTCTGAACAAATTTCTCTGACTGACAGTCCTTATTTCATGTAGAAGTGAAGGAAGCAATAAGTGGATATTTAAAGTAATTAAAAACATGTAATGTTAAATACCGCTTATTTCTGCTGTGACTACTCCAGGGTAAAATTACACTTGGTATTACAGAAGCATTTGTACAGCTCCTCCACTAGATGGCAGACTTGGCTATGCTATTCATGTGTATGTAAAACTTACTCCAGACCCTTCTCACCTCTCAGATGGGAAGTCAATGACTGTGTGGAACTTGCCCTGCAGGGCAGCTGGTCCTTCCCCCACCTCAATGTATTTGCTGTCAGCCACCACTGGGGAATTGATCTGTGCCTGTGTCCGTGCTTGAGCCTCTTCCAGGCTGAGGAGCTTTGTGGATGGAGAAGAAACCAGAAGAGATTTGGGCCGAGACAGGGATGTGTGACCTAAAGAAGGAGAAAGTATCTCAAATAAACCATATGATGTGCTTAACATCTGCTGGATACAATTCTGACAACTATGGCTCCCCAAAACATACTACTTTTATTGTTGTACTTTGACAGCATTCCTCAACACATCTTCCGGTGCACTCGGTGGAGGGGGGGTGAAGTAGCCAGGAGCACTGGCAGGGGGACCCAATAAAAGAGAATGGGGTTGCTCTCTGCAAAACCACTGCACTGTGCAGGTAAGTAGAACATGTTTCTTTTTTTTTTTTTTTTTTTTAATTTAGCCTTTCGAATCACTAACTTTCCAAGCTATCCAGCTATGTGATTAAACATTGCAGAGAACACAAAAGATACACTTTGATCCTTAAAGTGGAGCTCCACCCAAAATAAGAAGTTCTGCTTTAAGAACTCTTCCCCCACTCCCCTTTAAGGATTGGCATCTTTGGGGATTTTGACAGGTACCGGCTCCCACTTCTGCTTTGACTGCCTAGGTGATTGGAAGCAGAGGTTGTCCTCCACAGTCTTCTGGGACCTGTTACGTGTCCCAAAGCACAGCACTACTCGCACATGCGCAGTGGGCAGCAAAGCTGTGAATCCACAAGTTGTCACAGCTGAGTGCCCAGAATTGAGATGCCGGCGCCAGGGACAGAGGAGGACCATAAACCCAGCTGCAGTGAGAAAACATCGCTTGATCGAGGTACAGGCGAGTGGCTGATATTTAAAAGTCAGGAGATACAGTTTTTTTTAGCTGCTGACTTTTATTTTTTTTTTTTTAACAGCCAACAGACACTGGAGCTCCACTTTAATGAATACATCCCTTATTTTTCAACTGGTATTAGACTTTCATCTTCAAATCCTCTGAAATAATTTTATCAAGTGCCGCTAGAGAGGATTTGGTGAAACATAAATCTCAGCTATTTTAAGGGAACCTGTACATATACAAAATACGGAACTTTTGTTGGTTAAAATGTGAACTCCATATATGTTCTTTATTGCATACAAACATTGTCTCAGACCAATGTAAGTACGCATATATCATAACCAAGATATACATACTTACATACTGCTCTCTATCTCATCCAATCAGAGAACACCTTGTATTTATTAAAAAAAAATCACAAGGTGTTCTATGAGTTGGCAGCAGTGCAGGAGGTATATCTGCTTGGCACAGCACCCAGAAGAACGCTGCTATCACTGTAGTATTGCCTGATATAACAGTACTTGTCAGCTACCCCCCAGGTGTGAGATACTGTATATGTACTTACATTAGCCAACGTTGGACCAATGTATGCATGCAATAAATATAATACCTGAAGTTCAGTTTTAAGGTGCAGGCTCTAGAGCTGCCATCCTGTTCCCTACCTAAAGAACATCTATCATTACAAATGTGTTTACACTGTTCTGCCCTCCATGGGGCAAAGTACATGTAGTACTTTGTCTCATGCAGCTAGGTGAAGTCTAATCTGTTCCATGCGCCAAATCCGACAATGGCTAGAAGTTAGACAGACTGACCCCAAATGCATTTTTCTCTTGGCTCTGACACTTTCCTGAGGGAGAGGAGGTTGTGTCAGCATGGGAGGCAGACCAGTGTAACCAAAATTGTAATGATAGATCTTTAACTACATACAAAATTATTGACCTTGGACAAGCAAGAAAGTCAGGAGCACAGAAATGATAGGCTGCATGCAAGCTGTGGGTCCATGATTCAAAGCAAGTCAGAATTGGCAGCTCGCACTAAGTGTTCTATACACTGCATTCCTATCCCGGTTTTAGACACTCCTGTATATTTGTTGAGCCCCAACATAACGCAGCTCACCTGCACTATCACGTATGACAGAGCTGAGCTTAGGACTGAACAGAACTTCCACATGGTTCAGGATAAATTCCACCACGACCGACTGGATGCGCACCTCCATGAACGCTGCTGTCCCACTGAAACACGCAGACTCAATCTGCTTAGATCTAAACGAGAGATAGATATGGGTCAGAAAAGATTGATGACAGCAGTCTAAGGGATTTTGGAAGTTTTTCTTTTCTCAGTGTGAAAATAAATCCATCTGTCTGTAAGTGGCCTGGTCCATAAAGTACAAAATTCACTACAGCTGGAATAATTATGCTGACCACAAACATTTATTTTTCAGCATTTGTGATGCAATGGATACAGGGTCATGGACCACAAACTACACACATCTAGGACAGGGTCAGTGTCCAGCTACAATAAAGCCCTCCTCCTGCTGTTTCCAATACTGGTTCAGCAGACTAGAGGTGATCATACATAGAAATATTTGGTGACATGATAAGGCTAATCAGTAAGTGCTCATATATAACAACAGGAGTTCAGCATCTCTGCTGCAAGTCACTGGGGAGGATAGAAAATTTCCTTTATTTTATAAATCATTGAGCTACACAGTGATAAGGCGGTACCATGAGACACTATATGTATAGACGCAATGGGGACATCAACAAGCACTGAACTGTGCAGAAAAAGGGAACAGCATAAGCAAAGATTGTGTAAAAGGGGAAACCTAAGGGGGGGGGGGGGTCTCTGTTCTCTACACCAAACAGGCGCTGTGTCGGATTCCAGTTTTATTCTATTCATGGCAGCAGTATAGAGAAGTGGGATTTCACTGTCAATGGTCTGTAGTTCAGATCAGCTTCCATTTTAGGCTAAAAATCCCTTTAGAAAGGTATTTACTACCTTATCACACCAATTCTGTTTAACTGCTTATCACTGGCTCCACCAGCTGTTGAATGATTGTGATGCCTGAATGAAGGGTAGACATTTCATGGGCCTCCTCATCATGTGATCAGCTGTTGATCACAACTTCGGAAACTCGACCTACTGGCTCCTGGTTGCCGTTCGCTTACCAGGATCTGTCGGAGACAGCATGGTCACAGTGCTGGGGGTGTATAAATGATGCATATGTATTTCAGCACGGGATAAGGCTTACCTCTGTGCTACAATACATATTCATACAGCCAGCAGAAAAGAGTGAAAGTTAAAAAAAAAAAAAAAAAAGATATATATTTTTTTTTTTTTCGGCACATTTCCAATATGTTCACATTTCTCCAGCACAGAAAAAAAATACCACATGATTTGCCACAAAATCAATGTGCTCCTAACTTCATGTTTGGGCTTATCACACAGTGCCTTTGCCAGAGTGAAATCTCAACCAGAGCAGTCAACCCTGCTGCACTACAGTACTCTGACGGAGTATCTCTCTGCCCCTCCCTACATGCATACACTGATTTATTTCCAAGCTAAACAATGCTGCTGCCTTCAATGCTATTACCGCTGTTTGTAGGGAAAGGGCTCCACTGTGCTCCCACTGTGTGTAAGGAAAGAGCTCTTAGGGGGATGTAGTTCTGGAAGATTCATTCATCTATAAGAACGGAGCTCCCAGCAGCTGATGCTGCAAAAAGTCTGCTTATGATACCACAGAGAGTGATTCCTCACTATGGAAACAGGGTAAAAGAAAAATGATGCGGAGGCATGCTTGGTGATTATTTCAAAATCACCAAGGAAATGTTGGTGGGCAAAACAAACAAAATTTAACATCAAAGGAACCAGTATTTAATTATGAGTCTTCTCTTTTGGCTGGAAGAGAATTCATGGTAATAGCATTCTTCCTTTCTGATAACCACAGAGAACAATTTGGCTTCATGTAACAGATGTTTATCATTGTGGCTCGGCTCCTTCTGCCAGATCACTAATCAAACACAGTAGTGTAGGCAGCCTCCTAGCTGGGATCCTCAGAGCTCTGGAATGGTCCAGTACTCACTGACTTCTGGGCCAGGGACATGGCTTCTTCTCCTGTACATTCTGTATAGTGATGGATGTTTGGAAAATAGAACTGTGCAGCAGAAATCAGTATTTGGTCCTGCTCTAGTGTCAGAACCACAAAAAAATGGAAAAACAAGGATAGGCCTTCTACTCATTCATGTACCATACCGAGATGTAACGGTCCCATACCGGAGGAGGTTGGGGGCCCACACAATAGCCAGGTTCTTGGTGTGCATGTTGGTGATGGAGCAGTAGGTTGCAAGGCGGGATAAATGGCGCATAAGAAACTCCAGCGTCCTGCAAATATAAGATGACAGTTACACTCCTCGATAAAGTCTTCCATGATAATATCCACTCATAAAATGACTATTACCAGCTACTAGCCTGGGACGTGTAATCTAATATTCACATGTACATATCAATATGCAACATAGCATAACCTTACATAATGTGAGAAGAAGATATAAAAAATACAAAACCTAGCAATGCACATTATGATAGGAGAACACTGAGATTCATATTATTTGTGACTAAAGCTGTACATACCATATGGTCATAACATCACAGCTATCACCAGGTTATGTGTCTCTTGTATTAAACTTATCTGCAATCTATTACCCTGTTGAGCTTCTTTAACTCCTTGATGCCGACCATACGCAAATATGCGGCCTCTCGGTGGCTGGGCCTTGACACCAAGCGGCCGCATATTTGCGTACCATTTGAAAACACATATGTGCTGAGAGCGCACACCCTGGGTGCTCCAAGCACATATGGTGGTGTCTCACAGAAAGGCCCCAATCTCCCCTTGCAATCGGGACCTTTTCCGATCATGTGATCGCCGTGACAGCGAATCACGGCGGTCACATGACTCTAAAACCCTGCCCCGCCTCCCAGGGTCTGAAACCCCTTAAAGGGCCAGGAGGCGCCGGTGTGAAGAGGTTAAATCTGCCTTCCAGCCTCGACTTCAGTCTTGCATAGTTGTACTCGCCTGTACTGAAATAGCTTACTCTGATTTCACTGCACACTGTGAGCTTCTCACATTGTGCACTAGAAGCTGCAGAAAGTAATGACCTAGCTGGACGATGTTCAGCATCATATAGTCCTTTCAAACACAGCCTGAATGTCTCTGGCCTAACCCTTTCATTGGATTTCAGTTCTTTCAATCATAGAGGTTCAGCATCAGATGTGGGTGATCCCTAGCCTAGTCTACAAGCAAATGGGAACACCCAGTCCTCCTGATTGAGATCCCTCCATCAAGGCATTTTGATAATTGCATAACCTCAACCAAAAGAAACACCCCTCTGCTTGCATCAGGGCAGAGGTTTCTTGAGAGTACTGCAACAGGGTGCTGTTATGTTTTCAGAAAGCTATGTACAGCACCTTACCAGCATCTCCCACCAGCCATGATCTGCCTGCATTGTATAGAGAAGCACAGAGTCCTAGTGATTACATTACTGGGGTGATAATAAGGTATGTAATAAAACATGTTTTTTCTTTAAATATCATTAGCATTTTAATAAGAAGGGAACGGAGAAACCAGGGAAGGCAAAGGAAAAAAAAGCCAGGGTTAAACTTCAACTCTAAAAGACAATACTTTGCTCATGTCTACTGATTCTTAATCTCCCTTATGAGACAAGCCCAACTCTGTACAACAGTTTTTTCCTCCAATCCAAGCATTTCCTTTATTCTGCACTCCTCTATGAAATTCTGTGGCTGTTATAATTCTGCACTGATGTGTTAAAAGCAGACACTTCCAGTCCCCCGAGTTCAATAATGGCAAATGTTGTCTGTTTCACAGCCTGATAAATTATACATGGTGCATGGATTCCACCAAGACAGAGAATGTTGCAGAATAAATTAACCTGTTGTTGTGGGGATTTAGTGAGCCTGTAGACAGGTTCTTTCATGACCGTCCCCTCCACATTTCATCATGCCAGACCCAGAGAGGCAGCAGCAGGGACTGATAATTCCCAGACAATGATGAATGAAATACAAATAGGCCAACACTCACAGCCAGGGCTGCCCACGTAATAATAATACAACCTCATGTTTGACAGTGAAGGGTCATTATTCCTCCGTCTGACAATGTTGTATATGTGATCCATTTGCTGCAAGTCCCAGTCTGATATGTTGGCTCCTATCATGTCAGCCTCACTGTGCAGATGCTCCAGCCCCCAGCTGCCATAATAGAGCTTGAATAAGCAGTATGCTCCAGAGTACTTATGATGAACACACCTCATCCCTTTCCCCACCTGTAGTTATCTAATCGTAGTTACCACTACACAAAAGCTTGGAGAAAGACAGCTGAAAATTTGATTCGTACCAACCCTGAAAAGGCAGGAAGGACAGTCCATATAAATTCAAGACCGTCTAAGAACAATTATTTGGTGGCTACACACTGTCTGATAGCAGCAAGTATTGCAACCAACATGAGCAACGCTTGCAAAACTGGACTGTAAAGCAGGGGAGTAATGAGTGATCACTGGTACCTGTGACAGCATGTTGAAAATTATTTGTGATCAATCAACTGTTTGCTTTACTCAACATAAGAAGGATCAATATTTCACCCATCTTAAAGTTGTAAGGCTCATGTGGCTGGTATAAGAAAGAGAGAGGATAACAGGCCATGGACTGACCGGTAATGTGGAGGAGGCAGTTGCTGAATGACATCATGGATCTTCACTAGTCTCTCTTCATCTGTTGCGGCCGACACAGCGTCCTGTTATGTAGAACAAATAAAAATGCAGATTAGGAGATCTAAAAAGACTCACTGTGTAAAATGTATCTGTCAAAAAACGAACTTGCACTGAAGTAATGACTACGAGAATCCTGGTTTTCACAGGCAACACAGATATGTTCCCTTGTGTAACTTAGTGCAAGATGTTAAGGGTTTATGTGCAAGATGTATGAAAATACTCCCACAAATGCTGGCCATTGATTGCATTCAAGATTTGCACACACCAAAAAAGTATTTTTCCTAACAAATTAATTCAAGACCATGTTGCAAAAATGAATACACCCCAATGAAAGTTTTAGGAGCAAAGCTAAATTTTAGACAACAAAATCCTAATTAACAAGAATTCAACTACAGGTGAGTCTAATTATTCATTAAACAGCTCTCCAGCAGACAGTTGATTATAAAAGGGTGTGACATCACATGGAAGAGAAATGTCCCAAAGCCTGAGAAAGAAAATAATTTCTTTACACAAGAAAGGTGAAGGCTACAAGAAGATCAGCAAGATCATGAGTCAGAATATTGTAGCAAAAATGATAAAAACACTTAAAGATGGAACTGTAACCATCTCACAGAGACGTCCAAGCCATCCACGGAAGTTAACACCTCCACATGGGCATCTTCTGATAAGGACTGAAGAAAATCACCATGCAAGTTTACTGCAGTTAGCTAAAGTAGAAAGCCAAACTGGGGTGACTGTTTCCTGTGACACAATACGGTGTACACTGCAAAGGAATGGCATGCATAGGTGTCGTCCACGTAGGAAGCCTCTCCTAACGCCCATGCGCAAAAAAAGTCCCCTTAGAATTTGCCAGGGCCCATGATGAAAAAGAAGACTACTGCGACTCTGCACGGAGTGATGAGACCAAAATAAATGTTTTTGGAACTGATGGCTTTAAAACTGTATGGTGTCACAAAGGTGAAGAGTACAAAGAAAAATGCATGGTGCCCACAGTGAAACATGTCCTTCTGTGGGGCTGCATGAGTGCTGCTGGTATCGGGGAGCTGCAGTTCATTGATTGTATCATGAATTCACAGCTGTACTGATCTATATTGAAAGATGCTACCATCACTCCGTGCCCTTGGTCATTGTGCACGTTTCCAACATGACAATGATCTAAAACACACATCTAAGGGCACTGTTGCATTTCTGAAGAACAGGGTGAAAGTGACTCAGTGGCCAAGTATGTCTCCTGATCTGAACCCAATCGAACACCTATGGGGAATTCTGAAGAGACAATTTGAGCATCACCCTCCATCCAGCATCCAGGCTCTAAAAGAGGTCATTCTTGAAGAATGGAAAAAGATTGATGTTGCAATATGTCCCAACTTGTTAATTTCATGCCTAGAAGACTTTGTGCTGTTCTTAGAAATCATGGAGGTCATAAAAAATACTAGATGCAGTAGTTTTTGTTGTGGGGTGTATTCATTTTTCCACCAACTAATTTGAGTAAAACTAAAGAATTTGTAATTTAAGTTATATTATTACCTTACTTTCATGCAATGAGCTAAACAATTGTTCAATAAAACTCTGTTTTGTCAAAATTGTGAAAACTGTTCTTGTGTCTGGAGATATGGATTAAAACCTCACTTTTCAAAAGGAGGACTATATATATATATATATACATATATATATATATATATATATATATATATATATATATATATATATATATATATATACACACATACATACATACACACACAATATATATATATATATATATATATATATATATTACACACACACAGGACTGCTGTTAGAAATCACAAGGCCCTGTACCCCTGTACAGCTTACCCAACGACCCCCCCCCCCCAAATATTAAATTATATTATACTCTCGTCAAACAAAACCCATTCAAATGAACAGCACCCTGCAACCACGTGCTTCTAGGTGTATTAGAATGCAGGTGGTGAGAAGGCAATAGTGCCTCCTCACTATCCGTCAAATGCTCTCTAAAGAGCTCACTGCTCTTCAGACAGCAAAGAACAGGTGAACAAGCCCTTTTTTTTTTTCAAATTTTATTTTATTTATTTTTACATTTTGCAACAGCCCTGTTGGGGGGGGGGGGGGGCTTTGGTGAAATATCAGACCCCTGATGTATCACATTTGAGACAGAGAAGAGATTCTTCAGTCCCTTTCTCTGCAGCCTCAGCTGCACTGGACAGTGAATGTATGGGAAGAGCTCTGTGCTGTGCAGCTTCCTGTTCACTCACAAACTGAAGCATAATAAATGCAACTTACTATGCATCAGTGATGAATGAACACAGGAGAGATTGGTACCGATTGCTCACTGTGTTCATACAGGAAAGGAAGGGTCAATAAATATGTACAGATACTAGACCCGATACCCCTGCATGGTAGCTGAATGGAAAAAGTTGGCAGTGCTCCTGGGTAATTCACAAGAATCACAAGACAGAACAGCTGGCCTTCCTGCTGGGAAGATGCCCGGGCCCAGTACAAGAGGGCCAGCTGTACTGCTTTATCAGTGGCATGGTTGATCAAAACTGTACAGTTTCTGATATTGTCTACATTATATTGTGATAGCATATTTTGAAGTAAACAATTTTGCATCCTTCTGGAAATCTCATCCTCTGCTGCATTTATATCACATTGCTTTGTATATGTAGCTGTAGAAAGTCTGTGATAGTATGTCACAGATATAAAATTTCCATGAGATGAAAGAGCTAAATCTACAGTGCATCACACTTTTCAGATATTTATTTGTACAGAATTTTGAAAACCATTTATCATTTTCCTTCCACTTCACAATTATGTGCCAATTTATGTTGGTCCTTCACATAAAATCCCAATAAAATATATTTACGTTTTTTGGTTCTAACATGACAAAAAAAGGAAAATTCCAAGGGGTATGAATACTTTTTCAAGGCACTGTACATTAGAGAGGTGAGTGTATAGACATACACAGCGGGTGCTGTGTATATGTTGGAGAGGCGAGTGTAGAGATGTACACCCTAGGTGCTGTATATATGTCAGAGAGGTGAGCATATGAAGGTACACCCAGAGTGAAGCAGATCTGCTAATGGTACTATACTCACAGAAAATTTTTCATAGAGTTGGTATGTCAGCAGTGGATTGGGGAGCTCTCGGAAGTAGAGTTTACACAGGGAGCCAACACAGTGAATATCCTGGATGTAGACATCTTTAGTGAGGTCTGGAATCTGCTCCGAGTCAAACTCATGTCTTAACAGGTCAACATAAAACAGAATTAGTGCAAAATACTAATAATAATAATGTTTACTGCAGATCCCACTATCGATACTTTGCCCCACGTCTTTCAACAGTGATGAAAATAGGATATATTTTGTGTTAATACAGTTCTGCGCTCTGTATCTCATTATAAGGCATGTTTTCAGATAATAATGATGTAGTCCACTATACTGCAATATTTGATTGTCAATACATACTGTAGATTATCATAATTGTATGTCTATATATCTTTTGCATTTTGTTTCATGCCAGGCACCAGCGAAATGAGAATCTCTCACCGTAGTTTCTGTATATTGGAGGCAATCCCAGACAGGCGGTATATTCCATCCACAATGCCATGTTTCTCTATGAACTCTGTGCAGCTTCGGAGGACCTGGGGTACTTTATAGAGGTAGAAGTAGGAGGAACAGATTAGAAACCACATCAGAGCCAGATGAACAAAACAGCAATTTCCTGCCCACACAGCAGACAATGAAGTGAACATTCGCTTTATAATAACACCACAGAGCACTTAATAAAGTCATTCAGAGAATTACTGTCCTGTCTGTGCAGCTGGATGCTGGCAGAGTGCCTCCCACAGTGCAGCTGCTATTAACTCTTCATATTAATGCTCACAGCTTTTCGCATATAAAAATGGGGATCCCGGGAGGGTTAGTCAAACCCCCAGAGTGATCACTGCAATCAGCATCTTCAAGAATGGTGAAAACCAAACACAGTTCTTATTGAGAAACTATGCTGCTAACCCAAAACACAGCAAATTCTAAATCCAATTGTGGTGTCTGTGATAAAATGTATAATCATGGAAACCTTTGGACAATGTTAGTGCCAGGCCAACAATCCGCTCATAGGAATCTCTATAATCCTCTGTCCTCTCTGAAATCTAGAGGTAAAAATGCTGCTGATGTTTGTGACAATGAACGGTGGGATGGTAAGTTCTGGCTGTGACAGGGTTGTTGAATGTTGAAAACTAAACTTCAAGGAGCTAAATATTCCAAATGGACGCTCCCAGTTTTAATTTTTTAATACATGGCAACATTAAACCAATCGTTGATACAATCCGAGGAAACATTTCTTTATCTGTCAGGTGAACTCCAACATAAATGTCTGAAGGTTCTCACTTATCCGGATCATGGTATAGCTAACTGAAGTAAGTCCCATTCAATTGGAGCTGAGCTGAACTAAAACTGATGAAGCTGTCTGGAAAAGCAGAAAAAACGTTTTAACATTACAGAACAAGTCTAGTTGAATGTGACTGATAATCCCTTCTACACAACCTGTGCTGTTGTAGATGACAGGTTTACAAGCATGCTGGAAGATGTTTCCATGCACCATAGTGCTTGATACGACCTGTATGTTAATCCAGATACTAAATGATAATTGCACAGTTGCATCACCTTTATAAACTGGTTGGTTGACTCAAGTCTGGCTGTGCAAAACTGCTAAATGCTGATGCCTGATAGTACCGGCTATGCTGCGTTCCGGAATGAATAGAAAAGACAGAAACCTTTCCTAACACATTTATGGCGCTCATCAGATATACAATTCCATGGGCTTAGTGATATACAGTAGGTCATTTACGGATTCTTCTCCACAATATCTCAGATTTCCAGCAGACAGGGCTCACTATCTGCGCACAGCTGGGTAGAGGAGGGTCACATGACTCTCCAAGCCTTTAGACACAACACAAAGGCGTAACATGCCTGGGCTCTTCCCAACTATTCCTCAGGACAAATATGCAAAGCACTGGAGTAAACAGACCATCCCCCATCATGACTGCAGTCCCATCTCTGCATCGTATGAGCAGAACAAGAACGAGATACCCAAACAGAAACTTAAGCTGGCCATACATTAAACTATTTTCTTATTCAATTTCCCTTAGATTTACCTTCAACAATGTAGTGCAAGGGCCTGCCTGATTGGATAGAAATTGAAAGTGTTTAGGTTTGACTTCATATTATATGGTTTTGGTAAATGTGAAGAAAAATTGTACAAGGAAATTGTGGCCAGCCTTAGTCACACTGTTTAGGGTCTGAAAATGTCCAACAGTTACTAAATCTTTAGGTATCAAAAGTAAATTGATACAAGTGATAATGTCCCATGGTCAGATTTCTTTCCTACCCAGCACTACAGAAAGATTGTGAACAATGGGGCAATCAGGTTACACACAGTGGAATTGTCTATATATCGTTTGTGATCTCTGCTGCTAGCTGATGGCCTGGTGTTGTGATGAAGGGGCAGAGACAGCCTAGATCTTGCCTATTCAATAACAGAGACAGGAGGAGACTCTGCCAGGTGTAACTCTCACACCTGGTTTCAGGTATTCAGCTTGTCACTTCTTCCAGTATCCTGAGATTCCCAGGAGTCACACCCCATACTGCAAACTCTGCCCTGTAATTATAGCTACAACGTGCTGCATATATATCAGCAAGTCACTTCTATGCCTTCCCTTCAATGTCATGGTCCTCCTGACACTGGATGCCCTGTGGTAGAGACATGCACTCAGTGCTGAAGGCTTGTCTTAGCCTATGTGCTGTGAGACTGACAGAACACCACAGGCTATACAACAGAGGAGAGTGACAGTAACTGAAGTGTGACAGGCAATTTGCTACATCAAACATAGCAAATCAAACAGCAATGTAGTCATTAGAGCGCACATCAAAGGTCCAATCAGAAGTTTGTTAGTGAGGCTGAAAAAGATGTTATTCATAAATTCTTACATTTTTCCCAATTCTAATATGAAACAGACTGTTTTATCTACACTGAATGCAACCAATTATAGCTACAGATACTTTTCCATGTACAAAGGGCACCCAATTTGTTTTACATTCAGTAACACAACAGCAGGTTACCTCCCTTTAATAAGAGTTTTGATAATCTTGCTAGGCTGTGTTTGAGTCTTGCTCATCCAATGTTCTAAGTGCCTATTGCACACGGTATAAAGTAGACAGATGACTAGTATATCCATACAGCAATGGATGACTTTCAGATGGAAACCATCATTTTTTATGGAAGACAGCAATGTGATTGGTGGTAGCGGAGAGATAGGTCTGTGAAGGTAGTCATGATAGTATATAAACTTCTTGAGCAAAATGAAATAAAGATGGACAGCTCTAGAAGCTAATCGGAAATCTGTATGGTAAAATTCTGGTTGGGTTCTTTGGGTCGCACTACCATTTGCACTCAGGTTTGTAAGGATGTTGGACCACAAACTGAACATACATATCCTATGGCAGTGACCACACATGTAAAGCCATCAGATTAGATGTGGTGGTACATTGCACACTGGATATTCCAGATCCACGTGATCTCATCTAGGTGCCACTGTGCAGAGTAGCTGAACAATCGTTATGACTTTTCCTACCTCAGCTAATGTAGGAATCTTAGTGCAAGGACATTGTTATTCTAGTTTACCTTTGACAACACTCAGATACCACTAGTTATAAGTTTTTTCTAAATAAAGAAAACATAAAATACACAGTGACTTGTGCTGAAATACAATGCATTTCTCTTTTGCCAGAGAAGCTCTGAGCTGTGAGTTTGTTGTTTTTTCCTGACAGAACTAGAGCTGGTAATACGAGTGATCCACAACAAAGCAGATAAGTAGATACCGTGCGCACAAAATTCCAGTCTAACCTGTTCATTGTGTGAGGGGGTGATGTACGAGAAAGGTAAGGGCCCCAGTGTCATCACAATATGCAGAGATCTAATCACTTTCCACTTATACCTCTGCAAATCCTTATACTGCCATATACTGTCCCCACTGCATATCCCCTGCTGTACACAGCTCCCACTACGTATTCTCTCATGTTCCCTGCCTCCCACGTCATATCTTCCACCATATACAGCCCCCACTGCATATAATGATATTCTGCTCCCACTGCATATTCTCTGCCATACACTGTTCCACTGCATATCAGCCACTATATACTGCCTCTGCTGCATATCTTCCACCATACACTGCCCCCACTGCATATCCTCAATCGTACACTGCTTCAAATGCTCATTCTCTGCCATACACTGCCCAAATTGCTCATACCCTGCCCCCACTGCATATCCTCCACAGTATACGGCCCACACTACATATCCACCACCATTCACTGCTCCCGATCGCATGTCCTCCACCATGTACTGCTCTCCTGCATATCCTCCACCTTACATTGCACATCTGTCATCTTAAACTGCATATCTTCCCCCATAAAAACAGAAGCATGTTAGAACGGCTTTGATCCCACACCTAATTTAGAATATCAGTTCCAGCAGATGTCAGGAATAGCAGCTCTTACCATCTTGGGCAGAGTTGAGAAGATGCTCCCCGAGGTCGCAACCAAACACCCGTTCCCGCAGGATCCCACGCTGCTTCAGCTTCTGCTTGCTGGGTCTGGACTTCATGAAGGTCCTCAGGAATGTGATCAGCTTGCCGTGTTTCCGGGACACTGTACAGACAGCATAAGACCAACATTACTCCAAGAATCACAAGACACTTGGACGGTTAACTGGCACAGACACAGACAGACATTGTGTGGAGGGGTGACACAAAAAAGAGCAAATTCTTTCTGGCCTAGGAAGCAGCATGCTGGCTGCTATGTGTGAGATGAATCAGGGATATCACTAATAGACACAAAGATGTCCTTCACAGTGCTGGCTGTCCACAGAGCCATTGTGCTATGGACCAGGAGCGCCGTGTATGAAGGAAAACTGGAGCAAATGGGGAACTGTATGCTATAGAACAAATCAAAGCCTTTGTTTCATTTTCCCAAGCCTAGGTAATAAAATTAAAGATGAAACCTTGTTGATTTTTTAGGGATTAATGGCTTCACATTTTCTTTGTTTTATCATAAATTGGTCCCACAGGTCAGAACATTCCACCTCCACCCTCCCAGCAGGTTCCAGGCAATGTGACAAACACTTTTCTCATATAATATACTTGGAAGCTGGACTGGCAGCACCATGACATCATGTAACACTGAGTATCACAGAAATACATTTACTAACCTAAAACTACCAATCCAATATAATATAAATGTGGATGCTGGACAGGCAGCACCAGAGATTGATATCATGCCATTACATTTACCTATATAGGTATGAAAAGTCTCAGAACACTAGCTTCATTATTTCTTCTTAAAGGGTCACTTCATCCAAAAACTGTCTTGGGTCACCTGCCTTTAAGAAATGCCAGGCTGTTTGCATGACATCTATATTTATCAACATGTCCTAAAACCCAACTCCAGTCCTATTTTTTTTTATTTTTTTTTTTAGTTTTATATAGAGCTGGGAGGACTGGATTCTATAGTATGTGAGGTAATCAATGGAACAGCAAGTGAGTAGTAAGTGGGGACGAAGACAACAATAAAACCTGACACGGGGTCCCTACTCTACTCAAAACAAAATTCTGGCTAGAATTCCACTTTTAAGGGCGGCTCATGCTAACCAGTTACACCCGCTTCTGTTTTTTGGGGGGGCAGAATCTTCCTGCAACAGGCAACAAATTAAGGAAAAATGAAACCTAGAGATTAGTCTGAGAATACACCAAGTAACAATTTTCACACTTCCAAAACTGTAATCGGTGACAACTGAGTATAGCATCTAATCCCAGATGTATGGCTGTGGTGGACGCGCAGTACAGGATCAAACAGATGTTGGGTAATGGACACAACTGCCCTTCCTCTACTTTGTTATCAGACTATCTGCAGGTATTACAGTTTTCATCAGAATGTGTAATTAGGCTTAGTACTTCGTAAATCTTGTCCTTGGTGCTTATACGCAATGCTTACTCAGAGGATACAGAGGGAGGCTGGGAACATCTTCTCCAGTTAAAGTCTGATAAAGCATACTGACACACTGCTATGTACAAACACTGCCATCATTGGCACACATATACCAGTGCACACCAATGCTGACCGCTGTATATGAACAGCCACCTTTTCTCCTGGTAGGTAAAAACCTGATTAAAAACACGCAAGCAATGTTTTGTACACACGTTTGGGCACATCAAGCATTTGAGCATAAAGCATTACTAAACCCAGGACTCTGCATTCACTATATCTGGTCTCCCTCAGTACACAGAACATGGAAAGGCAATTATTTTAGTAAATATAAACTGCTAAATACCTTTTCCAATCAGCAGTTAGAGCAGTCTTGTGACTTCTATCAGTGTCCAGCAGAGCACTGGATACAGCTTGTAAGATGAGTTTTCATTCTCCCCTGAATGTTCTATGAGGCTGTAGGACCTCTACCCCTCTGTCTGGACAGTGCTGATTAACCCCTTAGGTTCCACAGAGAGTATAACAAGCATGCTTTACTGCATATACAGATGGATTTTACTGTTGTGGGTTTAGTAACACTTATAATTGGCCAGAACAGTAATTCATTCTAGCCATTGCAATGAACACTCAGGTGCTAAATGTGCATAGCGTTTAGGTACATTAAGACATTTTTCTGCTGAAACGCTCCTCTTCTGTGTGTGCCGGTGATGTTTTTTGTTCAGCCTGTAAACGTTCCTCTTCTAATACACCTGTAAATGCCTTTGTTTGCCTGAACACATAGAGGTGCATTTACAGGCAGAAGAAAGTCATCTTTCTGTACAAATGGTGTATTTTTTATGTTCAGTGTGCATGAGTCCTACACTCCATACAATCACTGCCACTACCATGAAAGAGGCAATTACCCTGCCCTTTGTCTGTATATTGTGATTGTTTCTATACTTTATAAAGTGCAGATCTAGCTATTGTTTGTAGCAACTCAGCTGCCTCCAGATACCCTGCACACACTCATATACACACCTACAACACAGCAGGGTGCGCATTCTGCAAGACATCTATTGACACAACAGTAATTTTACCATTTACTAAGACTGGAGCAGGCAGAATCTGGAGCAACTGTGCATGGTAACCAATTCATTTCAAGCTTTCAATTTCAAAGCTTAACTGAACAAGCTGAAGATTACAACTGATTGGTTACTATGCACAGCTACTCCAGATTTTGTTTGTTCCAGTTTTAGGAAATTCCCACCCAATTTGTCCAGGCTGGAAAATTGGTAGTGCTACACATTTGTGAAGCCTTTGATAGGAGCTGCCATGGTTCGCCTATTCAGCATTACTACAGATTGAAGGGTCTGCCGTGAAAGTGCTATGCAGCTGTAAAGATGAAGAATGGAAGCCTCTACCGAAGCCTTTTCTGGTGTTTAGCCTGATGGTGGATTCCTTTTAACAAACATTTTGGTATTTGTCCTCCTCCTTCCCCATACACCACGATCCATTCTCTGTATACTGGAATAAACAGTAAAATCTTCAGAATGTCACAGGGGTTAAAGTGATTGTTTTTTGTTTTTGTTTTTTTAAATAACAAACATGTCATACTTACCTACTTTGTGCAGTGGTTTTGCAAGGTTTTCCTACCTTTCTTTGGTCCTCCACAGGCACTCCTGGACCCTCCTTCCTGTCGGGTGCCCCCACAACAAGCAACTTGCTATAGGGGCACCCAAGTAGGCACGCTCCCGAGCCGTGGTTCTGCATGTCCACACACAGAGCCGTGGCTTGGCCCCACCACCTCCTGATTGGCTCACTAGCTGCGATTAACAGCAGCACGTGCCAATGGCTCCCGTTGCAGCCTCAGCCAATCAGGAGTAAGAGTCCCTGGAGAACCGATGCATAGAATACATGAAAATAAAATACCTTGAGCCTTTAGAACCACATTAATACATAACTCAGTGTTTTTCAACTTTTTTTTTTAGTCAAGGCACCCTTCAAAATTCTGCACAATATCAAGGCACCCATTCTAAAACATAAATAACTAAACAAATACTTTTACATAATGCAGCAACATCGACACACAGGACACCCAAAATCAGAGGTGATTTATTCTTCCAAAGCACACTTTGACTAATATTCCAGCATTTCTCGTATTCCTCAGTTTCTCTCCCTCACTCATCTAATGTGACCCCAGTGCTGATGGAGAGGGGCAAACCAGAATGCTGTACAGGAACCCTCCTTATCAACCAATGATGTCATTGGTGGTTAGGACGCAGGCGGCTTAGGGTTGTAGTTGTGAACACTGAAAACCTATTAACTAAAAGGCAGGCTTCATCCATCTGCTGGCTTGTACACAATTTTTGGTACTTTTTTAGGCATACTGCCAAGGGATCCCCAAAAAAACGTGAAGGCACCCTTGGTTTAAATATTCTGACATAAGTCACACATCTGCCTACATATTACAACCTTCCCTGCACCATTGCAACGTGAAAAACAGTTGCAGGGCAGCCATGGAGGAGGCTGGACACAACAATGGCCCCCATGTTCTTAGACAGTGTACAGACCTCTCCCATGTCTCTCAGCCGGCAGCTGCCATCAATGAAGCTTGGCAGAAGCTGGCACAAGAGTGACGGTCTCCACTTTCCTCCTGGCGCCATGCCTGATGTCCGGAAACAAATACAATGATACTCAGATCCAGGTGTCCCTGTCACAAAGCAGAGCTGTAAAATAGAGCCGCCAGAAGGAATGTGATGCTTCAAGTAAAATACACAACTAAATCCCAGCAAAATCCTGGAAACACAAATGAGTAATCTGCCTCTACCACACGGTCTGAGCAGATTCTGCTCTGTAATGGGTCACTGATAGATGGACAAAAAAACCTCCCCCAAAACAGAAGGCAGATATCTGCTCGTCCCCTGCAGGGCCAGTACTGTCTGCTCCGTGTGTGTACCTGTGTGTGGTCATTGCAAAGGGAGGAGGAAAGACCAAAAACAATCTCTGTGAATAATATACACACTTCTAAAGATAAAAAAAATACCTTTAATGCCCCCTTGGTAGTTCTGCATAATGCAGTCCCCTCCCCAGTGCCATGTATGGTGTGATGGCAGACCCTTCTGTGCCGTACCACAGGGCCATTCAGATCCATTTAAGATACCTTTTTTCTGCTCTGGAAATTTAATTTTTTGCTGTTTTGCCTATTTTTTAAAGCTGCTTAGTGCAGTAGATCCACTCAATTTTACCAAAGTCAATATAATTCAGTGAAATATATTTTTTGTTAATAACTCTGCCAATTTATTTACAACGTAATTTATTACGTTTCATAGCAAGAAGCTGGAGAAGGTGCTATATTGGCTGCCATTTTCCACTTCATTAAAGTAACTGTCAAACAATTATTCAATCAGTCATAGAGGGGCCCTTATGGATAAACAGGTGAAATGCAGGTACCAGCATAGAACAGAGGGAGGGGCAGTCAGCAAGGGCTCTGAAGTGCACTCCATTCACTTTGCAAGTCATCACCTGCTGATTTTACAGCAATGCACCACCATTATCCCTAAGGCCAACACTTTGCAGTAACAATCACACCGACATAAGTACTGTCTCCTTGTCCCATAACAGCTAATATCAAGACAGCTCGGCAAAATGACAGTGGACAAATAAACATTTTTATTCTGATTAGGATCTATACAGCAACACAGGCATATCTTGTTTCAGGCAATTTTAAAAATGAGGTTCATTAAGGGTGTGTACACAATGAATCATATCTAGATCAAGACAGTGTATCAGCTACCAGCAGTGACATCTTCAGTCCATCACGTACCTTACCACATATATCGTTCCATTGTCTGAAAAGTTCATGTACTGCAGTAATATTTACTGATATACTGCGACAGAAAGGCTGCTGTACAATTCTATCATAAAAAGGAAAGTGTATTGAAGATTGTATAGTGTGTGTAGATATTAGCAGGTCTTCTAAAGGTATTTCTTCTACAGTATATGTGGATTGGGCAGCACAGTGGCTAAATGGTTAGCACTTCCGCCTGGCAGTATTAGGGTTGTTAGTTTGAATCCCAACCACGGCACCTCCTGCCTGGAGTTTGCATGTTCTCCCTGTGCCTGGGTGGGTTTCCTCCCACACTCCAAAGACATGCTGCTAGGTTAATTGGTTCCTGTCTAAATTGTCCCTAGTATGTATGTATGTATGAAACGTAAGTTAGGGACCTTAGATTGTACACCCCTTGAGGGTTAGGGACTGATGTGAATGTACAATATATATGTAAAAGCGCTACGTAAATTGATGGCGCTATATAAGTACCTGTAATAAATAAATAAAATATTAATGGATCTGGTACAGGAGTGTCTTGTACTGAGTGTGTGTGTATTAGTGTCTTGTCCAGTGTAGATGAAGATTTGTGGCATTAGGTATGGGTGTCTTGTACAGTGTATGTGGATGTAGGTGGATCTGATACTGGCATCTTGTACAGTGTATGTGGATGTAGGTAGATCTGATACTGGCATCTTGTACAGTGGATGTAGGTAGATCCGATACTGGCATCTTGTACAGTGTATGTGGATGTAGGTGGATCCGATACTGGCATCTTGTACAGTGTATGTGGATGTAGGTAGATCTGATACTGGCATCTTGTACAGTGTATGTGGATGTAGGTAGATCTGATACTGGCATCTTGTACAGTGGATGTAGGTAGATCCGATACTGGCATCTTGTACAGTGTATGTGGATGTAGGTGGATCTGATACTGGCATCTTGTACAGTGTATGTGGATATAGGTGGATCCAATACTGGCATCTTGTACAGTGTATGTGGATGTAGGTAGATCTGATACTGGCATCTTGTAGTGTACATGGATACTGGTGGAACCAATACACGTTTGTTGTATAGTGTATATACTTACTGGTGGATCTCACACTATTCCTAATTTACTTCAGTCGTTTCCTCTTCCTATTGTGTGCACATCTGAAGACAGTATGTAAATCCCCCAGGCACATTCCTAAACAAAGTCACCATTCTGCAGAATGCTTATAAACAATGGTAAATAATATAATCAATCAGTGATATCTTACCTGGTTCTGTGTGACGTTAGTGCTGCAGCTGAATCTGTACAAGCTGTAGATTTCTTACTACTAACATGAGATAATCTCCTGCACGTCCTCTCTCTAGTTTCTCTGCTACGGCAAATGCCACCAACCACCTATCTGCTTCGAACCTTCTCGTCTTCATCAGAGAGTTCCTGTGTGTTCCTTGTGCCTGCTATCAGAGCAGACGGCTTCCAGTGTCACCCCTGTGCCTCCTATCACAGCAGATGCTGCCTTCCAGTGTCCCCCCTGTGCCTCCTATTGAAGCAGATGTCTTCCAGTGTCACCCCTTGTGTTTCCTATTAGCTCCTCTCCAGATCAGTGTATTGCAGAGCTCTGTCTAGTTCCAGCCATGTGTTCCTCCCACAGCCAGGTATGTCTCCGCCCAAATGTCTCCAGTCACACCTCCGGTTCAGGCTCCTGCTTTTCTTTACTGTCTGCTTTGCCAGGTGCAGTGTCTGGAACTACCTCCACCCTTCTCTGTCTAGCCCCATCCCTTCCACCTCTTCTCGAAGGACAGAAAATAGTAAGCCAGTGTGAGTGAATGAGATGTAGGACCAGGCTACAGACTCCTACTATATAGGTATCATAGAATGATGGTGAAATAGAGACTGTGAATCCAGCAGGGTGGCTATGTGTGGTTTCAGGACTATAGTAAACAATAGGTCTGCCCTGCCCAACAAGCACATGCCTAACATTCCACTCAGCTGGGGTCCAGAGACTCCACTGTCCACAAGGATTGTGCCATGCACTTACTAGATGCATCAATACACAGTAGTACACTGAAGCTTTGAATCAGCCGTACCCCTGCAGGAAGGACAAAGAGGTCTCCTATAAAACTAGAGAACTATGCATTTGGTAAGCTGCTTTATGTACCCCTTGATGAAAGTACTGCTCAATTTAGGTGGGATTTTGAAGTGCATTTTGAAGAGTGGATATTCACTGTGGTGTATTTATTTAATTTAAAAGCCTTTTAAAGCATTTAATTACAAATAGATGGATTTTTAACTATTTTATGCAATGCAATTTCTTCATCTATGCCTTTACCATCCAGTGCATTCTTTTTACTACCTACAAGTAGCATCTAATCTGGAGTGAGCTGAATGACATGTAATATACAAAAGGAGCACTATACATTAATAGAGGAAGTGCCCTAAGAGAACTCGAACAAAAGGCATATGAAAAATACCTGTCGTATATTTTTACATATTCAAAATGTCAAAACCAGCCCTAACAGATACTGTATCTGAAGAGAGAAAAAAAAAAGATTCACCCAACCAAGAAAATGTTTGAGGGTCACCTATTAGATTATTATTGTAAAGAAAAGTGTGTGTGTATAAATATATATTATATACACACACACACATACATATATATATACACACACACACATAATATATATATATATACATATACACACAGAACACATATATACATACACACACACGCGTACACACACACACACACATATATATACACGCGTACATATATATATATATATATATACATACACACACACACACACACACACACACACACACACACACACACACACTTGCACACTCCTGTACTAGGCACTGTACTGGATGGATCCAGGGAGTTCATGCCCCCATATAGCAGATATTTTTGCTGTACCTACAGTATTTGATTTCTTTTGATAATTGGAGAGATAATACAGCAAGCCAGGAATCTCTCACCAGCCAGCATACACACAATAATAAATGTACATAAGCCTTTCTTCCCTATTATTGCAAATGTCAGATCTACATGTCAAGCAGGCAGCCTACAGTACATAATGTTCAACCTGCCAGGAAGTGTGCCCTGACTCCTCTGCGTTTTACTGCGGCTTGCAGTACAGGTGGAGCCAGGCCCAGCTTCCCAGCAGTGTGCACAGCACAGATGGTTGTCCACCTGACTGGGAGGAGCTCTGGTAGATGATTACCATTTAAAATGTATTAAATTAATGATAATTATTGAGTATCATAGTCTTAATTCACAAAGCTAACACACAAGAATAAGCATCCTTATTTATAATAAAAAGTGACAGTTATCAGTCCAATTAGTTGTGAAAATCACAGTCACACAGCTTAGAAAAAGAGCCTTTTTTTTTTTGTTCAAAGCTTTGAGGATTGAGCCTCATATCACCAACAATGACATTAGAGTCAGAACTGAGGTCTGTATATATGGCTTTGGGGGATAGGTAGCTGGGTATATATGAAGCGGCAGTGAGTTTATATTATTGTATTTATTACTTCTATTTGGAAAGGGGGGGGGACTCTCCTCCTCTCTGCTGCTGTCATTACTGTATGGACAGAATTTGCGCTAGGAAGAGGGGGTATTTGGGGGGGTTGTGTTAGGTGGGGGATTTGGGAGCCAGTTGGGGAGGTGTGCTGGGGTGGGTGTATTTGGGGGGGTTGTGCTACGAGGGGGGATTTTGGAGGGGTTGTGCTGGGAGGGGGATTTGGGTGAGTGGTTGGGCTAGGAGTGAGGATTGTGAGTTGTGTCAGGCGGGGGGATTTGGGGGGTTGTGCAAGCAGGGAGTTTGTGCTGGAAGGGTGGTGTGTGTGTGTGTGTTTACAGTCCACTGAACTCTGCCTTACAGAGTACATTTTAGAGCTGGTTCACAGGTGCCGTACGATAACAGGTGCAAAATCGTGTGTTTTCCCATACCAAACAAAAAAGTGCTGCCTTTTGTAGACGCCCATGGGTGCCATTAATTCCTTATGACATCCCCATGCATCTAGCAAATGTGTGTATGTTTGCACCTGCTAAAGCGCATGATACTGTAGAATGCAATCTTAAAAAAATCATGCCTGCACCCTTTTGCATGTTTCACATGCATAGAGCAGCTCATTAATAAAATGCAACGCATGGGAACACGCAAAAAAGCATGTGCGCTCAGATGCACCTCCTGGTGTGAACGATCCCTAAGACTGGTGTGCCCTGAGATTGTGCGCAATTATAAACGGTGCCTTGACTGAAAGAAGGTTGAAAAACACTGGTGTGCCGCCATCTAGGATGTGATGTCAGCTGCAATTGCAAACTCTAGAGCTGTTATCAGACTCTTTCTGGAGAAAGCACATTTTTTTTTAACAGGTTCAGAGGTGCATTGCACATTAATAAAAAAATAATTATTTCTAGAAAGGAAAAATACTGTAAATAAGCATTTAAGAAACGTAATTGTTCTGTGCGGTTTATCAGCAATTGTTTTAAGTTTGTGACAAGGTGCTTTTAAATCTCGTATTGTTGCAGCCTCTTAGAATTTACAAACTTTGTCTAAATCTGTGTAAATATATGATCAAAGTAATGTAAATAAGCAGGATATGTATTAAAATTCCTGTTTGCGCCAATAACTTGTAAAAATATCTGTACAACTTTATTTACTCATTACATGTATATTCTATGCTTCTCAGTAGTTAACTGCACCATGATTATACTTCACTGTTCCCATTTTTTATTCACTGCAAATGTAATGGTCTCGTTGTGACGTATATCAATATGCTCTCTGAGTTGTATATCTGCATTCCAACAGAGCAGTTGTTCAGCACAGATTCTCAATTTGCTGGCTAACATACGGATGGCCACTAGAGGGAAAATGTACAAATCTATGTATACACAATCATGACACAAGGCAAACACTAGACGTCGCTGGGACCCAAAATAACAGAGTCCAGGTGCTGTTTTAAAAGGGGTGGTAAAGCAGCACATCAGAAGCCCAGTATCACTCAAGGCAGCCAAAAACTGTCCCGTGTGTGCGTGCGCATCAAATGAAACAAAGCAGTAAGCAGCTGAAGAAAACTGTGCGTTCTGTAAATATCACATGCTGTAATGTACTGCATAAGTATGACAACTTCTTCTCTGTGATAGCCATGGTGCAGCCAGCCTTTTCCAGCAAAGTGACAGATGGAGCAAAACCCATTCAGGAACAGTATATAAATGGCTCCTGCCCACAGAGAGTTGGAAGAGCAATTCCCACAGGTGCCAGTTTGCAGCCTGATTAGAGACTGAGAATGCAGCTTACCAATTCACTCTAGACCAGTTAGATCACTGAGAATGCAGCCTATCCATTTACTACAGACCAGTGACATCACCGATAATGCAGCTTATCCATTTACTACAGACCAGTGACATCACTGAGAATGCAGCCTATCCATTTACTACAGACCAGTGACATCACTGATAATGCAGCTTATCCATTTACTGCAGACCAGTGACATCACTGAGAATGCAGCTTATCCATTTACTACAGACCAGTGACATCACCGAGAATGCAGCCTTTCCATTTACTACAGATCAGTGACATCACCGAGAATACAGCCTATCCTTTTACTACAGACCAATGAGATCACGGAGAATGCAGCCTATACATTTACTACAAACCAGTGACATCACTGAGAATGCAGCCTATCCATTTACTACAGACCAGTGACATCACTGAAAATGCAGCCTATCCATTTACTGCAGACCAGTGACATCACTGAGAATGCAGCCTATCCATTTACTACAGACCAGTGACATCACTGAAAATGCAGCCTATCCATTTACTACAAACCAGTGACATCACTGAGAATGCAGCCTATCCAATTACTACAGATCAGTGACATCACTGAGAATGCAGCCTGTTTATTGACTGAATTTACACAGCAAAAATGACCCCTGTAGAATGGGGTTGCAAAGTAGCCCAACAGTAGCATTGTTTGGTTCTCACCTTAGTTATTAGCCAACATTGCACACGATCTGTACCACAGCAATCAGGCTGTAAAATTAACACGTTTGGGGTGAAGAAGAAGCACCAATCTGTAGATATTTTGGCTAGAATTCTTCCACACCAATATTTCTGACAAAGGAAGGATAAGCTATCTCCTAAGCGTACCAGTTTTCAGTGGGAGATACCTGCCATAATGGAAAGGTTATTGCTGAGAATATAATACCTGGCAGCAGAGCTCTGTTTTTTGCCAGGAATGACTGGGTAGACCTTAAAACTCGATTCCTCCATAAAATATGTTCAGGAACTCCAAATTACTGTAAACACTTTAATAAAACCTTAAATATAAATGTTTTTTGGACAAGAGTAATGCAGCAACAAAACATCACAGACATGAAATTGAGACTCCACCCCTAATTAGTAATTCACGTTAATTAATCCTATTGCTGACATTGTGGGCATAATAGTAATTGATTTACTGAGAATTGAAATCACAGACATAAATGGGATTTACTAAAACTGGAGAGTGCAAAATCTGGTGCAATTCTGCATAGAAACCAGTCAGCTTCCAGGTTCTATTGTCAATTGTTAATTGAACAAGATGACGTTAGAAACTGACTGGCTACCATGCGCAGCTGCACCAGATTATGAGTACTCCAGTTTTAGTAAATCTCCCCCAGTGGCTCAAATGGACAAACAATGAAATTATTCCGCTCATCTGTACCCTGCTCCCCAGGATCTGCTGGCACCAATCCAAACAACAAATGTAATATAAAAATAATGTTATGCAGGCAATACACGGGTCAAATTCCGAACAAATTTTCTTTCGAAAATCTAAAATTTAGTGCGTTTTGTAATCCAATGTTGCCACCATTGATTTTGAAATTCGACCAACCGAGCCTTCGTTTCCACCTCAAGTTGCTAAGGAAAATAATTTTCGTGGCGGGGAATCTTCTTTTCTTTCCAGGTCACAGCTCATGCTCATTTATTTTTTGCTTATAATTCTCACATGATTCTCCCATCAATGATTAGAAATTAGTTCATTTTTCTCAAATTTCCAACATGCCAGATTACTCAAATTCGATGAACGCACAAAAATCGGTCATGGCAGTGGCTCACAAATGGTGTGAAATTCAAACAAAAATTCTTAACTTATGATTTTCAAAATAAAATTCTTTCAGAATTAGACCCATGTATGGCCTGCATTAATCACTACAGGAAATACATAAAGCCAGTGCACATGTCACTCCAAAATCTGGAGCTGAATGAACAAGAAGTTCACTTCACATCCAACACCCACACCAGCACAACACTAGCACAGACTAGATGCATAAACATACTGTATGTATATATACTATTGTATAATCACAGTCTCATACTGACATGTTTTTCATTACACACCTTGCACATAATTAGCAATTTGTTGTTACATAGTGTTTATGTATCCAGCATGCCTGTGCTGACATAGGAGGCAAATGTGGAGTGAACGCCTTGTTCGTTCCACAACACATTTTGCTACCAAAGCAACATGTACACTGGCTTTATGTATTTTCTTTTAGCTTTTAACATTCTTTTATATTCTGTTTTTTGCTTGGGTCAGGGCCAGCCGATCCCGGAAAACAGGGTGCAAAGCAGCAGGAGAATTTGTTTTGTTTTTCTGTATTTTGATTTTTGGGGTTGGTCAAATTTGATTTGAATATTCTGTCTCAATTCAGAGTTGTGTGTTTGATCACAGTCCTTTTCAGTGAATCAGTGGCTATTATACCCATGATGATGCCAACGATAGGGTTTAATAATATGTGCATTACTATTTAGGAATGGGGCCACTCTCAAATTCATGTGAATAATGTTATTTTATTGTTGCATTATTCCTGAAGATGGAGTGATGTTTGCTTTGAGCTTTAATAAAAAGGTCCTAAGTTAATTTGGAGTTCCCTACTACATTTTTTTGAAGAATCAAGCTTTATTGTCTACCCATTGATTGCTTGAAACAAACAGAGCACTGCTGCCAACCAGTATATACCCCACAATAACTTCAGGTGGACCTTTTCAAACTTTTAGATAAGTCCTATTAAAAACTGATATGCTTAGAAGATATTTTATTTTGTCAGAAAAATTTATAAATATCTGCAATTTGATATATATCTGAAAATCGGTGTGCATCTTCAACACACTGGAGGGGTTAATTTTTATAGCCTGAACGCCACGGTACACAATGTGTGCTATCTCTACCATATTTCTAAGGTGAGCACCAAAACGCTAACTATAACCATACTGTATATGTACTGATACTCTTTAGAGGCAGCCGTGTTTCTTGTACCTTCTCAGTGTTTACTGACTGGAGAATGCAGCCTACCCATTCACTAGAGAACAGATGCATTGCTGAGAATGCAGCCTATCCATTCACTAGAGACCAGGGATATCGCTGAGAATGCAGCTCATCCATTCACTAGAGACCGGGGACATCGCTGAGAATGCAGATTATCCATTCACTAGAGACCGGTGAGATTGCTGAGAATGCAGTTTATCCATTCACCAGAGACCGGTGACATTGCTGAGAATGCAGCTCATCCATTCACTAGAGACCGGTGACATTGCTGAGAATGCAGCCTATCCATTCACTAGAGACCGGTGACATTGCTGAGAATGCAGCCTATCCATTCACTAGAGACCGGTGACATTGCTGAGAATGCAGCCTATCCATTCACTAGAGACCGGTGAGATTGCTGAGAATGCAGCCTATCCATTCACTAGAGACCGGTGACATTGCTGAGAATGCAGCCTATCCATTCACTAGAGACCAGTGACATTGCTGAGAATGCAGCCTATCCATTCACAAGAGACCGGTGACATTGCTGAGAATGCAGCCTATCCATTCACTAGAGACCAGTGACATTGCTGAGAATGCAGCCTATCCATTCACTAGAGACCAGTGACATTGCTGAGAATGCAGCCTATCCATGCACTAGAGACCAGTGACATTGCTGAGAATGCAGCCTATCCATTCACTAGAGACCGGTGACATTGCTGAGAATGCAGCCTATCCATTCACTAGAGTAGATATGGACTATAAGCAGCCATATAAAACCTTTCTAGAAGCTCTCTGCTAGTTTAAGAATTTTAAACTGAATAAAACCCCAGGTTTCCCTACACTTTTGAAAATATGTCTGGACCCTTTTCTTAGGATACTAGTTTGTAAGTGTCTGTGATTACAGTGCTGGCAACCAAAAAGCCAGAATACTTGAACTAATGCAGCCTCTCTTCTGGGTCATTTACCCTGTTCAGACCTCTGGTTTCTTTAGGTCTAACATGCCTGCTCCAAAGACTGGGGATATTGGGAAAAAAAATAGCTTGCATGACAAAGCTTTCAACTAATGTACTTTATGTACAGAGATCGTACACACAGAGTGATATTTCTAGAGTACAAAGAGGAGACGTGTGACCATAGACAGCCCCATTTTTCCATACTGACTTGGTTGAAGAACAGACAGCAGCAGGTTGGGATATGAAGTCCCATTTCTATTGTCCTTGTTAGTAGAGACATCTACATCTATACTACAGGCTCAACTCACTACAGAATGATTGTTAATTTCAGCAAGACGAGCTGTGGATAGCAGTCGTATGGCTGAAAATCACTATCATTAAGGAAAATTGCATGTTACAGCTAAGTGAATTGAGCCATATATTGTGTGTTAGGAATTCAGACCTGCTCTGAGTCTTGTGGGAACTAATAGTTACAACATTTTCAATGAAATACTAGTATTGTGTCAAGAAACAAATCATAATGTGATACACATGGAAGTAGAAATCACTTCCTAAATAAAAGGTGGAAACTTTTCAGTGATGGGCACAAAGACACACTACAATGTGGGAGATGTTTCGTTACACTCCGCCTTGGCTAGAGGGACATGGATCTCCCACAAGACTCACAGACAGGAACTGCAGTACAGACACATTATGTACACAGAAGAGGTACCTGAACTGAGCTTGTAGGGACTTGGTACCTCAGAAAAGCACGGCAGCCCTGTCCTTACACTATCCATCTCCAAATCTGTCATTAATGGGGAAGGGAAGACAAATGTGATTATGAAGGACAACGCATGGACAGAGTGAGGATACAAAAAAAGAATAAGTGTATAAAAGTCAAAAAGGAGAACATGAAGTGAAGAACACTGCCAGGACCCACTAGATGTACTGCTCGTGTATCCTGAAAATGACAAATTTACACATGGCTTGGATATCATTTATAAAACTAAATGTTGATATAACTATACATTACTGGCTAAAAGAATATTTTCCATTGTATGTAAGTTGTCACTGAGGCTGTGGATAAATTCTGCCTGTAGCTGATCCATAGAGAGAACAATGTGCTTGCAGATACTTGCATAGGTTTTTGGCATGTTGCTACAGAGTGCAGAAAGTGTATTTGACAAGTCCACCTTCAATTGTATGAATGAATATTTCTGCCCTTGTGCTCTGGTCACTTTGTGCTCTAGATAAAATAACAGAGGACCTAGATGAGCACAGGTTATGTTTCTATGGAACGCCCTGTGCACAGCTTGGGCATAAGATTTGAGGTAATGTTTGTGTATACACTTTGGTGGAGGGACAAGTTCTTTTAACATGCAGTTTAGTAGAGCTAACACATTCTGCATGCAATGTAATGAGCAAAGCTCACCATACATGTTACAATCTCACTGTAAAATCTCTTATAGATCACCAACTATTCGGTAGTGCAATGGCCTGCTTGACTGCATACATTTTCAATTATTCATTTAGGCAGGCCCGCATATTACATACTTGTGGTAAATTAAAATGTAAATGTACAGTTGCAAGAAAAAGTTTGTGAACCCCTTGGGATTACATGGAGTTTTGCATGAATTGGGCATAAAATGTGCTCTGAACGTCATCTAAGTCACAACAATAGAAGAACACAGTCTGCTGAACATAATACTACACAAACATTAGATGTTGCCATGGTTTAATTGCACATAACATGTAAACATTCACAGTGCAGGGAGGAAAAAGTATGTGAGGCCCTAGCTTAATGACTTCTCCCAGAGCTAATTGAAGCCAGGAGTGAGCCAACCTTGACTCCAATCAGTGTGATGATATTGGATGTGTTGCTGACAGCTGTCCTGCCCTTAAAAAACACTCACCTGTTTTGGGTTTACTGGTTTCAAGAAGCAGTGTCTGATGTGAACCATGCCTCGCAGAAAAGAGCTCTCAGAAGACCTACGATCAAGAATTGTTGACTTGCATGAAGCTGGAAAGGGTTACAAAAGTACCTTCAAAAGCCTTGATGTTCATGTGTCCACGGTAAGACAGACTGTCTACAAATGGAAAAAGTTTAGCACTGTTGCTACTCTCCCTAGGCCTGGTCGTCCTGTAAAAATGACTGCAAGAGCACAGCGCAGAATGCTGCATGAGGTAAAGAAGAATCCCAGAGTGTCAGCTAAAGACCAACAGAAATCTCTGGCACATGCTAACATTTTTGTTGACACATCTACAATAAGGAAAACATTAAACAAGAATGGAGTACATGGGAGGACACCACGGAGGAAGCCATTGCTGTCCAAAAAGAATATTGCAGCACGTTTGAAGTTTGCAAAAGAGCACCTGGATGTTCCACAGCACTACTGGCAAAATATACTGTGGACAGATGAAACCAAGATTGAGTTGTTTGGGAAGAACACACACTATGTGTGGAGAAAAAAAGGCACAGCTCACCAACATCAAAACCTCATCCCCACTGTAAAACATGGAGGAGGGAGCATCATGGTTTGGGGCTGCTTTGCTGCCTCAGGGCCTGGACGGATTGTTGTCATTGATGGGAAAATGAATTCCAGAGTTTATCAAGACATTTTGCAGGAAAACGTACGACCATCTGTCCACCAACTGAAGCACTGCAGAGGATGGGTGATGCAACAGGACAATGACCCAAAGCATACAAGTAATTCAACAAAACAATGGCTGCAACAGCACAGAATACGCCTTCTGGAGTGGCCCAGTCAGAGCCCTGACCTCAACCCGATTGAAATGCTGTGGCATGACCTTAAGAGAGCGATTCACACCAGACATCCCAAGAATATTGCTACACTGAAACAGTTTTGTGAAGAGGAGTGGTCCAAAATTACTCCAGATCGTTGTGCAGGTCTGATCTGAAACTACAGGAAACATTTGGTTGAGGTTATTGCTGCCAAAGGAGGGTCAACCAGTTATTAAGTCCAAAGGTTCACATAGTTTTTCCTCCCTGCACTGTGAATGTTTACATGTTATGTGCAATTAAACCATGGCAACATCTAATGTTTGTGTAGTATTATGTTCAGCAGACTGTGTTCTTCTATTGTTGTGCCTTAGATGACGTTCAGAGCACATTTAATGCCCAATTCATGCAAAACTCCACGTAATCCCAAGGGGTTCACATACTTTTTCTTGCAACTGTATAAAGATAGTAAGGTCAAATTGTAAAATGTGTGGTGAGCTTTATACAGATTACTGTAGATTATATATCTTGTGTATATGGCAGCAGGGTTCATATCTTTATTATCTACTGTCATCTTTCCTATATATTATAATGTTCTGTCTTCTACCACTTTGTCCCCCCCCTCCCGCCGAGAGAGAAAGAGAGAGAGAGAGAGAGAGAAAAAGAGAAAGAGAGATAAAGAGAGAGAGACATGGAACCGTACAGGGGGGGAAGTAGCTCCAGGATGCCGGCCTCATTCCATGCGCAGGGGAGACTGGAGGGAACAGATCACAACAAAGGATTAAAAAGCAAACAAGCAAAGCAGAACTTTCATCTTTCCTAAAGTGGCGGCTCTAAGGGGCCGGCACTTACATTATCAGCCAGTGTTACTGTACACCTAGGGCCCATACTTTTGACTAGACTTTAAGTGACACTCATGCAGAGAGGAATGTTACACAGGGCACAACCGGTGGACAAATGCCAAACACAGCTCATGGAGGGAACATGACATAAATGGGGTCTTGTAGGCAATGAGTGTAACACAATCTGCTCCATGGCTCCATTGTTAGTACAAAGACACACAAAGACTTACACACAAAGACATTCCAAAGTATCTTGTAAATAACAAATAGGAGTTCAGTGACTGATAAGCAGGTAGCAGATAGCAGGAGCTACAGGTCCTCATACAGGACATATCTTCCCAGCCATGCCTCTCTTTTAAGAATTACAGTGGTTAGAAAGTCTGTTTGCTTTAATAAAATAATAAACATGGCATACTTACCTGCTTTGTGCAATGGCATTGCTCAGAGTGGCCCTGACACTCCTCTTCTGGGGTCCCATGCTGGCAATCTTGGCACCTCCTCTACTGCTTGCGCCACAATAGCAAGCCGCTTGCTATAGGGGCACACGTATTTTCTTGCTTCCGAGTTGGTCTGTATGTGTTCGTAGACACACACACAGCATGGCTCGGCCCCGCCCCTGCCTCACAAGATTTGATTACCAGCAGCAGTCCTGTCAGGAGAGAGACCAGCACTGCTGCAGATGGGGATAGTGTTGGATCAAGGTAGAATAGGACTCAGGTAAGTATAAGGGGGGGAGGGGGTGATACAAATTCTTGAACATGTTTTCCCTTAGTGTAGGGCATGCCATAAGGTAAAAAATTTCTTACTTTTCCAACCAGTTAAAAACTCATTAAAAAAATGAAAAAAAAAAACCCCAACATGGCTCATAAAATCTGATTCACTTTTCAAACTGCAATATTAAATTGCTAGCTGCTGCCAAGGTTTTACCTTACACCATGTTTCCATCCAAGTACAGAAGCTCTGAGCTCCTTTACAAGACACAAACCTTTCCTCATGACCAAAAAATATGTCTAGCTACTTGTCCTGTCACCGTAAAGCCCCCAGTTTTATGAAAAACAGTCCATCAGGGTCTCCTAACAGTGGACATAGGTGGTAACGGATTAGTTCCAACTGATCAGATTCTTTTGCATGTGACCATGTGCTATACAGTACAGTAACATCTTTGGGATTCTCTTTTTATTCTCTGTGAATACTAGAAATGTTGCTGTACTCAGGTATACAATACACATACTTTATTGGGTAGAAAGAACCATTGCCTTTAGATCCTCTTCCAAGATTTGTGTGTTCATAAAAATGCAGCGCGTACAAATATGTGTGCAGGAATATTGTAGTATATGGAGTTTTGTCTGGTATATGGGAGAAATGAAAAATTATTTCTTGATTATTATTATACATTGTGGGAGTGGAAGAGAGCAAGAGGCTCCCTGTGCCATTTGCTCAAGCTCAGTTGATTCACAATTTAGTTCTGGCCCAAACTAGACTAGAGACCACTTTCCACCCACTGTCTACACAGAGCTACACCATCAACCATCAGCCTAGATTAGAGAACGTTCTCCATCCACCATTTCTATAGAACTGCACTGCCTACCAACCAACAGCCTGGATTAAAGAATGATCTCCATCGATTGTCTACATAGAGCTGCACTGCCAACCAACCATCAGTCTAGATTAGAGAACGTTCTCCATCGAGCTGCACTGTCTACCAACCAACAGCCTGGATTAGAGAACATTCTCCATCCTCTGTCTACACAAAGCTACACTGTCTACCAACCAACAGCCTGGATTAGAGAACATTCTCCATCCACTGTCTACACAGAGCTGCACTGCCTACCAACCATCAGTCTGATACTCATTCCAGATTCAGTGTTAGTGGAATTCTAAACAGTCCACATCATGTGTATGATGGGAGAACTTTCTACAGACACGGAGTTAGAAAAACAGAATGAACAGTACAGGATAAGAGTAATGTACAATGATGGTTTAGCATTGTACAGGACCACATACAACATGTCCTCTCTTCTATATACATTTGTATATAAGGTTAGCATGACAAGATTAGACACAATAACGTAGACGCAGACACATTCCGGGCCACAGGTGCCACACAGAGAAGCACTCACCTGGTTTTGGAACAGAGTTGGTCATTGACTGAGGAACTTTATCATTAATTAATTCCACACATTCACTGGGAAAAAAGCCAACCTATGGAAAACATCAACACATCAGGGCAGCTGTTTAACTATTAATGTGTTATAGCATGATCTGATAATTTATCCTGTATATTTATATAGCTTTTACGTATATATTTACAGTTATTTAAAAAATAATAATTATTTCTTCTAACAAAACACAGCTTAAGATATATATATATATATATATATATATATATATATATATATATATATACACACACACACACACACACATATATACACACAGACACACACATTAAATATATACTGTATACACGTAGCACCCTTCTGGTTAGGCAAGTTTAGTTTCTGGCTTGTACTGTAATCAGGGTCTGTTCAGGGTTTCACAGGCTGGGAGTTTGGTGGCTTTCTCCTGCCTCTACAAGAATTTTCTGCAGCTTAGTGACAGAGAATGCAAATTTTTCCCTGCTGCAGGAATGGATCTGTGAGCTGAAAAGAGTGGGCTGTTTGCCCTTGCAGTCCTGTGGCTGAATGCTGGACTACACTACAACAGGATGCACTTCTTGGTCTCCAGGCGTGAACGCATGGATTGCTCCAATCTACCTGTACTTGTGCTACTGTTAGAGAAATGCCCTCTGCTAACAATACCTAAACATTTGAAGTGCCCCACGTAACCACAAATCCCCTCCTTTTACAAGTTCCTACAAGCAAATAATCTGTAAAAGACAACCCCCTAGAATGTTCAGTGAGCTGGAGGGAGTGGACTGTTGCTGTGTTCTTGGCTGCCTCTGCACTGCTTGGGAAAGAATCTGGTAAATTCACAGCAGCCCCTCTGTGGGTAGTGATACATACATACATACACACACAGTGGGTAAATTACGTATTGAACATGTCACCATATTTCTAGGTAAATATGTTTCTAAAAGGTGCTATTGACATGAAGTTGTCAACACGTCAGCAACAACCCATGCAATCCATATGTACAAAGAAACCATAACAAATAAGTTCAGAAATTAAGTTATGTGTAATAAAATGGAATGACACAGGAAAAAAAGTATTGAACACATGAAGAAAGGGAGGTAAAAAAAGGCACAGAAAGCCAAGACACAAGCTGAAATCTATTAGAAAGCAATCCTTCCCCTAGTCAGTGCAGATTAACATCAGCTGGTTCAGTCTCAACTGATGGCCTATAAAAAAGTGTCTCATTACCAAGGTGTAAAAGCAAAGAGCTTTCTTAAGACCTTCGCAACCCAATTGTTACAAAACATACTGATGGCATTGGTTACAGAAGGATTTCTAAACTTATGAATGTTTCACTGAGCACTGGTGGGGCCATAATTCGGAAGTGGAAACAACATAATTTCACCATAAATCAGCCAATACCACATGCTCCTCACAAGATTTCTGACAGAGGAGTGAAAAGAATTAGCAGAAGAAATGTCCAAGAGCCAAGGACCACTTGTGGAGAGCTTCAGAAAGACCTGGAATTAGCAGGTACAATTGTTTCAAAGAAAACAATAAGTAATGTACTAATCCACCATGGCCTGTATGAACGCTCAACACGCAAGACTCCATTGCTGAAGACAAAGTATGTTGAAGCAAGTTTAAAGTTTGCTTTACAACATTTAAAAAAAGCCTGTGAAATAATGGAAGAATATAGTTTCGTCAGATGAGACCAAAATTGAACTCTTTTGATGCCATAATACACACCATGTTCGGAGGTCAAATGGTACAACACATCACCCCAAAAACAACATAGGGCGGCTCTGGTTGAAGAGCGGCTCCGGAGGGAGAGGACGGGGCAGAGAGTGGTACCTCAGCATGAAGGATGTGATGGCTGTGGCAGCCGGGTCCTCTTTAACTCCAACCAAGACGATGGCTTTCTTCTGCTGGAGAATTGGTGAATTGGCTCTGTGTGCAGGGACAGGAGCGGGGAACCTGCAGGAGAGCTGGCGAAGGAAGCAGGGAGCATGGATGAGCTTGTTTATGACAGCAAGAGGACGGCACTACTACCCTGAAAATTGCCACCTGAGGCAAATGCCTTGTTTGCCTCCTGGTAAGTACACCGCTGGACTGCAGATTTGTATCAAAAGATGGTCAGAGACTGCAGACATGATACAGGAAATGCTCTGAGACTGCAGATTTGATACAAGAGATGGTTACAAACTGCTGACATGATACAAGAGATGGTCAGAGACCGTGGACATGCTTCAGGAGACTGTCATTGACTGGAGACATGAGACTGATAGAAATCGTTGCTATAGCAGGGCAATAGGGAAACACAGATTAGTATCTGCAGGGGTTCCAAGAGCCACACAGAATTGGTGAGATTTACTAAAACTGGAGCAGACAGAAAATGGAGAACCTGTGCATAGTAAGCAATCAGCTTTTACCTTTAAAATAAAATCTAGAAGCTGACTGGTTGCCATGTACAGCTGCTCGATTCTTGCTACTCCAATCTTAGTAAATTCCACTCAAAGTCTTAAGGGACTGCATGTGGCCTCCAGGACGCAGGTTTGGCACCAGATTTCTAAAGTCTCTAGGCCATGCAGGCCTACTGGTTTAGACAAGTACTCATGTTGGATGACATATTCAATTGTTCTTCTTTATGTACACTGTATACTTGGCCTCCTCACTTCATAGACTTGGTTGACTCCAGACAAACCAACCCTGGATGAACAGGGGAACCAGCAGATGGATGGTTTGCTTCCCATAATGTGGGCCCACTGGTGTGCATTGTATAGGAGCGGCGCAATACATAGTTACTTTATTGCAATGCCATAGAATGACTCTTTATTAAACTATATGCACTGTAGTGTGTTTCAATGTGGTGTAGTGCATGAGAATGAGCTGCTTAAAAATAAATCCTATCCTCCTTTTTCTCACTGCACACCCAAACAATAGGACATAACGCTAATAACATGGTCTATGCTTTGGGCAACTGTGCCCAATGCATATGTTAGAAATAGGTCTTAAAACTTCTGTGCCTTCATATCTGTGACAATCACTCCCACATTTCTTGTCCTGGTGTCACAGGGATAGGAAGTGAGGGAAAATGTCCCCAGTGAAGTCAGGAATATGATGATGACAGAGTTTTTGGTTCTTTCCCATGGTAGGCTCTAATATTCTAGTAACACTGGCTCTATAGTATATAGTATGAAGCAGCCCGTACCAGCACCCCTCTGCCATCCAGGAAACAGCTCTAATCTGGCCATGTCATTCGGCTGATGTGCGCATGCTCAGCCTGGCTCACCTCCTGTGTTTATGGAAGCGGCCGTTACGTGTCAGTGCAGAGAGTGGGGCATTGTGAGAGTGCAATTGATGTGGAAGGGCTGAGAGCTCTGCACTGAGCCGCCAGGGCCATGTTATAAGAGGACAGGTGGAGGGCTGTGTGGAGGCCTGCTCTCTGTGTGTTGCACCTCGTAACTTCACTTCTCTTTGTGTGAAGGCTGGAGATCCTGAGCCGGCCCAGTGTGTAGGGGCCGTGACGGGGAACCTGCAGGAGAACCGGCGGGGGAAGCAGGGAGCTCGGATGTTGGGGAAGCTGCTGTCTTATGAAAGCAGGGGGTGGCGCTGCCCACCTGAAAATTGACACCCCAGGCAAACGCCTTGTTTGCTTTGAGGTAAATACACCCCTGGTGTGGGGCTATTTTTAGCATACGGTACTGGTAAACTTCATGTCCTTGAAGAAACAATGAATGTAAAAATGTACCCAGACATTCTTGATAAAAATTGCTGCCATCTACCAGGATGATGAAGATGAAATGAGGGTGGACATATCAGCAAGACTATGATCCCAAACACAAAGCCAAGGAAACTCGCAATTGGTTTCAAAGAAAGAAAATAAAGCTGCTAGAATGGCCCAGCCAATCACCTGACTTGAATCCAATAGAACATCTATGGAAAGCACGAAAGATCAGAGCTCACAGAAGAGGACCACAGAACCTTTAGGATTTGAAGACTGTTTGTGTGGAAGAATGGGCCAAAATCAAACCTGAGCAATGCATGCAACTAGTTTCTCCATACAGGAGGCATCTTGAAGCTGTCATTACCAACAGAAGATTTTGTATGACGTATTAAATGAATTTCAGTTAGCATGTTCCATACTTTTCCCCCGTCTCATTCCATTTTATTACACATAACTTAATTTCTGAACTTATCTGTTTTGGTTTCTTTGCATGTATGGATTGCATGGGATGTTACCGACATGTGGTGAAAATTTCATGCCAATAGCACCTTTAGAAATATATATACGGAGATAAATGGTGCTGTGTTCAATACTTATTTTACCCCATATTTATATAATTTTTTTTTTTTACACTACTTAATTTCAAGGTCATGTGTGACTGTTCAGTCCTAATCTTCTTCTACAGCTTGGTGGGCTGCGGGCAGAGAATACAAAGACACTCAACAGCTTCTGCCGGTGTCCCACATCAAGAGTGCCTTTATTTCCATGGAAACACTTCTCGGTCTGTGTGTGGAGACACAAGGATGAATGACATCTCTTGTCAATCCCTGCCAGAAGCCACTGTTACTCACACTGTGGAGGGCTGCATAGGGACAGGGTAGCAGTATTCTGACTTCAGAACTACAGGCACCTCCATGCACCAGCATGTCATCCTGTATTTCCTGTGTCAGAAGAAGAGATGGAAATTGAACACGTTTTCAGTTGTTGTATATTCTGCAGTGCTTTCCACATAGTCTCATTCACTTCAGCATCTGTGCTAGGAAAGCTTACACTTTTAAAGCTCCTACGTACAAGAATCGTTTTAAGGTTAACTTGGGTTTTTGATGACTGGAAGGAACCAGATCTCCGAGAAGACACAAATATAGAGAGAATGTTACAAATGCCCTAATATTCTAAAGAGATCTGATGTATCAGCCAGTGTGCTAACCACTGAGTCACCCTGCTGTCTATACTTCTCCACATTCTAACCAAGACTTCTTTTCATATTTTGCCCGTCACCTTGCAGGAGAAAGCAGTCAGTAACAGCTGAAACCTACTTCTCAATGGCCAATAAAGAATTACCTAATGGCAATCAGGGCCATATCTAGCCTATCTGATCTAGGGGTGCAGTAAAAAAAATTAGGGGGAATAATGTCGATAGTGTGACAGAGATGCATGGATCCAGTATTCCCTGTTCACTCAGCGCGCCTCTGTACCACAGAGTCAATATCCGGAAGTACTGTCTGACAGGTAGTGCAGAGGAGGTGCAGGAGTGAACAGAGAACACTAGAATGTATTAGGATGATTAAAGAGAATCTTTGCCCCCTTATATCAGGTGTTCCTATTTGAGAATGACTGATGCAAGGAGGGACTCTGAGTTCCCCTTTACATTGGGGTTCCTATAAGTGTCCCCCCTTACATAAAATGTCCACATCAGAGTGCACCCTTACATCAATTCCTATCCCTCAAAGTGCCCCTTTACAACTGCCTCCATCAGAGTGGCCTGATGGCAATGTGTAGGTTGGTTACAAAAAAAAAAAAGGAAAAACAAAAATCCAGACTGAAAATAGGTAAGAGAAGGAGTTAAAATATTGTATATAATATTTATGAATTACCTGGAAGCCATGCTTCCCCCTCCACCACGTGGTTAGTTCTTTTGGTGGCATGTCAATAACAGACACAATATCCCCCACCTGCAGAAAAGAGAAAACAAATACCAAAGTTGCAAAGTTCCTCAGAAATTAACAATGTCACCTATTTCTGTCTCCCCAATTTCATTCACAAAAGACAAGTGTGATTACTATAAAAGTCAGGCAAAGCAGGCAAACTGCTAAATGCACAGACTAAAGGATAAGCTCACCTTTGGGAACATGTTACATCTTCCACCCATTTTTAACACGTTCCCACTGCTACAGCTGTTGTCCTATCTCCCTGTGACAGCAGTACAGGGAGAAGATCCTCGTACCAGCTGTCACTTTTTGAAAACAGCACTGCTGTGTGGGGCTCTGTCCACACAGTCGTGTCATTCATTCACAGAGTTCTGTGAATGAATGAACTACAAGTACAAACATCCTTTGTAGATGTCGTATTGTAGTTCTCAATGAACTACCATGGCGCTGTTGAGCACTGTAGTAGTTCATTGAGTCTTCCTGTCAGTGTAAAACTGTCTGCCCATATGAGGTATGAGCAGACAGCTTACACTGACAGTCTTCTGGGCATTTATTATTATTATTATTATTTTTTTTTTAAAGTGAACGTATCCTTTAAATACATGTATGGGAGATTTTTTGTTTGCCAAAGAATTTGTAATTCATCCCATCCAGTCCTGTGATTTATACTGCTGTGCCACACAGCACAGCCCTGTCTGGCACGACAGGGAACCTAATTTTCTCTGCTGCAGTTCAGCAACACAGCCCCCGACCCACACCTGTGACTGAACAGTGAAGGAAAAGAAGCAGACTGATGAGTGCATCTCTGTCACTCTGCTCTCCTCCTATTAGCATGCCCATTATTGGTGCTGAAATGTAAATGATTGTCTCCTTATGCAGCTTCTTCCTCTCCCCGTCTGCTGTATAGCAAGACTGCAGAAGCTGAGAAGTCCATTTAGGTACTTACAAAATACATTAATGGATGTATTAAAAAAGACAGTGCTGCATTAATAAGTGTCTTTTATATCTTCTTGGAGTTCACTTCTTTTATAACGAGTCGCCCTGCAGGTTGTGCCCCAATAAATAATTAAGAAATAAATACCTCAAAGGACAGTTCATCTGGAGCCTGTGCATTGTAGCGTTTAATAACGTGAGCAGCAGCAATGGCCGGAACATTGATGGATGACTCTTCATGCACAAGCAAATGGTTTCCTTTATTATCGATCTGTCAGAGAACACATCAGAGGACACATCATACAAATTCCTACAATGTGAGCTACATCACTTGTCTCCTCTGTTATATATTCAGAGCAGCCAACAATGGAGCTTTCCCATAGAGCCAGAACTCACCTCCATCCACGTCAGGGCTGGCCCACAGTTGATCTTGTTTCCGGCGATGGCTGACAGGCGTGTCAGGTAAGCCATCAGCATCTGTGTGACCAGCTGGAATGTAATGAGAGAAATAGCTGTAATATTCCGGAAGCAATAAATGTGAGACTTCTAATAAAACCCTAAAAAGTAAATTTCATATATCTAGGCAGCTGAGCTATAACTGGACAGATGAGCTGAGCTATAACAAACACATAACCAAAATGTATCTTCAGTGAAAAGTCTGTGTAAAAATGATCAAAAGATCCAGAGCAGCTAAAGTTCTAAGCAAATCCCACCTTTTCCCATAAGAATTGATCTTTGCTCTGCCCACTTCTCTTGACTGTTCCTACTGGATCTTTATTGTGATGGGCAACCTTACTAACCAATACAAAGGCCCAGACAACTTCACTTTTAAAAGCATTTCTTGTGATCCTGTATAATTTTTCAGCTATAAAACTCTTTATGTAAATATGAAAGACACAACTATGAAGCAGACACCATTCAAATCAGCAGTGCATAGCTGCACTGAGCGGATCTTGTTTTCTTAGGATGTGTTGTATTGGGTACCTAGCTGCACCTGCAGCATATCTCTACAACTTGAAGCTTTCTATAGCAACAAAGGCTACACACCCTGCTGACATTTAAAGGTATAATGTACATTTCTGACAAAAGATGCTAAACCAGGCACCTGTGCAAATGAAGAGGGGAGCCTGAATGAGTTCACTGTGTTTCTTCTGAATGGCCCTTTCACAAACATCACCTGACTATACATCCTCCATGCAGGCTTACAGCAGGTACACCTGCAGATAGCTCACCTCTGGACTGTCCTTCACGGCGTCGGAACGGGGCAGCTCTGAGAGCTGAGAGAAGCGCCGGTCATATATACATAGATGGAGGTGTTTGTCCAGCACCCTAAAATCTTCATAACTCCTTTTAACGATCCAGCTGCGGCCCTGCCAAGACAAGTTGCAATTGGACATTACTTAATGCTATCTCTGAAAAGTTCCATGGCATCCTACAGAGAACACAAGTCACAATCTAATCTCTCCACCTCTCTCCTGGGGCCTTTTCATAAGGGTTGACCAATCAGGTCTGTCTGTTTTTCAGGCGGAGCTGGTTGGATCACCCATTGTTCTCTATGGGGAGGCGGATGTAAATGCACATGTGTCCGTTTACATCCGCCTGCATCTGATACAATCTGCTAAAAAACACATGGATGGGGATCCATTCCCCATCTGTTTAGCGTATGACTCCTACAAGCAGGTCCGCCTGCTTGGAGGGAGATCGGTCAACTGATCCCCACCAAGCAGATGGATGACAGGTACATGTCCACTTGTGCCAAGAGGACATGGACACAGCCTTCTGTTCTTTAAGGGGTGGTTGAATGTAAACGGACTGCCTGTCCCTTTGCATCCAACTGTCATCCAATATAATCTGCTAGATGAATGCGGAAAGGATCCCCCATCCATTTGTTTTTAGCGGATCGGATGAAGGCAGGTGTAAACAGAGATATGTCCGTTTACATCCACCTCCTCATAGAGAACAATGGGTGGTCTGAAAAATGGACAGGTGGACCTAATCAGTCCACCTGTGTGAACAGGTCCTAAGACACATGCTAGGGCCAGTGAAACACATACTGTAAGAACTTGAGAGAAACTAAACCCAGGACACAAGTATGGCAGAAATATTGTGAGTGGACAGCGAGCAATGATGGTACTCTATCTGATCAGTTCATCGCTCTAGCCTTTCATACCCAGCATGGCATATTTCTCAGATTTTGCTTGTAGTGAGTTTCACGGTCTGTAATGGTGCTGATAAGATACTGAAGCAGGAGGTTGTCAAAAAAACTGCTGGCTTCAGCACAAATTACAGACATTTAATAGAAGAATCAGCAAGTGTAAGCCTCCCATAGATTTCCTATGCAGGAAAAGAGCATCACTCACATCAATATGCACAGAACACGTCATATGTGGAGACATCTGGGAAGACATCCAATGCTCTCACCTCCACTATAATGCATGCCCAGCTCCGTCTGGGAGGAGGGGGACAAGTGCTCTTTTCTTAACCAGTTAATTGCTCTGTATACTAGTGTGCAAGTTTTAAGAAAAGAAACAAAGAAGTCCTACATACTCTGACTGGAAGATGAATTTTCCTCTGTGTACTGTAATGGCATCCTAGACCTTATCTGTAAAACTTGATAAAAGGATCCTGTGTTTTCAATGGCAATCAGTCTGGTTCTAAATAGTGTCAGCTGACATCAGATTTCTTGTTGTGTCTCAACCTATACTTTACCTTTCCCCCCATGTGGCTGGCCTAGTGTGTCACGCCAGCACCCACGCTGTACGGGTAAACAGGAGTTTGAACAATGCCTTGATAAGCTATGAGCCATGTCTAGCAGCTACACAAACCACCATTTGAATTATATTGAACACTGGCAGTAAGATTTTTACTAACAGTGGGGTTGATTTACTAAAGGCAAATAAACTGTGCACTCTGCTAGTGCAGCTGCTCCAGAGCTTAGTAAATGAGTAGAATCTTTGCTGACTTCCATCATCCAATCATGTGCAAGCAAAAATACTGTTTTTTTTTTTTTTATTTTCCTTGCATGTGATTGGGTATTCTTTGCAAAGTGGAGCTTTACTTCATTTACTAAGCTCCAGTGCTTTAGTAAATCAACCTTAGTGTTTCTTGTAGAAAATCTCCTAAACTTTAGCTGTTAGTAAGACCCGAGGAGATCTGCTGTAAAGATGACAAATCTCCTGTGAATGAAACTCTTATCATATGAATTCTGATATCATGGAGCATGCATCCCATGACCTCATCTAGAAGTACAGTATGTTATATTAATAAACTAAACCTGTTCTGGGGTCACAAATGCTACATATCCATAGAAGCCGATCTAAGCAGCAAGGTACTTTTAACGCTGCTGCCCAGCTCCTCAATTAAGTGTTATGTCCCCCAAAAATGGGAAGGACATATCAAGCCCTACAATGTGGGATAGGAGAGGGGTGTGCACTTTTTCTTTTTACTTAGAAATGTAAGATATGTGCACTCCCCAATCACCACAAATGGGCAAAAGTGAGCTAATTAATAAACAATGCCTCAAAAACGTAATTTCCCTTCTATGACATCTTTGTGAAATCGTTGAAGGGAGTTACACATTAAAAGTAGACCTTTCCACCCTTTCACTAGATATCACAGCAGACTACAGCTCTGCATGCTGATATGAAATCATACATCCATTAGTTAATAAACCTTTCTTTGCTTTTACTTACAATTACTGTTTTCCACTTCCTGGTTTCTTTAAGGCACTGGTGAGGTCACCCTGGCCTTACAGTTGAATTCTGGGAAGTTCCTGTCACATATAGACCCAGAGTTCTAGGTAGAGTTCCAGGAAGTAAAGGGAGATGGATTCATCTGCCCTTAGTAAAAAGTTGTCACATGCGAATAATGGGAAGGAAAAGAAAAATAAGGTATGCAGAAAATATGAAGCCTGCAATCATTTATATGTATCAGTTTGTAGATTGCTATTACTAAACATTTTCAACGTGTCTTTATTGTACGATTTATGTTGGGGGTCTTTAACACCAGACGTCTGTTATGGGAACAGGTGGTATGTGAGAAAGTGCCAGGAATAAGATATGTGAAGCTGAAAGACTAAAAACAGAAGACAAATGATAGAAATTATAGATGTGTTTTACAAAGGCAACTGCATAGTTACCTACAACTCTATTTTATTTTTCATAATGTTGCAGTAGTCCTACTAGAGAAAGGTTATTTTTGATTGGCTGTTCAGGGTATCCATATAAATAAATAATCCTAAATGTGACATTGGTAGTAGGAAATAGATTGGAGAGTATCAAACAGATTGTAATTAGAGGGTTCTGTGCTGTTGCCCAGCACCCATCAGTTTGTGTGATTAATACCCATCACATGTGCATTATTTGGTCCTGTCATTCCATGGCCTGCCTGCTTGCACTGTTGCAGGTAAATAATCTTCTTTACAACACAGTGGCCCGTCATGGCATCAGTGTGTAAATGAAGTGTCAGTAACACAGCAGAGGGAATGAATGATATACTCCCTGTTATTTCTGGGGGGAGGTGCAACTTAACCATGGTCCTCCCTAGGTCTCATCCACAGAATCCCCATAAGTCAGGAGAACACAGGTGTGAGTGCAATCCATTAGCATCTGTCTACAACCAAAATATCAATGAACTGTAACACTGTATGGAAATTGCCATTCGAGACAATGGTAAACTGGAAACCAGAAGGGTACATCAGGAAGACCGTTATAATATAGGGTTGCATGCCCAGTTTAAATGTTGACACACTGCCAGTGTGTTGGGATGTCTGCACTCTGGTACATTTGCAGAAGCAACATCATCCTGCACCAGCCAATTGAACAGGTTGAAGACCAACACCCAGAAGAACCCATGGAGAACATGCTGACAATGGACTTCATGGGCATTGAACCATTGGAACCAAAGTAACTACTTGTGCCTTTAGTTACACTTTAAGGAGGACGGCACAGATTAACTGTCTATTTTTACTGCCCCCAACTGCAAGTGTAAACAAGCCCTTACAGTTTTCTGTTCACTTTCCAGTGAAACTGGAAAGGAGGAAATGTGTTTATGTAAATAGGGCAACACAGGCAGCACTTAGTTTTGACACTTTATTAAATGAGGTCCAGAGTTGGAGAACCGGATGGGCTCTGACTGTCTGCCAGAGGAAACATTAGCAGATTCTGGGTAATCTGCACTCAGATCGGGTTTACACCTATCAACAGAAGGCTGTTGGCTTCTGCCTAGACAATGCAGCCATAAAATAGATTATGATTGATTTTCCTTATTAAGGCCATAAACATTTACTAAAACAGGCAATAAAGACGCAGCTAAAAGCCTTCAAGGGGAATCAACCCCCAGAGTAGCCAATATTACATCTTGCATACATCTACCATATAGTTTGGGAGGTTTCTACAAGAGCGACCCCTACTGCCCTGATCTTTACTTAAAAAATTGTGAGACTGTTCATTTCAATTATCCAGTCATCTGCACATACACTATATTGCCAAAAGTATTGGGACACTTGCCTTTACACACACATGAACTTTAATGGCAACCCAGTCTTAGTCCGTAGGGATCAATATTGAGTTGGCCCACCATTTGCTGCTATAACAGCTTTGACTCTTCTGGGAAGGCTGTCCACAAGGTTTAGGAGTGTGTCTATGGGAAGGTTTGACCATTCTTCCAGAAGCGCATTTGTGAGGTCAGGCACTGATGTTGGATGAGAAGGCCTGGCTCGCAGTCTCCGCTCTAATTCATTCCAAAGGTGTTCTATCAGGTTGAGGTTGGGACTCTGAGGTGGAGGAACTTGACTGGCCTGCACAAACTCGCTCATCCATGTCTTTATAGACCTTGCTTTGTGAACTGGTGCGCAGTCATGTTGGAACAGGAAGGGACCATCCCCAAACAGTTCCCAAAAAGTTGGGAGCATGAAATTGTCCAAAATGTCTTGGTATGCTGACACCTTAAGAGTTCCATTTACTGGAACTTACACTTGGCACAATGCAGTCAGGCAAGTACTGTTCTCCTGGCAATTACCAAACCCAGACACATCCATCAGATTGCCAGAGAAGCATGATTCATCACCCTAGAGAACACATCTACACTGCTGTAGAATCCAATAGCAGTGTGCTTTACCCCACTGCATCCGACACTTTGCATTGCACTTGGTGGTGTAAGGCTTGAATGCAGCTGCTCAACCATGGAAATCCATTCCATGAAGCTCTCTACACACTGTTGTTGTGCTAATCTGAAAGCCACATGAGGTTTGGAGGTCTTTAGCTACTGACTCTGCAGACAGTTGGCGACTTCTGCGCACTGTGCGCTTCAACATGCACTGACCCCACTCAGTCATTTTACGTGGCTGAGTTGCTGTTGTTCCCAGTGTCTTCCACTTTGTTATAATACCACTAAGAGTTGACTGTGGAATATTTAGTAACAAGGAAATTTCACGGATGGACTTATTGCACAGGTGGCAACCTATCACGGTACCACGCTTGAATTCACTGAGCTCCTGAGAGCGACCCATTCTTTCACAAATGTTTGTAGAAGCAGTCTGCATGCCTAGGTGCTTGATCTTATACACCTGTGACCATGGAGGTGATTGGAACACCTGAATCCTATGATTTGGTGGGATATCCCAATATTTGTGGCAATATAATGTAGTTCAGTATTCAAAGTGAACAAGGAATTGTTTTCACATGTTTGGATAACTGAAGCGAATATGTACACAATTTGTGAGCAAAATTGTTCAACTCCTTTAGTAAATGTCTCTGGGCACAATTTTTCCCCAAACACAGACCACTCACTGGGCACATTCACCAAAGAACAGGGATATCAGTGTATCCAGTCTATTACAACACATGCTACACAGCATGCCAAAGGGAATCAGCCATCATCACATCTCTATTATCTAATCAGGATTCCAACTACACACATCTGTTATAAATTTCCCATTTCTCAGCACAGTAGCATGAATACATATGGCATTAGTGAGCACCACCTGCAAGTGAAATTACCACCCAAAGAACTTACCTTGTGCACACAGCTGAATGTAAATTGTGGGCTACAGATGGTGCCAAACAAGCCAACACAGATTCTGTCAGTGCTGATATATCCAATCATCATTAAACGTTGGCGTTCTGGTTAAAAACATACCAACTTGTATACCCCATGACTCTTTACTGCAGATTCTGAATACATCACAGTGATGAAACAGTGATGAATTCCCATTGCCTCCCTGTACCACATTTATGAATACCAAAGGATTGTTGCAGAAAGCAGAACTGTCTGCATTGCCCATGCATCCAGAGAGACTATCAGCAATGGCAACATACCCAACCTTGGAAATCATTTACGCCTCTGACCTTCATTTGGTACACAATAAACCACTTTCGCCCAAAAATAATACTGTTGAAGTCAATCTATGAATGTTCACAAAAGGACAACTGGAACATGACAATCCCAGTTCAGCACACAATCCGGGCCTGCGGTTAGTGTCTGCACCTGTTTTCCGCATCATTATTTATATCATGCACTCATTTTGTGAAAGAAAAACAGATCAAGTAGTGAGAATCGCAGCCAATAATATAGCACAGCTGCAGGAACTGCCGTCCTTCTGGGATTAGATCCATCCCTTCTGTGCTCTCTCACATAATTTATAATGTGCATATGTTCTATCAGAACTGGGCCTCGCCACTAGAGATGAGCAAACTGCTTTGTGTATCGGATAAATCTGACAAATCTCATCTTTTTTTGGCAAATAAAAAAAAATTTAAATCACCTAAATGTGTGTATATAGAGGTCCATTGTATATGCAGCCATGAAATTCCTCATCATTGAATGTCTGGATTAGTGACTGCCACAAATCAGATGAACTGTAATTCACAAAGATAAAACCAAAACCCAATCTACGAACTGATTCTGTAATCTCTACTCCGGATATCACAGGACCACAACCTTCCAGCATGTTATATTGTCATGTTAAATTTATGATGAGACTGTGATTGTTTGAAAACTTAATTGCAGAAATGGTATACTCTACTGCATCTTTTGTGGGTTTTTTACTGCTGAAGAAAACCTCCATAGGAAGGTCACATAGGGGTGATTTACTAAAACTGGAGAGTGCAAAATCTGGTGCAGCTCTGCATAGAACCCAATCAGCTTCCAGGTTTTATTGACAAAACTTATTTGAACAAGCTGAAGTTAGAAGCTGATTGGCTACCAACGCACAGCTGCACCAAGTTCTGAGTGCTCCAGTTTTAGTAAATCTTCCCCATAATGTCATAAAAAGAATACAAATAATAATTATAGGAATAATTGCCACACGTTTTTGTTATTGATGGCCCCAGCTATGACAAGTAAGAACAGTCACACAAGGAAAGGAAGAGCCAGTTAAAGTAATATGTACCTGACACGCCACTTGCACCAGGAAGACCAGCTCCTTTGACTCACAGCCGTTTCTACTCACTTCATTCTGCTCCTCGGTCAGTGTGAGCTGTGGGAAAAAAACAATACTATGAAAAACAGGCAGAATACAACACCAAGACACTGATAGGAGCAGAACATGAAATTACTCTGAAATACATAGTTCTGAACACTGAGGACTGGGTAACCCCACTCTGTTTATTCATTAGCAGCACACGTCTATAATGCATTGTCACATCTACGTTTGCAGAACAGTGTAAATGCAGTGTGTAATAAATGAATGCACTGAGTGAAGTTGCACATCCCTTGAGGGATTTGGTCTTAAATTTCATATTTCATCAGCTGTTTATTCAGCATTACTGTATAGATGAAGACATCAGAAGAAGTAGAAGTGACATCTCCGTGGCTCTGTCGTAACATGCCAGAGAGAGAGGGAAGAACGGTCTCATCATATACCGTGCGCTCTATTAAACTCTCCACCAGAATCCAACACTACGTGACAAACAGGTCAATTGACACGACTCAAACTTGCTGCACTCAAATGCACATAAAGCCAGGTAAACAAGACACAATGGGTTTCTGGACGCACTGTCATCACTGGAGGCACTGGGGTTCTGGGGGTTCACAGTAATGATGGAAGCAAAAAAGGACAGTTTTGTCTAAGGATGTTTATCATAAACTGTTACAGCTGTAAAGAAGCTCTGTCACTGGGGTACCACAAAGCAGAATCTGCAAAAGAATAGGGTTTCTGCTCACCATTCCCACCACCTGTTCCTCCGATCTTTAACACTTCCGTGTCCCCCCGACATGCACCATGGTTCTTTCCACTGGCCTATATGTCACTGCGGAGTCCTGTTGTGACAAATGCAGGAGCGGCTACAGCGTGCAGTGGGGAGCGGGTACATGCAACATCTGAAAGTGTGTCACATGTGGACAGTGCGTTGCTGTAGTGATGATCGGAGGGACAGGTGAGTTATAAAGCCTCTTCTCATTCCTGGGTGAGGTTCAAAGACCCATGAGGCAGTTAGCTTTTTTTTTTCATTCATTTAGTGAACAATTAGATTCTTTCTGGGTAATGAATATATTTTAAGATATTATATGCAGTATAAGTGTCAATGTCAAAAATAAATAAATACACGATAAAAGATAAAAAAAAAAAAGACGTACCAATTAAGATAGGTTCTGACTCACAGGGGTTGGGGGGGTTAAAACTGGAGTGTGCTTACATCCTGGACAACAGGGTAGTGTCTACAGCAACTGTGGATACTACCGTCACATGAAAGAAAATGCTCTCACTAGTGCCTGAGCATACTGAGGACCCGTGGTGCCCAACCGGTAGCCCGAGGGACACATATTGCCCTTTGGTACGTGCCATGTGGACCTTTGCCCACCCCAGCAGTCAGTAGTGAAAGCATTCATTTGTAAAATGGTCTAATGCCAGAGATCTCTAGCAGTCGCAAGTTGCCTGTCCCTAGTCTCTCATTATCTTCCATAGTGGTCTGCAGTCTCCCCCCCCAATCCCTGTTGCATGTTTGCAATCTCATTAGTACGTGTTTGTCATATACTGAATGTTATGTGTGGCCCTTTGGAGATCTCAGAGTCTGCAGTTTAGACCCTCCACAACTTGTAACCCTGTCACACTGAAAATCTCCATTTATTAGCCCCTGAGCACAGTATGGACACTGCAGTGCGGACACCAGCTGATGGCTATTCCCATCCTGTTGGCTCTGCACTCTCCATAGCTGACTTTTGGAAGTGATCTTCTCCTGCTCACAGGCCATGGAGAGCTGTGAGTCAGTGCTTGGAGCCTGTGGAGTGATCTTTCTGAGACTCCCCCTCAATTGTATTTGGGTTATAGTAGCATTATTCAAAGTTCATCATGTACATCGATCTGTTGTGTTGGGATTTCGCTTTTCTAAATTGACTGTATTAGATTACTTTATCCCTGTCTATCACCTTGGGCTGCAGGATTCATGTTAACTAACATTCTTTTTCTGTATTTTTTTTTAACAGTGCCAGAATAGACTTCTATTTTAATTTTTAGAGGGTAAATAGTGAACGCTTTGGTAAGTTTATGCACTTAATCAATTAAGGTCAGCTCATACCTTAACAACCCGGTCGCCGGTTGGAGCCGCACCGATTTCTTAAGTTGTACATGCACTACTTTTTGTGCGATTTGCATACACGTGTCAGATGTCTTGCAAATCGCACCTGAAATTGGCATGTCTCCCAACTTTGAAATCGTGTGACTTCACTGTAAGTCGCACAATTTCAAAGTTGGGCTTGATGTGACCGGGGTGTAAAGTTTTACTAAACACAGGACCCTGAATTCACTATATCTGGTCTCCCTCAGTACACAGAACATGGAAATGCAATTATTTTAGTAAATATAAACTGCTAAATACCTTTTCTCATCAGCAGTTAGAGCACTCTTGTGACTTCTACCAGAGTCCAGAAGAGCACATGTTAAAGCTTGTAGGAGGAGTCTTCATTCTGCTCTGACTGCTCTATGAGGCCTCATGACTTCTGACCATCTGGACAGTGCTGATTGGCCATGTGCTGATCACATGCACCCTCCCAAAGAAAAAAAAACACTCTCTAGCAACACACTTAACTGAGCATGTGCAGAGGGAGACTTCTAGAGTTCTGTACTATCAGCAGATGGATTGGACAGTAGAAGAAGGGGAGGATCAGAGAAGACAGGATCAAACAGCCTTTTTACAAAATCTGGAGGATTAACCCCTCAAGTTCCACAGTGAGTATAACAAGCATGCTTTACTGCATATACAGACTAAGTTTACCGTTGTGGGTTTAGAAAAACTTTAATTCCAGAATTTTGCACACACACAGCAGCCCCTCTGTGGGTAGTGATTTTATATATATATATATATATATATATATATATATATATATATATATATATATACACACACATATACATACACACATACACACACACATACACACACCGGATAAAATATGCATTGAACACATCACAATTTTTCTCAGTCATTTCATTTTATTACACATAACGTAATTTCTGAACTTATTTGTTTTGGTTTCTTTGTATGTATGGATTGTATGGGTTGTTACCAACATGTCAATAGCACCTTTAGAAATATATTTACCTAGAAAAATGGTGACGTGTTCAATACTTATTTTACCCGCTGTACATCCTTTCCTCCTTGTAGCTTATACATCAGCTGAGAAGGAAGGAGAACAACCTGGGAGCATCATTAGGGCTAATAATGTAGGAGGTCAGTTGGAGCTGTAAGATTGCAGTATATTAATGCACACCATGGACAGAGCAAGGACAAGCCTCTGGCCTCCATTACTGCAGGTGCAAGGAGTCCTGGAAGATGGCCTTGATCTTAATGAGGAAGCCACATCTTATGTAACATGTCTCCTCTGACTAGCAGGCAAATCCTCGGAATAACAATTGGAAAACAAGAACAAGCACTGCTATGAATTCTAAATAAATCTCACAGGAGAAGACCAAAACACAACATTCACAGAATAGCTAATAATATTTATGAAGTTAAAGAGCGTGCCATCATATAATCATCACAGGGATGAACATATGCACACCACAATATATATTCCTGAAAATCAAAATCTGAACTAAATACAGAAAGCCATAGATCTAATCAGAAATCAATCAACTTGACTGGTTGCCACCTGTGACAGTGACCATTTTCCATTCCACTGATTTATAGAAATGAAAGAGAACCAATCACATATTGGCCCTGTATACACAGAATGACCAATCACATTTTGACCCTGTACACACAGATGGACCAATCACATTTAGCCTATACACACACAAGTAGTACAACAGGGCACTTGGCACACATTGCTCCTCACAACTTGCTCGCCAGGGCGTTTTTTTTGTTTCCCCCAAAGACAGGGATGCTGTTAGAAACCATGGCGCCCCATATAACCAACCTGACAGGGCCCCCACCCTAAAATGAATAATGTGACATACAGTATTCACAGAACCCTTCCCTCTCTCTCCATCCTGAAGGATCCTATTGTGTGCTTGCAGCTACTGGTGGGGAGGAGAGAAGGGAAGCTGGCACCACTGCGGGGGTGGGGGCGCACGGGGGGGGGGCGTGGGCAGCAGGGAGAAGTGTACGGCGCACAGGGAGGGTGAGCGATGCAGCGGGGTGGCAATTACTGGAACAGATCCCCTGTATGGCTCTCTCTGCAGCAGCTGAAAGCCAGCGGGAGGAGAGAAAGACAACTTTCAGCTGCTACAGAGAGAGCCATACAGGGGATCAGTTCCAGTAATTGCCCCCCCCCCCCCCACTGTGCCGATCACCCTCCCTGTCCACACCCAATTCACTCATGCTGGCCTGGGCCCTGTACAGGAGGATTGATGGTACCCCCTTATCCACAGAGCTGGGTGCAGGTACTCCTCCCCTTTAAGTCACCCCTTGTCTCTGCCCTTACTCAGCTCTGAGCACCATCCCTTGGCTCCACCCCCTATACACCTACCAGTACCACCCCTTTTAGAGAATACAAAACCAAGTATTATTTTGTGGTGCTAAGTCATTTTTATGAAGTGTTCATTATAACAAGAACAGCAGTAACATACAGTAGATCCCCTGCAGCCAGTAACAATGGCTCCCCCCAGCAACAATAACTCCCCAGATCTCCCCAGCGGCAATAGACACCCCAGCATCAAAAGGATTCCCCCAGCAGTAATAAACCCCCGCCAGTAATCATAGATCTCTCAGGAGCAAACATTAATAGACCCCCCTCCCCCCCTGAAGTCAGCAACAAAATGACCCCCCCCCCAGCAACATAAGACTGCCCCATCAACAATAAATCCCTAGTAGCAACAATAGACATCAAGCAGACAGCATCAATAGACACCCGAGAACCCCTTGCCTTTACATACATTCGGTGCTGGAGTTCCCCCACGTTCACGCAGTACAAAAAAAGCCATGGTGCTAATATCTGTGAAGGCAGGATGGCTCAATATGTGAAGTAAATTGTTGTGAAATGAGGATGAGCTGCAGTTATTGTTCTCCTTAGTGCCCCCCCCAACACTTTCAGCACTGAAGAAGTTCCTCCCAACTGTGTGTATGGTGGCATTGATTACTCACCAACCTATTCTAGAAGAATCAAGTTGGAATCCAATTTGTTGCTGTGACCATTAAAAAAATTCCCCCCAGTTTTAATGTTTGACCCGCCATGAACATGTATGCATTACACCAGTGTCTGTACCCAAATAAATACGAATATTCTCATTACTCCATCAATCTGCTCACTTGAGGGGTGACAATTCAAACTGGTAGGTATAGAGGTCGTACCTTCATACTTTTTATTATGATCTCCGCGCAGTGCAAAATGGACAGTCACTATAAATCCATTTTATTTAATTTTCTTCAGGATGGAAATAGATGTAATTAGACTGCTTGAATTGTTCAGTCACAGCTGTTATCCAGATGCAGATAGTTCAATAATCTTTATCTGCGGGGGGGGGGGGGGGGGGGGGGAGGGGATATATCCACCAAGCTTACACATAGCTAGGGAAAGTCATACTTACAGATGTCCATCTTCACACTTTATGGACCATGAAGAAACCTGGTGCGATATGATCTACTGTATATAATTATACAGATGCAGGGGAGGGCCATAATGGTTGTTGGTGAGAAGGTTTCCCCATCTTGTCTAAATAAACCACTAGTAGGTGAAGTTCAATCAGAGGCCTGAGCTGATAGCGACCTCCTATCCTCACCATATGTGAGATGAACATACATCATGTGATGTTATTGGACTCTGAACTAGGGAAAAACAGATTTGGATTCTCACCATCCTGCAGTGACAGACCTCACACAATGACAAGCCAATGTGTGGTTTACATGATCTGGATGTTGTATGTTCGCACAGCTGCTGAGAATGACATACAACAGCCGCAGAGGATCTGTCCCTTCCTGAAAGAACAGGGAGTGTTCAATGTGCAGCTCTGAGGCCAACAAAAACTTCCAGATCAGAACCATGGGGAGTCAAAGAGCAATATGGCCGAACACATACAATAATGGAGCCCTACATGTCGAAATGTATGGAAATGACGTTAACATCACCCACATTCCCTGGCTCGAATTTTTCAATTTTGTTCCAATCAAAATGTCTAAATTCCAGTGAACCAGCCTTAGACCAGACCAATATCCAGTATAAAGTTTAATGCTCATCTTACACTTCATAGTACTTCCAGTTATTTGGTGGCTGTATGTACAGATGAAGTTACATCCCAATCACACTACCTGTAGACTGCACTGATGAATAAACACATTGGGCATAGCGGAGGCAAGTTAGATTGTGCTATATAATACCCAGAGATAGGGATGTAAGTAGGCAGACAACTTGGTGAGAGAAAAGATATGAAGTCTCCAGCATTGTTTCTGGTTCTGGCAGGGCAACATCCATGGCATTCACTACAAGCACCCATCATTACAAGGTCAAGTATTGAGAGGAGTGCAGCTTATATATGGACTTTATAGAGCTTGGTGAGAAAGGCTCGGTGTGAGAGCCATGCTAATTTCAGATCAGATATTCCCGTCTCCCTCCTCTCATACTGTCTTCACATCTCTGACAAATAGTTGATGTTGCTGCCACCCTCGTGTTTTGGAGTCACCCAGCTACTAATGCACCAGCATCACTCTAGTTGTAGAACATGTTATATATGAATGCATCATTTTCGGAACGATGGCCCAGCACAGGGTATAAAACCTGAACATCATTTCAGATGTAAATTATGAATCCTAAAAGAAAAAAAAAAAACCAGAGGCAATCTGCTCACAGAATTGAAGACATATATCTCATACCAGCACACTTCACACTGCTTGTAATATACATATTTCCCAGTATGCCACATTGAGAGACTGAAAGTAGACACCATGGACACAGAGAAAACAAGAGATATGGCCTCATAGTTATCAGATCCGAGTCTAGCTGTCATGTTTACTGCGAGCTAAGACCTGACTGGTTGCCACCGGTGACAGCGACACTTTTCCCTTCCTCCATAGACCTGCCAGAGCTAGTCATGGTTTTTAGTGAGTGTCTTAAGTGGATTACAGCAGATAAGGGATGTCCTTAGAGATGCAGAGCTGCCTGTGGAAATCCCAAGAGCCCTGAGTTTAACCCTTCATCTTCTGAAGGACGGTGGCAGTGGAAATGGATGTAACCACATGGGAAATTTCCTCCCAAGATGCACAATCTTGGTTCTGTAATGCACACCATGACAGCCATTTGTCAGCAGAATGCCACACATGGAAAATTCCCAACACACATCTCCGATCTTTGTTGCTCGTTCCCAGATCAATCTGTACACCTTAGCTGGAGGACAGACCTGTCACAAATCCCATGTGAAGTGTAAAGGAATTCTAGACCGCCTCTGAGGGGATTGGCATCCCATTCCTTCTATTGATTTGTTTCTTCCCTCTGGTATTAGTAGGACAAAGCTGATTAGGTCAGAGCCTTAAACCAATAAAAGCTTCCTCTGCTTTGGCCTTGTAAGCAGGTACCAGGCACAGCTGCTGGTCGGTGTACAGACATTGCTCTTTGCTGCCTCTTTACTATCACTGCATGTTCCCAAACTGAAAGATGCCATGGCAGACAGCTCCACATCCATAATACACACTAACATACATACATCGTGTGGTCAACTCTTCAAATGTATTCAAGGACGATTATATAGAAGCTGGGCATCCCAAAACACATACATGAACCGTGGCAGTTAAACTTTCTAATTAAATCTGGAATGAACACATGACTGTGAGACACGATGAAACAGGTCACCTGGAAAATCACATTTCTGATGGTTTAACAAGTGATTTAACAGACACAGAGAGATAATTCAACATCCGGGATTATCTGCAGACAATTCTGTTTAGGGTATAATAGAATAAGATGGGGAAAAGATGGCGGCAGCGAGGACAGAGTTAACAGTTGGCTGAGAGGCTACACTAAGACAGGACTGGATCCCAAGCCCCATATGGCAGTATTTCCCTCAAACTTTCAGGCCGCTGCACAGGAAATGATGACTAAATGATTTAACCCTTCTGAGGTTTCCAAGCCCATTCCCTGACATTCCTCACAATTCTCCAGGGCAGCAAAAAAATAATCAAATCCATGTGTGATTACCGATGCCTGAAGAACGGCAATCTGGCAGGATCTGGGCATAATGGGATATATCAGATACAGACCTAGATAGGGACATGCAATATGAATGTATCCTCGTAGGGGGTAGATCTGTCCCAAGACACTCTGCTGTGACCTCTCATACACACAGCCATCGAGCTATTCACGCAACAGAGGTCACCATGTGTGATGAGTCCCTGCAGCTGCTCTGGAGACAGATCCTTTGTTTCAAGAGAGCTGAATCTTGCCTGGAAGGAGGTGTTCAATGCTCATCAACAGCTGCAAACAAAAGCTGAAAGCTATTCCACTTACCTCCACCACAATGGTCTATTCTGTGCACATACAGGCCGTTCTTTCCAGTCTCTGCTTTCCACAGCCCAACCACACACGACATTGGAGGAAGCTGCACACCAGTACCAATCCTGATATAGAATCCTCCTTCCTGTTAGCCCTTTGATACGAATGGAGGATGGCTCCCAGCTCTATACCCCCCGCGTCCTGATGGCTGATCGCACACTGGCAATTTCATGCTCAATTTGTACTACAGAAAATCAGCAGTGATCGCTCTTCTTTTCCAGTCGTTCCGTCACTCGCTGGCTGCAGGGGTCCCACAGGACACGCTCAGGAGCTGAGGAGTAGGGAGGGGAGGGAGGATGGGAGGCGATACAGAGGATGCCTTGCCTCTCTCCATCATGTAAGGATGGACAATACTCATCCACACACAGCCAGGATGCTGAAACTTCACTCTATCCAACCGCAGAATGACCACTATTCCATTCCAGCCAGAGAAGTGCAGAGGAGCAACATCCCATGGATATCAATTCTCTATCAATGTACAGACAGAAAGCTCCCCATGCATCCAGCCATAGAATAAATATTATCCCACTCTGACTGGAGAAGGGCCCAATATTATCATAAGAATCAGTTACTGTAGCTTTATTATTCAAAATGTATGCCTGTCGTATTTACTACTATCAGAATGAAACCTGTAGCGGAAATGTCCCATGGAAAATATCAGTTGGAATGACTGCTAAATGTCAGCAGTGAGGACTGTTCTAATTAAAAACACATTGATAAAATGAGGCCAACTGGAGCTTCAAGAAAACAGCAACCAGTAATCTTACAGACATTTTCAAAGACACTATGATTTACAAAACAGTCCTGAAACTCTAACTTCACTCAAATCTGTTAGAATTTGGGGACCATTAATATTCAAACATTGGCCTTTACTGAATGATCAGAAGTAAATCGATTGATAAAAAGTGTACAGTGAACTGTGAAAACCAGGAATGTGTCTTCCAAAATGACCCTGCAGTATAGAAGGAGGAGGGGTATGGCCAATACACTGCACTGAACCCAAGATGGCTCATTCATACACTCACTTAGGAATAAAGTGACACTCCACTCCCACAAACCATACCTGGAGCTGTACATGATCTAGTAAATCAAATGAAGCTCGTACAGGGCAAATTCATCTGCTGCATTACAGAGAAGCCTCTTGTAAGTAAATTGTGACTGCTCCTTGATTACACAAAACACGGTCTTCTCAAGACTATGAAGCTGGCTATGAGGTAGCAGAACAAAGAATTTCTAACAGTGTATGTGATTTTCGTTCAGGAAATTACATTCATTCCAAAATCGAATGTTAAAAGCAAACATTTTTTGCAGTACTTCAAATATGGTAACATTCATCCAGTCATTGAATGTATAGATAATTTTTCTTTTAATATTCATTTGAACATCCGTTCAAAAATCTACTAGTGTATAGCCAACTTAAAGCTAAAGTCCAACAATTCTGCCACTTTGTAATAACTGAAGGCACACTATGAGTCAAGTCCAAAAGGAAACAAACCTCAAAAAAGAACTACATAGGATTTTCACAGTCCCATGAAAATCCTATGTAGTTCTTTTTTTGAGGGTTGTTTTCTTATATGATATATATGTAAAGGATGTGATACCAACAATATTTGTGCAACCCTGAAGAGTCCTTCTCTTAGTAAGGTCTATTCTTCCCAAAATGTATGTATATGGGTTAGGTCCAAGGAGGTGTATGACATCTCCTGAAATTTATATCTGACAGGTTTATGGCTCTGTGCGAGCAGGGCTGTGAGAGAAGAAAGGCACACAGAGCAGCTATCCCTACCCCTCCCCTCTGCTGCCCATCCACAAGGATCAGCGCCAGGCTCCTAAAAATACAGAAGAAAAGAGACAGGAGGCGCCCGTCTGAGTGTAGTAATAACACTGTATTTACTAGCAAAGGATTAAAAACACTAACAAAGGAAGTAATAAAACAAGCTCATCTGTGTACATGAGAGATGACCATTCCTCAAAACGTCCTGCAGGAGCCACCGGTGGTTGGTGCAATAGCAGCTGGGCTGATGGAGATGGTGAGAGACACTGTAGTGGCCAATCCTACAGAATGGTGGTATTGTAGAGCCGATCCAGCGGCGTTTGTGCAGGAAGGAGCCTAGTAACCAGCATGGAACACTCCGGCAGGATGTGACATCACAGGAAGAGGGTCAGTGGGAGGAAGAGCACAGACGTGGGAAAGTCAGGCTACGCGCTCTGAGCCTCTAGCTCCTCTATTGGCCTGGTGGACCTTGGGGGTGTAGCAGCTTAAATAGAGGACACTGCCAGGTGTGGAACAACAATGCTCAGTGCAGATTTAAAGACACAGTAACATGGAAAAAATGCATATCAATGTGGAACATGATCTCAAAGCACAAAGCTATAAAAAAATATATAAAAGATATAATGATATTAAAAAGAGAGCACTGAACCATAAAACAGAAGGATATATATGTGTATAACGGTATACACGTACTGTTATTAGCAACGATAACAAAAATGGTAATAATTGTAAAATTGCACATATGGTAGTGTCAATAACAAAAAGAAACAGGATAATGAATGCAGGGGCACTGAAAAGAGAGGGGGGGGTTGGAAAAGTCATATGACTATATACGCATGTCAGTATATGCACATCTATGTATGGAAGATGCATTGCTAGGACAGACATTTTTACCACCTCCCAAAGATACATAAAGATTTACTAAATCCACCTGGCCGCCTTATTGTGGCAGCAATGGACAGTGTTATTAGTGGCTTTTCTATTTATGTAGATCACTTCCTACAACCTTTGGCCCAGAACTTACCTTCTTATATTAGAGATGGCAAACACCTCCTGGATATGCTTCTACCCCATAGCTGGGAACCCACCTACTTGTGGGTCTCACTAGATGTAACCTCTCTGTATACTTTGATTCCCCATGAGATGGGCCTCAGAGCTGTTTAACATTTTCTAGCAGAGGATCCCCTCATGAATCCAAGACAGGCACAGTTCATTCTGGAGGCCACCCAATTCTGCCTACAACACAATTACTTTGAATTCGAAGAAGAGTTCTTTCTACAGAGGAATGGCACAGCTATGGGAGCAAACTTTGCCTCTAGTTATGCCAACCTAACCATGGGTTTCTGGGAATACCAAAATATAACCCATAACAATCCTTTTGCCTCCCATATTGTATTCTATGGAAGATACATAGATGATATAGTGATCATATAGGATAGCTTCCCCCAGACTGTCGACTCTTTCACACAATACCGCAATCAGAATCACCTTGGACTATCTTTCACCTATGTAGTAGATCCCCACACCCTTGCCTTACTTGATCTACACCTTTGTCACGACAATGATAACATTTTTTCAAAAAACTATGTCAAACCCACTGCCAGGAACTCATATATTCACTTTCAGAGCTGTCATCACCCCCAGTGGGTGAAAAATTTTGCCGGTTAAGAACAACTGCACCAGAGAGGCAGACTACATAAGCCATAGCGACATCTTAGCCAGAAAATTCTTAGAAAAGGGATATCCTGCCCCTCTTACATGTGACTCTTTTCAACATTATTTAGAGAAATCAACTCGTAAGCCTAACCTATCCACCCCAGACGTCAATGTACAACCAATACGCTTTATACTACACAATTCCATGCGCAATACATGAAAATGGAGAACATTCTATGTAGACACTGGTCCATATTGCTACAGGATCCCTTCCTGCACATATCCATCACTGATTGTCCCAAAGTCTTGTACTGGAAGGGGAGAAACATTAAAAGTAAAATAGCTACCAGTAAAATTAAACTCATTTCCAATCCCAAACCACGCACTACATTGATCCCTTTGGTCGGGATGTACCAATGTAAAAAGGCATAGTGCCTTACATGCTCCATCATTCAACATGGTCAGAAAACATTCACCATGAAAGGGAAAACCTTCCCCATTAAGGAATTTTACAACTGTTCCACCGAATATGTAATTTACTGTTTAACATGCCCGTGTGGGTTATTTTACATAGGGAGGACCATCAGAATGCTACGTAAATGCTTTGGCGAGCATAGATGCCTCATTGAAGCAGGCTCTGATAAGTACAGTGTCCCTAGACACTATACAGAACATCATGACAAATCCACCACAGGGCTATTTGTGTGGGTCCTGGAACACATTCCCCCATTACCCTCAATGGCAGAGCGTTTTCAGCGCCTCTGCCAACACGAAACATACTGGATCTACACCTTAGACACCCTAGCCCCAGGAGGGCTTAATGAGGAGCTTGAGATACACACTATATTATAATCATCTGTCCATTCCTCCGATAATACCCTGTCGATCCTAGCAACGCATCTTCCATACATAGATGTGCATATACTGACATGCATATATAGTCATATGACTTTTCTTCCCCACCCTCTCTTTTCAGTGCCCCCACATTCATTATCCTGTTTCCTTTTGTTATTGACACTACCGTATGTGCAATTTTACATTTATTACCATTTTTATTATCATTGCTAATAACAGTACGTGTATACCGTTATACACATATATATCCTTCATATTTTCTGTTTTATGGTTCAGTGCTCTCTTTTTAATATCATTATATCTTTTATATATTTTTTATAGCTTTGTGCTTTGAGATCATGTTCCACATTGATATGCGTTTTTTCCATGTTACTGTGTCTTTAAATCTCCACTGAGCATTGTTGTTCCACACCTGACAGTGTCCTCTATTTAAGCTGCTACTCCCCCAAGGTCCACCAGGCCAATAGAGGAGCTAGAGGCCCAGAGCGCATAGCCTGACTTTTCCACATCTGTGCTCTTCCTCCCCACTGACCCTCTTCCTGTGATGTCACATCCTGCCGGAGTGTTCCATGCTGGTTAGTAGGCTCCTTCCTGCACAAATGCCGCTGGATCGGCTCTAGAACACCACCTTTCTCTAGGATTGACCACTACAGTGTCTCTCACCATCTCCATCAGCCCAGCCACTAACCACCGATGGTTCCTGCAGGACGTTTTGAGGAATGGTCATCTCTCATATACACAGATGAGCTTGTTTTATTACTTCCTTTGTGAGTGTTTTTAATCCTTTGCTATTAAATACAGTGTTATTACTACACTCAGACGGGCGCCTCCTGTCTCTTTTCTTCTGTCCCTGCATACAGAGCTGGCTTGCTCCGAGGATGGCTGCCGTCTTTTTTTGCTAAAAAGATTCCAGGCAAATTGCCTGAGAGACTCTTATAAGGACTTATTGTACACCAATGCATTTATATACCCTCTTTTAAGTACTTGTATGCCAATATTGCCATTATCATCTTTTACTTCTTACTTTATAAATTTTATAATTTGTATCCTTTTCACCCTTACCCTACTTTACCCCTGTGCGACAGAGTCACTCGTTTTTTCCTAAAAATACAGCTGTCTTCCTGAGTACTATAAGATATAAATTATAGAAAAGTTCAGGAGATGTCATGCACCTCCTTGGAGCTAACTCATAGTGTGCCTTCACTTTTTACAAAGAAGCTGAATTACTGGAATCCAGCTTTAAGGCTCCATGCATGCTGGATTAAAACATTGTGATTCTACAGGTGTTTTGTGTTTGTAGAAGCAGCTCAATGTTATCCTATGTGTCCATGTATATTAGCACGTTTAGAGGAATATTTTAAGCTCAGCGTTTAGAGGCAGAAAAAAAACGCTAAACACTGCTAAACATTGTACAAAAATGCTCTGAGTGTTTTTTTTTTCTGCCAAGGGAGCTATCGATTTTTTTAAGCAGGCTTTCATGAAGTCCAAGAGATACATTCATATCTTTTAACAGTTTCTTTAGCATGACAGGCTGTACATGTCGTTCACAATGTACTTTCAGGAACTGTTCACACTTTGCTACATGTAATGATACACGTACTTCAATGTATTAACACATGTTCCATGCATCAATTTATTTCCTGTGGACACATGATTAATGTTCACATTTTAATATGTACAGTGCCTTGAAAAAGTATTCATACCCCTTGAAATTTTCCACATTTTGTCATGTTACAACCAAAAACTTAACTGTATTTTATTGGGATTTTATGTGATAGACCAGCGGTCTCTAAACTGCGGCCCTTTGCTTGCCCTTGGGGCACTTTTTCTCCCACTGATACACGACACTATTCCTATTCCCTGACACCAACAAGGGGGCATAATTCCTGCTACTGACATCAACAAGTCACTATTCCTCTCACTGAAACAAACTATGGGGCACTATTCTTCCCACTGACACCAACGATGGGGTACTATTTCTCCAACTTACGCCAAACATAGGGCGCTATTCCTCCCCTAATGCCAAAGATGCATTGTTCACTCCAAATGACGCAGGACAATTTCTTCTCCAAATGGCCACAGTCTGGCCCCCCTAAAGTCTGAAAGCCAGTAAACTGGCCCTTTGTTTAGAAAGTTTGGAGACCCCTGTGATAGACCAACACAAAGTGGCACATAATAGTGAAGTGGAAGGAAAATGAAAAATGGTTTTCAAAATATTTTACAAATAAATATGTGAAAAGTGTGGCGTGCATTTGTATTCAGCCCCCCAGAGTCAATACTTTGTAGAACCACTTTTCACTACAATTATAGCTGCAAGTCTTTTTGGGGATGTACCAGCTTTGCAAAATTGCACAAGCTCTGTCAGATCAGATAGAGAGCATCTGTGACCAGAAATTTTCAAGTCTTGCCACAGATTCTCAATTGGATTTATGTCTGGACTTTAACTGGGCCATTCTAACACATGAATATGCTTTGATCTAAACCATTCCATTGTAGCTCTGGATGTATGTATTTGGCTCCATCCATCTTCCCATCAACTCTGACCAGCTTCCCTATCCCTGCTGAAGAAAAGCACCCCCACAACATGATGCTGCCACCACCATGTTTCACAGTGGGGATGGTGTGTTCAGGGTGATGTGCAGTGTTAGTTTTCCTCCACACATAGCGTTTTGCTTTTAGGCCAAAAAGTTCAATTTTGGTCTCATCTGACCAGAGCACCTTCTTCCACATGTTTGTGTCCCCCACATGGCTTCTCCCAAACTGCAAATGGGACTTCTTTTGTCTTTCTTTCAACAATGGCTTTCTTCTTGCCACTCTTCCATAAAGGCCAGATTTGTGGAGTGCATGAATAATCGTTGTCTTTTAGGCAGATTTTCCCACCTGAACTGTGGATCTCTGCAGCTCCTCCAGAGTTACCATGGGCCTCTTGGCTGCTTATCTGATTAATGTTCTCCTTGCCCAACCTGTCAATTTAGGTGGACGGCCATGTCTTGGTAGGTTTGCAGTTGTGCCATACTCTTTCCATTTTCGGATGATGGATTGAACAGTGCTCCATGAGATGTTCAAAGCTTGGGATGTTTTTATCTTCTATAACCCAACCGTGCTTTAAACTTATCCACAACTTTATCCCTGACCTGTCTGGTGTGTTCTTTGGACTTCATGATGCTGTTTATTCACTAATGTTCTCTAACAAACCTCTGAGGACTTCACAGAACAGCTGTATTTATATTGAGATTAAATTACATAGCGGTGGTACTAATTAGGTGACTTCTGAAGGCAAATGGTTCCGCTAGATTTAAAATAGGGGCATCAGAGTAAAGGGGGCTTAATACAAATGCATGCCACACTTTCCAGATATTTGTAAAAAACATTGAAAACCATTTATCATTTTCCTTCCACTTCACAATTATGTGCCACTTTGTGTTGGTCTATCACATAAAATCCCAATAAAATACATTTATATTTTTGGTTGTAACATGACAAAATATGGAAAAATTCAAGGGGTATGAATACTTTTTCATCAGTACACAATACATGTATGCTTTCCTCTCTATTCCCAGCAAGACTTCCAAATCTGTGGATTGATAAAATCTGGTGTAACTCTGCAGAGAACCCAACCAGCTTCTAGGTGTTATTGTCAAAGCTTAATTGAACAAGAGGAAGTTTGAAACGGATTGGCTACCATGCACAACTGCCGCAGATTCTCAGTGCTCCAGTTTTAGTAAATATACCTCAAAGGGACAAACACCGTCAAAAAGGAACAGGCAGCAAATGATGACTTATGCAAACAAGATTTAACTGTAGACATTCATTTTTCCACAAAGCTCCCTATATTGCCTTGATTCTCCACCACAGCGCAGATCTGGCAAAGCATCTTGGCAAGGAGGGCTAATGCTTAGCCTGCCAAAGTACTGCCTCTCCTTGCAGTGCATAGATGGAGAAGCTTTTAGGTTTGGGATCATAAAAGTGGATAACTCTGTACTCAAATGACCAGCTTCGTCAGAGACGATTCATCTGGAATGCAGTTTTATGCTACATTCCTATTGACAATCTACAAGCTGATTGGCATTAGCTCCCATCTCTAGTGCTTCCCCACCCAGCACCCGGGAAGAGTCATGAAGATCGGGAAATGTTAACTGAGGAACTTTTTTTTCAATCAAATTCCGTTGAAGGAGCTAGGTAGAAAACAGTCAAACTATGACTGCATCCAATTAGATACAGCCACTGTTTGGGTATTCTTACAGAATACAATAGCCAGCAGGATAGAATTCCTCCAACCAGGCTGTTTAGCGTGCATAGAGGAATCTGTCACCTTAAAGCGATTCTAAAGGTTCATTTTTTTTTTATATATAACAAACATGTCTATACTTACCTGCTGTGTGCAATAGTTTTGCACAGAGCAGCCTGGATCCTCCTCTTCTCGGGTCCCCCGCAGGCTCTCCTGGCTCCTACTGTCTGTCAGGTGCCCCCACAGCAAGCAGCTTGTTATGGGGGCACCCGCTGCTCCATGTGCATGTGCCCATTCACACATGGAGCCGAGGCTTGGCCCCGCCCTCCTCTCTCCTCATTGGCTGACTGGCTGTGATTGACAGTAGCGGGAGCCAATGGCTCCCACTTGCTGTCGCAGCCAATGAGGAGGCAAAGACCCGGGACAGCCGAGGATGTCATTCACATTGCAAGATCGCGATGAGGCTCGGGTATGTATTGAGGGGGCTCTGGGCACTGCTACACACAGAAGGTTTTTTACCTTCATGCATAGAATACATGAAGATAAAAAACTTTCAGCCTTTACAACCACTTTAAGCTCTGAAGATATACAGCCCATAACAAGTGGAACTTTAAGGTCACTTACACCTTGTGTCATAAATTCAGCCATGCTGTTCTGAGACACAACCTAAAGTCCAAACTAAATATTTTGCACATTCTCAGTGTCTCATTACAATTATACACAGGTTAAGTGATCAACATGGATTACTCCATTAAAATGGCATATGAACGTGGGTGTGATTTATTATGCGGCAAGTGAACATGTTGTCCCTGAAGTTCATGTGTTGTAATCAGAAAAAAATGGACAAGTTTGAGCAATTTGGACAAGGGCCAAATTGTAATGACCTATGCTGACACTTGTCTACAGCCAATAGCGTCTACAATGGGCATGTGAGCATCAGAATTGGACCACAGAGCACTAGCCTGGGGAAGAGATGGTACCAGGATGTAGTATAGGAAGAAGGCAACCCAGCAGAGGCAGTGTAATGCTTTGTGCAATGTTCTGCTGGGAAACCTTGGGTCATGCCATTCATGTGGAGGTTACTTTGACACATACCATATACCTAAACATTGTTGTTGACCAAGTACACCCCATCATGGAAATGGCATTCCCTGATGGCAGTGGCCTCTTTCAGCAGGGTAATGCACCCTGCTACCCTACAAAAATGGTTCAAAATAGTTTGAGGAACACAGTGGGTTTGAGCTTTTGATTTGCCTCCAATTTCTCCAGATCTCAATGCAATCGAGCATTTGTGGGATGTGCTGGAAAAACAAGTCTTATCCATGGAGACCCACCTCCAACTTACAGGAATTACAGGATCTTCTACAGACAACTTGGTGCCAGATACCACAGCATACCTTCAGAGGTCTAATGGAGTCCATGCCTCAATGGGTCAGGGCTGTTTTGATGGCAAAAGGAGACTTACTCAATATCAGGAAGGTCATCATAATGTTATAGCTGATTGGTGTATAGACAGCATGTTTATGAACAGTGAAAAAAATCCATGTACTGTAAATTCATAAATAAATAAGAGCCTCAGCTATGCATGTAATTATACCATCGTATCAGAACTGAAAAACATCTGAAAATTAGTCATGTGGGTGAATTGAAACTTGCATGGATACAGTAGTAAAACTGGTTTGTTCTACCCTATGAATGAACCACTAACCAGATAAACACATGTAAGTCTATGTAACCAATGGACAAAATAGATGCCTTTTATTTTGTCACATTTCACCTATTTTGCCACATGTTTTATAATGGTTAATAAAAGTTTGAAATAGAAGGTTGCAATAACAAAGTAACAAAAAATTGTGAATAGAGGACAACAAAATAGCAAAAAATGTGAATAACTGGAGGAAAAAAAAAAAACAAAGAAAAGTTTTGTCTCCATCTCCCTCCATTGGAAAAAAAGATCCAGCCATAAATGACTGCTGAAAACAACTGGCAGGAAGTCTCTGTCAATTGGCATGGTTTAATAGCTTATTTTCACCTCACTGGACTATGTAGAAAATGAGCAGAGAAATTGCCTGGAACAGTTTTATAAAGAGGCAAGATTAGCAGAAAATTTTTCCTTGAAGAATAATGCAAACTAGCAATTTCAGACTTTTCAGCCTTCACAAACATGCCTTGTATACAGACTGAGGTCTCTTGCAAACATCAACTACAGGTGTCAGAGCAAGTCTGTCCATTCCGGCTTCTCATGATCATACCGAGTCAAAAGTGTAAGTAGGCCCAACCTGAGCAGAGAAGGTATCCCCTGCCCAAGGTTTCTTGGGAAGGAAAAGTCCACTGGCTAGGTTTTGATCATCTAGGAATGGTTGTCATCAAGAAAACGTGCTGATAAGTACAAGAAAACATGATCGCCGGATGTGAGTGTTCATGGGCAGGCTGCTAGCTAGACAATTTTCACCTTTTCTAGCACTTTTCCTGCATAGTTAAAAAGTAAGTACCCCCTATGAAAAGTGTTGATGGTTTCAAGACTTTGCACTTAGTTCACATGGTGCTTACAGATAAAGGTGATAAACTCGAACAAATGACCCAGTGTATTAAAGTATTACTAAACCCAGGACCCTGCATGCATTATATTTGGTCTCCCACAGTACACACAACATGGAAGTGCAATTATTTTAGTAAATATAAACTGCTAAATACCTTTTCTCATCAGCACTTAGAGCAGTCTTGCAACTTCAGCTGAGCACCGGTTAAAGCTTGTAGGAGTTTTTTGTTCTGCTCTAGGAGGATGCAGAACCCCTGACCTCTGTCTAGACAGTGCTGATTGGGCTTGTGCTGATCACATGCACCCTTCCAAGAAAAAAAAAAAAAAAAAAACCTCTCTAGCAATACACACTAAACTTAGTGTGTGCCAGTGGCTATGGGTTCAGTCTGTCTTATCAAGTGGACATCTGAACAAGAGGAGGGGCAGAGAAGTCAGGATCAAATGGCCTTTTTACACAATGCAGAGGATTAACCCCTCGAGTTCCACAGAGAGTATAACAAGCATGATTTACTGTATATACAGATTTATTTTACTGTTGTGGGTTTAGTAACACTTTAATGTTCATGATATACGTTAACAAAATTAATATTTGATCATTAATAAAAAAAATTGCAGGTTCATCATTTGGAAATGCACCCCTACATTTACTACCATTTCAAATCCATGGAGTTAGAATCCGGTGTTCCGGATTAGGTGCCAATGATCAGAACCTCCTTAGAAAGTATGCAGGTGGAACCGGTCTTATTAAAACTCAGATGTTTAAGGCCTATTGTTCTCTTTCCTATTTACATGTGTGGTGCCATCATGCAAGAATCAATACAATTCTCCAAGGTCATCAAGTCAGGTCATTACCTTTAATAAAAATTAATACACATTTGCTGGTGAAAAATTAAAGTGCAGTTATTTTTTTCTACAGTAGCCTGTACAGTATTTTACCTGCGATCAGAGGAAGTGTGAAAAGGACTATGAGTGTGCTGATCAGCACACTCACAGTTTATTGAAACAACAAGTCTGTCTGCTGTGGTGGAAGACGGGACTTGTAGTTTATTCATTCACAGACCTCTGAAAATGAATGACACAGCTGCATGTATCATGTTAAGAAGGTGACCATATCCTTTAAAAAGGCTACCAAATGATTTTATATAAATTACTACATTATAAGGAGAATAAAATACTAAGTGATGAGTAAAAACAACTGATAATTTGTCTACAGCTGAGCGGCTAAGAAAGTTCAACCCATGTATTATGTTAAAAAATCTCCAAGAACCCCAAAATGTAATTGAAGGGTGTTCAGGTAACTCTTGCAACAGTTGGGTCAAAGTGCATGCATCTACAATCAGAAAGAGTTTGCAACAACTGAACCTGTATGAGACATTTTATGAGAAAAAGCATTTGATGTCCTAAAAGAGCATTAGTGCCAGACTACAGTTTGCCGCTGAACATGTAGGAAAAGACCAGGCCTTCTGGAACAACATTCTAAAGATAAAGACTGATCAAAGAAGGAATTGTTTGGTCACAGAAACAACAGATGTATTTGTTGCAAACTGGACATAATATTTCAGGAGAAGAACTTCATAACATCTGTAACGCATGGTGGTAGAAATGTTATGGTTTGCGGTTGCTTTGCTGCTTCAGGGTCTGGGCAGTTTGTATTAACCGAGTCAACTACACATTCTGCATTATATCTATGGGGTTTATTTACAACTGGAGACTGCAAAATCTGCTGCAGCTCTGCATAGTAATTCATCAGCTTCTAAAAGCTTGTTCAATTAAAGTGGTTCTAAAGGCTCCAGGTTTTTACCTTCATGCATTCTATACATGAAGGTAAAAAACCTTCTGTGTGCAACAGCTCCCCCAGCCCCCCCCCCCCCCCAATACTCACCTAAGACCCCTCTCGATCCAGCGATGTGCACTGGAGTCTCAGCTATCCCAGGAATCCTTCTAATTGGCTGAGACAAAAATGGGAGTCATTGGCTCCCACTGCTGTCAGTCACAGCCAGTGAACCAATGAGAAGAGGGAGGGGAAGGGGCTGTGCCACGGCTCCATGTGTGAATGGACACATGGAGCAGCGGGTGCTCCCACAGCAAGCTGCTTGCTGTGGGGCACCCGACAGGAGGGAGGGTCCAGGAGAGCCTGCGGGGGACCTGAAAAGAGGAGGATCCAAGCTGCTCTGTGCAAAACCACCGCAAACAGGAGGCAAGTATAGACATGTGTCATTTTTTCTTTAAAAAAATAAACCTTTAGAATCACTTCAAGTTTTGACAAAATTCGGAAGCTGATTGGTTTCTATGCAAAGCTGCACCAGACTTTGCACTCTTCAGTTTTAATAAATCAACCCCAAAGTGTGCTTGATGAGAATGTGAGGCTATCTGAACAAAAGTTGAAGTTGAACTAGAAAATAGCCTTTCAACATGATAATGATTCGATGTACACTAGCACTGCCAAGAAATGGCAAAAAAAGAAAAACAAGAAAAACAAAAAGAAATAGAGTTATGAACTGCCCTAGTCATAGCCCTGATTTGATCCCCATTGACATTTTGTAAGAGGATTTTGAAACTGCCAGTTCATGCAAGGAAACTCACTAACATCTTGCAACTAAACAGTCACAAGTCCTTTTTGCTACAGTAGGCAATATCAGCTTCTGAGGCCAAAGGTGTACTTACTCTTTGCACAGTAAACATTACATCAGTTGATATTGATCAGACCTGCAAGGATGTACACTCAAAGAAGTGCATGGAGATCCTTTCAGACCAGTGCAGGCTGCTGCCTGTCACTGCATTGAACAGGCTACCTGAATGGGTCTGCCTGGAACACCTATTCCATCCATGTGAGTGAAGGGGCCTAAGGCAGCCCATAGATGATAATGATCCCATATTTTACCAATTTTTTGCTTCCATGGTATTCAATTCAGTTTTCTTGGATAGCTGTTTGAGCTTCTAATGGGCTGTGAATGGGGATTTGGCCCAATAAATGTGGTCAATAAAAGTGTTTCAAAAATTGCTGGCGATAATCAGGATATGACGAGGAGCAGGACTGAGTGCAGGAAGCAATGATCACACAGAGTGATTTTGTTTTTAGATTTCATCTTTCTGAGGAACAAATCTGTCATTGCACCTGTGCCACTAGGAGCCATCAATGAGACGACTGCAGCCATTCCTGGCTGTCTGAAACTGGTTAGAAAACAGGCAGACACCTCAGTGCTGGACAAACCCCTTGTTTTAAAAAGGAGGCCTTGCACTCCATTTGTGATCAAGTCCAGTACGCTGCATTCTGGCTGCACTTATATGCATTTTATCATGCAAGTCAATTTCATAAAATCTTTACTGCTCAATGTATGAATTTCTGGTGTGATTCCAGCCAAAGAAGAATTGAAAGCGGAACTGTCTTGATTTTCTTATACACCCAATAAATAGGAGAGTGTGAGGTTTTGTGAGCGATAGGAAGAGGCTCTGGTTTGTATTCCGTAACAGAGATCTTATGGATCAGTTGTGTCTATAGCATCAGACAAAAATGTGCTTTCTTTTTTGTGTTGGTGGAATGAATACTTCAAAATTCTAATATACACATGAACACAAAATGTTCATAGGGACCATTTAAAATATACTATTGAATAATATTTACAATCCTGATAATTGTCCTATCCGGCTTCACATCATCACATTTGAAATTAAAAACAAGTGGGACCAAAAGATACTCCACAATTTTACTATCACGGAGCAGCCATGACACTGGAGGGAGTGTTCTATTTTACGCGGAGACAGCCAGACTCCCTGGCAGGGAACACACAGTGCATTCACTGATCCCGTGTATGAGTCAGCGCTGCAGGAGCTCCTCACACCGTTTATTTTCCACGCTTTGTGCCATGTCAGCACTCGTGGTTTTAGGTCTAGTGTAAGATTACACTGCCATACTTTTGTGAACACAATGAATTTCCATGTGCACATTGGAAACAATACAAACTTTCAGAACTGTCACAAACTTTGTGAAACTAGATTTACAAGATTTAGAATAATATAGTGTGTGATAACAATAGAACCCATTTTATGCATTTCCTATGAGTGGATGGAAAGGTTACCATGTTGTTCTTGGGGATAACACAGTGACAAAATGGTTAACAATAATGTGTTGCAGTACCAGTGTCTTGTGTTCAATCATCACCCAGCCCATTATCTGCATGGAGTTTTCGACCACAGGAAAAATACTGGTATAGTAACCTAAATTATAACAAGTGTGTCTGCATACAAGCTCCTCTGGTGCAGAGACTGATGTGAAATGCTCAATGTGTTCTCTTTACAACACTGTGGGATATGTCAGAACCATGTATAATAATAGCATGTGACTTTGGCAGAGACATTAGAGTGTAAGCTCCTCTGATACAGAGAATTATTTGAAAAGCACTCTTCTGCATAAATGTCAGAGCTGTATAAATAAATACAGAAATAAATAATAATAGCATGCGTCTATGGCAGGGATAATAGAGTGTAGCATCTTCTGGTGCAAAAACTGAAGTGAATGGCACTCTGCTGCAGTATGTCAGCACCATACAAATCAGTAAAATAGGGGAACCAATACAAATTCCTTTCAAACTTCTAATATAAGGCAGGGGCTGATTTGTTAATTTATATGCTTAACTGAGAAATAAAAGTGTATTAAAAATGTAATGTTGCAGCTTGCCAATCATTAGATGCAATGGCTGCATTGATTTGCTTTTTTGTTTGTTTTTTATTCCTTTATTTTACCTGGTGATCTGAGCAGTAAGGGCTCATTCACACTTGACTGTTTTACCAACGCTTGCCAAACGCCCCTATAGCGTTTGGCAAGCGATGGTCCGGCGTTTGCCGAGCGTTTTTTAACGCTCGGCAAACGCCCCGCAAATGCCGCATGCGCGGTCCAGCGGCGGTTGCTAGTTGTTTGCCGAATGTTAAAAATGCCCCACAAACATTTAAAAATGGTGTTACTGCTCCGCAAATGCCCCGCAACCGCACCACAAACGCCGGCCGGGCGTTTGCGGAGCGGCACCATAGGCTAGAATAGGAGGCTTCAACGCCTCCTGACTCGACCAGAGGCGTCCGTTTTGCCGCGACGCAACGCTAACACTCCGGTTAGAACAGCACCATGTGCTGCAATGTGCAGAATTGTCCGAGGCGTTTGGAAAGTGGTAAAAATGCTTCCCAAACGCCTCTCTGCCGCCTGCACACAACGCTAGTGTGAACGTAGCCCAACACACTTCCTGTCTTAGGATGTCTCCACTCTGGATGGAGGGGCAACAGAGACACCTTTGGACAGCCACAATGTCAGTCTGGGAGGAGGGAAGTGTTAGACTAGCAGATTTGGATAAACTTGATTAGCTTGAGCTCCAGCTGACACTTTATAAGCAGTTACAGCAAACATTTTTATTCCTTTTGGGATTAAGGTTTTACATAAATAAAAGTTGACCATTGTAAGCACCCCTGTCAGTGGCAAATGGTTTGTCTCATCACTCTAACTGCTATTATGTCTGAACAGTCTGCTCTGTTCAAAGAAGTTTAAAAATAACAGACTTACAGGATGGAAAACTAGTGCAGCCCCCCTCATCTAAGAAATGGTATGCTGCAATATGTGTTTTTGGAATTAATACCCCTTTAACCTAGGATTTGAAAATCCATTTTGCTAAATGTTGTACCCATTGTCATCATGTGTTCTGCTTTTGACTTTCTACTTTATTTTATTTAAAACTTCAGTAAAGACTGGTTTGATACAATGAAGATCTTGCAGTCAGTTTTATTGCCGGGCACAATGACCCCTCGAAGTGGAGCTCCCCCCACTTCTCTCCGGAGGTGAAACTAGAGCCGGCAGAGAACGAGGCTCTGTCAGTATACACAGTGTGGACTGCGTATTGGACTCTCGTAAACTTCTACAAACCGTTACTGGGAACTGTAAAACCGTCATCTAAACAGCTGTATGTGTGACCTGACCTACTCTGCACACAGAGAGGAACTATCATCCCTAATCTGTTCAAGATGAACACTTTCCCGGCTCCAATCTACCACACATAACTCACCCGCCCTACAATCTTAAGACAAGACAGAACAAAATGGCTTTAATTACGGTTACCCCAACCTATTTATTTTTTTGTTTAATGGAGTGTAGGAAAGATCAGAATCTCTGTGGGCTCAATACACTAAAGATATTGAAAATGTCAATTCACTATCAGTTTATGCAGTATTTACCACACTAGTAAAAAACACACTGTAAATATCATATAAGGGGACTCTAAATTCAAATCACAAAACTTTATAAATAAATAAATCTGTTGAATAAGTCACGGTCTAGCCACGCGTTATTCAAGGAATGGGCAGCCGCCGGCATACTTAACAATCAGTGTTTTCAACTACCATGACTCATCGGCAGGCAGCAGAATGTAATCTTTTTTTTCCTTTCTTAATTTTGGTGTGGGGTTCCCCTAAAACTCTGTACCAAACCTGAAGGGCCTGGTTAGGATTGGGGGGACCCCACGCTATTTTTTTAAAAAAATCACCGTGGTTAAGCATGCGGTGACACCCGCTCCTTAACAACCATGTTATTTACTGGTTGTTAAGGACGCTGGCTGCCGCCCTTAACAACCATATTATTTACTGGTTGTTAAGGACGCTGGCTGCCGCCCTTAACAACCATGTTGTTTACTGGTTGTTAAGTATGCTGGCTTCTGCCCTCAACAACCAAGTTGTTTAGTGGTTGTTAAGGATGCTTACTGCCGCTCTTAACAACCATGTTGTTTACTGGTAAAGTACAGCTAGCTTTCACTTCTAAAATATCGCATTACTTCATAAAATAGCTCACGTGGTATTTTAGCAGCGTTTTTTAGTGAATTGCAAACAAATGTTTGAAAAACCCTAAGAGGTATTTTACTGCAGTTCTTAAAGCTGTAGATAAGGCTTTGGTAATTGAGCCGTGTCTCAGAAGAGATTTTCTCATCATGCTCTCCAATAGACACACACAGCCTCTCTCTACTTTTACTAGTTAAAGCTGCCTAAAGTAATGCTTTAAATGTTGGACTGTGTCCATCTTTTGCTGCCCCTAGCAACAAAATTCTCTTTTAGGTTTTCCAGTGTGGGTGAATGAATTGTTGTTGAGGTAAATATGATCGGTCGACATTGCAATATACAAAGCTGAGGGTGATAATCATGTAACAAAGGATTTGCCATCAGCCTTTTATTGGGGTGCTCCAGGAGTTTGGTGAACGCACTTCTCAACGTCACACATAATAGTCTTGGTATATAGTAAGTAGAATGTTGCTGGAGAGAGAACTATTTCATGCTCATCCTCAGATCAGATAGAATTACTCAGAGGAGAGAGCCAGGACAGAGTAGATGGTGATATAAGAGGATGGATGAACCAACATTCCATAGATAACTAACTGTGCCTTTATTACCATGCTTATTGCCATGCTTACTGGCCCAACAAATAGTTTTGTGCAAGTTCTAATATACACTATTGAGTAAATTCTTTATGGCCTGTAGGATCATTCTGTACAGCGGTTAATGCTGTATTAGGGGATCCCGGCAGCATTTTATACTCCTCCACTTTGACTGCCACGTCATCACAACTCTATAAAGGTTATCCAGCTACCCAGTAGATGCGCTCTATTACATTATCGTGCTTATGGCTCATGCACATCAGGCTTAGAAGCAAGTCCATTGTAGCATGCTTTCAGGTGCTTCTGAGTTGCTTCATTTTGCTTTGATTAAAGTGGTAATACATCCAAAACTAAAAATATACTGCAGCTTATCAATCATTAGATGTGGTGGCTTTTTTCCCCTCTGTGTTCACCTGGTTATATGGCCAGTAACACACCTCTTGTAAGACACCACTAAAACATTTATTATACTGCAGCTTACCATTTCTTAGATGTGATGGCTGCATTAGTTTTCTTTTTAGTCTTTCTTTCTTCTTTTTTCACCTGGTGATCTGGCTAGCAAGTCTGTTGTTTTTCAATAGAACAAGTTTTGCAGATGTTCCAGTTTACAGGGATGAGATAAACCATTTGCCACTGCAGAGGTGATTACAATGATCAGCTTTTATTTATGCAAAACCTTTATCCCAAATGCAGAAAAACTGTTTGCTTTAACTGCTTATAAAGTATTAGTCTGAGTTTCGCTTCAGTTTGTTAGTGTATTGAAATCTGCTAGTGTGTTTAACTGTCTGCTGTGCCCCCTGTGTGCTTTCAGCTACAATAGAGAAACTCTAATACAGGAGGTGTGTTACTGGCCAGATCACCAAGTGGAAAAGAAAACTATTGCAACCACCACTTCTAAAGATTGTTAAGCTACTATATATTAAATTTTTGGTTTAATACCACTTTAAGCAGTTGTTTTGAGCGAAAGCGGAGCTAAACCCAAAAGGGGGAGTTCCGCTTTAAGAACTGGTCCCCCGTCAGGAATTTGTACCTTTGGGGGGGCGGGGATGTGTGGGGGCTGCGGGTTACCCAATTTTGACAGGTACCTGCTCCCACTTCAGCTGCGATCATCTTGGCGATCGGAAGCAGATGTTGTCCCCCCCCCCCCATAACAGGTCCCAGAAGACTACGGGACCATTCACAAAGTGCAGCGCTACTCACACATGCACAGTGGGCACCCGGCTGTGAAGACGCAAGCTGTCGCAGCTGGGTGCCCACACTTAAGACGTCGGTGCTGGGGAGCAATGACGCCTGCTGGATTGTGAGACAGGCGAGTGGCTGGTTTTAAAAGACAGCAGATACAATTTTTGTAGTTGTTGACTTATTTGTTTAGCTTTGACTGGAGCTCCACTTTAACAGTTAGTTTGGAATGAGAAAGCAGCTTGGAAAAAGAAAAAAAAACACGCCACTGTACAAGAGTCCTTTCTATGCCAGCCATCATAGATACCTATCACCTTATAGACCACTTTTAACAGGTAACTGTTATATACGTGTGTGTGTTTGTATGTGTGGGGGGGGGGGGGGGTCAACACAGAAGCGTCTGAGGATCTGTGATGAAAATCTGAATGATATCACCCAAGTGCTAAATAGGAGGTCTGAAACATGCAGCGGAGTGGTGGACACATTCACTATGAACTCTGGGTGCAGCAAAGCTCATCTCACCCGTGGGGACTGGGATGAATTTTCTTATATCTGTTAAAAGACAAGTACGGGGAATATTATAGTATTGTAGGGATGGAGTAGCTACCACCAGTGTCCAATCACCAATTCCACCTACTAAATGACTTCAGAAACATTTTTTAATTCTGAAAGTGATCTCATGCCAGGGGACTGTTGTAGTTCACAATCTTACATATAAAGGAGTTACTTGGACTGTCTGAGCACCATATACCCCCATATCTCTGGAGACTGGTGCTCCCTAGAAGAGTTAACAGATCTGACCACAGTTAGTCAGCACAGCTGGACTTGATGCCGATATTGGAGCATGAAGCTGGAATTCCCTGGCACACGGCACGGAAACCTTTTCACACTGAACTACTTCCTTTTCCTGAATAGAGAAGAGAAGTGAGATCGGAGTCCTGCCACGCATCACTGCGGGAAATACAAGAACTCATTATCAGTATGATCATTATTCCAAGTTTAGGGCTCTGTCCATCCAGAGGACCATCCACCAAGAACACGAACGTCCCTGAAAACTGTCAGCTGAAAAATGTGTCCAGATAGATATTCCCTATCCAACATGTAATAGTACTTGTTACGAAAGATTTCCTACTACAACAATGGGTACTACACCACAATGACACCTTCTAAAGCAAGATAGGAAAAACTCTCAGTCGTCGAGAACAGCTTTATACTGTATTATATACAAAGCTGGAATGCCAATAGGAAAGACAATATCATTATCCATACACCAATTCAGGCTACATTTTACAGTTGATGATCTTAGAATCCGATGTATATTTTCTGAGCCTACAAATTGGAGACTAAAGCCAGCCATGCATGGATCGAAATTCGGCCAATTTGGCAGGGCTGCGGGAGGCATTCCTACAGCGATTTTCTAGCGACCCCACTCACCGTTCACAACAATAGAGGGGTACTCAGCAACCAAGACAAGGACAAGTGTCTGGTATATTTAATGGCGATTATGAAGGTTTAATTGGGATCTGCTTTTAAACTTTTGTATGTAACAAAATGTAATTTCTATTTTATAAAGTGTCTGTTCATTCCTGAGATGGAAAGCACCACTAAAGTCTCACAGTTCACTTTCACATTTTCTTTTATTGTAGCATTGTACACAATTATGCTGTTGGAACTATGATGGCCATAATAAGACGCTGAGTTATGAATGTTCGATTTCCTGAGTGTGTTCAGTAAAGGTGCATCCTGCACTACAGTGTGTGCCCTAGAGTGCTACACAAATCAGAATGTTGTATCCAGTGACAAAGCTGTACACTGCACAGACCTTTCACTACAAGTGCAAAAAATCGATTTCCCTGTCATTCAATTTTCCAGCTAGAACAAAGGCTGTAACTGAAAACCTGTTTCTGATGTATTGATGGAAGCAAGAACATATATTTACAAGTACATGGGGAAGTTCCAAGCAACATCTAATTAAATTTTAACTAAAAAGGTACCTAGATAACAATCTAAGCAAGTAACAAATCCAGTCACTATGTGATGCACGAGCCCAATTAATTAAAAAAAAAAAAAAATCTTCCTTTGCCTTCCCCAACTTAGTCAAATACTTCTTCATTTGTATCTCACATGCCCCCATTCCCAGACACTGCAGCTCACAGTGGGTGTTTCAGCAGCAGAGACAGTGCTGTCAATCAAGAAAGCAGAGGGTGGGACCAAAGCCTGAGCAAAACTGAGGAGTACAACAATGACAATGTCACTTCACTGCAGATCATACAATGGATTATCTGCACGACACAATAACATATCCCAATGTATAGGTAGCAGAGGATCGTCTCAAACTAGTATATGGACAAGCCTTTTCATTAAATTCATTTCTTATCGAGCCGTCTACTACTGGACCAGAGATATAGGTGGAATGAATAACAAACATCAATCTGCACGCAGATCAATACTTCTGAAAACTTAATTACATCCACAAATTGGCAAACGCGACTTGCCAGTCCTGAATACAAATGGACACTGCATTGCTTGTCTCAGAACAGCTTTATTCCAATGCAGAAGTACCTGGCTGGATAAGAGATTCTGTACACCAAACAGGTCTGTGAAAGCTAGGCCCGAGCGAACATATACAATGATGAAGGAACGGACCAGAAACCACAGTGATACTGAGGATGAGGGGAAACGATTGGTATACAAAGGAACATTTATCTCTACCACAATGCACTGTATTCTGTAACACACTGGACACTGCAGTACACTGCAACACACTGGACACCACAATGCACTGTACTCTGTAACACATTGGACACCGCAGTACACTGTACACTAAAGCACTGGACACCGCAGTACACTGTACACTAACGCACTGGACACCGCAGTACACTGTAACGCACTGGACACCGCAGTGCACTGTAACGCACTGGACACCGCAGTGCACTAACGCACTGGACACCGCAGTGCACTGTAACGCACTGGACACCGCAGTGCACTGTAACGCACTGGACACCGCAGTGCACTGTAACGCACTGGACACCGCAGTGCACTGTAACGCACTGGACACCGCAGTGCACTGTAACGCACTGGACACCGCAGTGCACTGTAACGCACTGGACACCGCAGTGCACTGTAACGCACTGGACACCGCAGTGCACTGTAACGCACTGGACACCGCAGTGCACTGTAACGCACTGGACACCGCAGTGCACTGTAACGCACTGGACACCGCAGTGCACTGTAACGCACTGGACACCGCAGTGCACTGTAACGCACTGGACACCGCAGTGCACTGTAACGCACTGGACACCGCAGTACACTGTAACGCACTGGACACCGCAGTACACTAACGCACTGGACACCGCAATGCACTGTACTCTGTAACGCACTGGACACCGCAATGCACTGTACTCTGTAACACACTGGACACCGCAATGCACTGTACTCTGTAACACATTGGACACCGCAATGCACTGAAAACTGACGCACTAGCCACCTCAATGTACTGTACACGGATACAATGGACCCCGCAATGCACTGTACCTGGTGCCTGGTGTGCTCTCCTCCTCCCCTATTGCTCCTCTGGCTGCAGCAGGTGAAATCCAGGGCTTCCAGGCTGTCACTTGCTGGGTCCACGTGGCCGAGGACTCAGCAAGCAGCCTAGCCATTTGCTGGCTGGCTCTGTGGGTTTTTTTTTTCAGCTGGCCTGGCAGGCCAGATAGATGTCTATGGTGGGCCATAGTTTGAGGACCCCTGCTCTAGTGGCTCACACTACTACAGCAGGCAAGTGACATCTGGGGTTCTGCCCTACATAAATTTGTCAGTCACTATCATTTGTAAAACAGTCCGAAATCAAAGCTAATCATCAGGATGTGCATTAGTGGATCACTGGACCCCAGGGCAGGTGAAAAAGAAACAACTCTCTGTCAACCAGGGTGTCCTTAAAGGTCTCTGGGGTAATCTGGAGAACATTAGAAGGATAAGAACCCCACAAATCTTGAATGAGTCCAGTAATATTGAAATATTTCAAATTTTGTCAAAAATCCAACGCATGTCGAGGGCTCAAAACTCCCTCTTCATCAGGGCTTGGGTGCTGACAGTGAATTCATACTAATACTGAACAATAGATGCAAAGTCAATGAATAAAAAAACCTAATGATTTGGGTCAGCAGACTGACAGAGGGTCATTGAAATCATTGTCCTAAAAAATAGCATTTTACTTAACTCAATGAAGTTTTATAGCACTCTCATCCTTCTAATGAATTCAGAGCTGAGGCAACACACACAGCACTTTGTAAAAAGCACATGTCCACCAAAGACAGAAGTACACACATTAGTATCTTGCAATTGACAGTGCAATAGAAATACTTTAATACATTAAAGTGGTAATAAACCCCAAAGCCAAAAATGTAATGTATTGCAGCTTACAAACCATTAGATGTGGTGGCTGCATCAGTTTTGTTTTATTTGGCTTTCTCCCTCTGTTTCACCTGGTGATCTGATCAGAACACACCTCGGGTACTAGTGAGACACCACTCTGGATGAATGAGCAAAGGGAGTACTGCAGATAGCAGCATTGTCAGCCTGGGGGGAGGGGAGTGTTACATGTACTAGCACATTCAAAAACTGTAACTAATTGAAGCCAAACTACAGCTCATACCTTATAACCAGTTAAAGCAAGCAGTTCTTTTTTTTCCTTTTGGGATAAAGGTTTCACACGAAAAAACAAAAGTGGATCATTTTACCACCCCTGCCAGTGTTAAATGGTTTGTTTCATCCATGTAAGCTTATACATTCTGCTGGAGATCTTGTGCTTTTGAACAACAGACTTACTGGCTGGATCACCAGATGAAAATAGAAGAAAGAAACCCTAAAAAAGAAAATGAATTGCAGCCATCATATCAAAGAATTGGTAAGCTGAAATATAATAAATGTTTGCTTTTGTGTTTAATACTGCTTCAACCCCTGAAACCCTTAAAATGGCCTTCTGTAAAGTGACCCTATACTGTGGACACAACAAAAGGTCTCCCAGCATTTTAGCGTCTCCTCAATCTCTGGGAAGCTCCAGCCTCTGTGTGCTCATGCGGTCTACTTGCTACCATGACAGTGCTAGCGTGTTAGTGTGTGGCAGTGAGTTAGTGGTGTCAGGCTCAAAGATCACTTAGAATATCACTGCAATGACACCAACCTCTTCCACCACCAGATACCCTCACATCAACGTGTGAGTGGAGCCATCATGGGTGGGATGTACACAAGATTTACTACTCATTCAATAATACTGTACTATCTTTTAAGGAAACCTATATATAGGCTGATCATGCGGACCTCTTCTACAGAAAATGCTTGTTCCCCGGCTGCAATGCTGACCTAGTGGCTTCAATACTCTAAGTTACAGATGCAGAACAAGTATGGAAATATTTTTTTTTACTTTACTCTTCACTTGATGAATGCCTATTCTAGGTCTTGCCATGCACTCACACACCTGAACACGGACAGTCCGCAGACATTTCACAGGCTCCATCTGACATCACAGCACATTCAGGGGGTGAACAGAGAGGACTATTTTGCAAAATGGAGCCAATTTCCTTTTCAGCCTGTACTAGAAATATCCATCCCAATCAAGTCATTTGATACTTACCATAAGCTCTTCACATTTATACATATAATAAAGATCACAAAGCAACTCAAAGCATTCATTCAGCTAATTCCATTCTGATAGAACAGATGTAATTCTGAGTCTCCTGCACCCTCTGGTGGCAGCAACTGATATACACGTTTCCAGTTCTATGTGTACATGCTCTGTGAGCCAGTTCACACCATATACAGTCCAGTGACGGTTTTTTTCTGCATCAAAAATGTATGTTACATGGATTCCAATGGAGAAGTTCACACCATTGCAGTGCGTTCCAGTAAAGTCAAAAAAAGTAGAACAAGCTAAATTGTTTCTGCAACAAACTGCACTGGAATGCAGCAAAACACACCAAAAATACACTGGAAGACATCTAAACACATCAATACCACACCGGAATGCATTACAGCAAAAAAATAAACAATTCCCAGAAAACTTTGAAAAAAACGAAGAGGGAGAAAATGTACTGGAACGCATTAAAACAAAAAATAAAATGCATCAAAACGCACATGCAGAAATGCATCTGGACTGTGTTTCTGTGCTGTGAACCAGCCCTGTAGACAACTAGACCAGCCTTTCTCAGCCAGGGTTCCACCAGTGGTTGGTAGGAGTTCCACGGGCAATGAGCAGATTCTGCCTCCCAGATAAGTCATTACTGAAAATAATTATATTTTTAGCTATCTGTAAAGTAATCAAATTTTTCCAATGAGCACAAGTGTACCCCGGTAACCATCACATTAATGTGCCATGGGCTGTAGATATAGTAATAATTAGCAGGGGTTCCCTGAGACCAGAAAGGGTTTTCAAGGGTTCCTCTTGATTGAGAAAATTTGCATTAGTTGGATAGAGATTAGCCTGGAGTTGGGGATTTCACTACATGTTGGCCCAGTTAGGTGACCTTTTGAAAGGTGTCTGGTAAGATTGGCTTTCTGGTGACCAGAAGAGAGAGATCACCGCCATTTCTTTTGGCTGCTACACTAGGCTAAAGCAAGAAGGAAAGGTCAGAGCTGGATCTAACGATACGGTTGTGTAATATCTTCAGCAGCACTGTACAAAGTACTGAGACAACACGGCACAGGATACACATTTTATATGCTCCAGCTGGTGCAGAACACGGATGACAGATAGAGGGATTGCTCACCTGGATGCAGCCAAAATCGACATTCTCATAGTGGAAGTGAGCGCACTCGGCCAGCTTTGGGAAGTGACCCTTTGTGAATGATAACCTGATGATGGGAAACAAAGAGACAAGGTGAGTAAATGGGAACAGATAACCCCCTTACACACCAACGCCCAATAGGCAAGTTTTGGTTTGTCAGTATTCTTCATAGTACTATATATCCTCACACACTTCTATTTACAAAGCTGCTTTGGTAACTTTCTGCACTCAATATCCTCAGGATTTTAATCCACAAAATGTCTATTCTGATGTTGGCTTTGGCTTTTTATTAAGGCTTTCCAGAGCTCTTAGGTGGTAATTTTAATAATATTTAGGCAAAAATGAAGTGATCACATAAACCCTTATAGGTAAACACAAAGCCCTGAGTGGTGTCCTGCAATATTGGTGGATGTCTTATTTACAAGAGTTGCTGGCAAGCACAAGGGGGAGAATGTTAAAAGGGCAGAATAGCAGAGTGTACTACATACGTCCTGTGTACGGTCATAAAGTTTTTTTGTATGTGTGTAGTATGCCCAGTATCAACAACTGGTTAAAGTGTTACTACACCCACAATAGTAAAATCAGTCTGTATATGCAGTAAAGCATGCTTGTTATACTCACTGTGGAACCTAAGGGGTTAATCCTTCATAATTGTATAAAAAGGCTGTTTGATCCTGTCTTCTCTGATCCTCCTGTTCTTCTACTGTCCCCAATCCATCAGCTGATAGTACAGAGCCCTAGGAGGCACTCTGCACATGCTCTGTTTGTTGTGTATTGCTAGAGATTTTTTTTCTTTTTTTGGGAGGGTGCATGTAAGCGGCACAGGGCCAATCAGCACTGTACAGACAGAGGGTCAGGGGTCATGCAGCCTCATAGGGCAGTCAGAGGGGAATGAAAACTCCTCCTACAAGCTTTAACCAGTGCTTGGCAAGACACTGCTAAAAGTCAGAAGACTGGTCTATACTGCTTATGAGAAAAGGTATTTAGCAGTTTATATTTACTAAATTAATTGAGTTTCCAAGTTCTGTGTACTGAGGGAGACCAGATATAGTGAATGCAGGGTCCTGAGTTTAGTAACACTTTAACCACTTCAAGTCTGGACACTTTTACCCCCGTCCTGTCCAGGCCAATTTTCAGCTTTCAGTGCTATCACACTTTGAATGACAATTGCACGGTCATGCAACACTTGATTTTTTTTTTTTTGCTATATAAATGAAAAATTCCAAAAAGTTTGAAAAAAAAGTGTTTTTCTTATAAAATTTTTCAAATAAATATTTCATCATAAATCTTGGCCAAAATGTTTTCAGTTATCTTTTTAGTTAAAAAAAAAACCAAATTAGTTTATAACCAAAAATTATAAATTTTTAAACTTTTTTTTTATTTTTATTAATTTTTTTTTATATTATTTATGTTTTTTTCACATACTGTCACTCTAGCAATACAGTGTCACCATGGTGACACTCTACTAATTGTTTATTTTTTTTTTTTACACTGATTGCTTTTACACCCATAAAGGCTGTAAAAGCAATCATTTCTCCTTCTCTCTGGCTACATTCTTGCAGCCATTGAGAACTACTGTGTGAGCTGTGATTGGTCACAGCTTGTCACATGGTACAAGGCTGTTGTGAATAGCCTTGTACCATGTGACCTCTGTGATCATTCACAGATTTCACAGAAGTGACATCTTGCTTACTACTCTGCATGTGATCACTGATTGGCCAATTGGTGATCACATGATCGGGACCTCACACAGAGGTTCCGTCCGACGATCAGTGTTCCACTGAGTCCGGAGGACACAGCGGGCACCGGATCGCGGTGCTGCGCTCTCCCAGGGAGCGCGCACAAGCAGGGGACGGGGAGGCTGTTTATAAACGGCCACCCAACCCTGCACTGCCACCATCCGGCCGTTTATATACAACGGCCGGACAGGAGGTGGTTAAGTAAACAGTGAAAACAATTGGCTTCATTTTTCTTATTACAAATATCAGTTAAAAAGAAAGCTTCTCTACACACCTACACATCTGTAGAAGTCCTATACCATGCCTTATAGAGACCACATCCATTAAACATTTCATAGTAAATGCTCCACTTTAGACATGATAGGCTTAATTCACAAATCTGTAACACATGGATAAGGATTTGTATTTTAGTCATGTGACTGTCATTTTCACATCTCATTGGACTTTTGGTCATATTTCTGACAGTAAGAATCCTTATCCTAGTGCATTAGCCTTGTGAATTGAGCCTTATATAGCCTGACAGGACATTACAAATGCTGTAAAAAGATAATTTAGAAGGAAACTCACTTTTTGACATTTTTGACTTTCATGCTGGCGGTGTTGCTACAGGAGCGCATCGGAAGTTCCACTGCGATGGGAAGTTCTCCGGGAACTGGTATATCTGCTCCCCGGGCCTACAAGAGATACATATAAATATCACATATTCATATGAAAGAATTATCAAACATCTGCTACAGGACTCTATAATCTCCTGAAGGAATTATCATTGCGAGGAGAATGAAATTCACTATTGCAGCAATCACACAGATACAAAGCAGTTTATTTTAACCTTTCCTGACCTCTAATAGCAGTTGGCTAAATCCCCTGATCAGCTTTCTGCTATGCTTGTTTATAAAAATGTAAGTAATCTTTTATATTTGCATTTTGTTTTTTGGGGTTTTTTAGAAAAGCAATCAACCATTTTTTTTAAATCCACCATATCATTCAGAGTTAATGTTTAAGGAAATGTACCTATTCTCACTGCTTTTACAGTAAAGAAGTCTTTTCATAGCCATGGCATTTTTCTCATTGCAAGGGGATTCCTTTGTCTGTTCCTAGAGTTCTATCTAAAGTTTATTCACTATAATCCACTTTTACAATTTCTTAAGGTTAAAAAAATGCCTCTACTCAAGTGCACTAAAGGAAGAGATGGCTGCTCAGTACTAAGTGATTCATCATTTTCAATGTGCAGGACACTACAGCTAGCCCTGTACTTCCGACCCAAGCAAACTTGAGAGCTCTTATACACAGAATTCCTAGTGTCGTTTATCTGCCTGCTTCTCCCCCTTGGCTATTCACAGAATACTTTGTATTTTGTGAATGGTTTACAAAATACAAGGCATTGTGTGATTGGACAAGGGAAGATGTGGGCAGATAAATAACTCTAGGGTTTCCATCTATCCAATCCCAAAACAAATAATAATTGTAGTTTAATACTCCTTAGAAGTGATGGGTACATTTATTTTATTACTTTTCAGACTTTATTGCCTTTATTGTCACATGTTGATCCTGCCATTAATATGCTTCCTGTCCCTAGGTGGCTACATTCACTCATCCACCATGTCAGTGGAGGGAACCATAGTCATCATCCAGGCTGGACTTGAGACGTGTGTCTTTCTTTATCTCCATCACATAGTGGATTGATAAGATTAGTGGTTCCTCCTCACTTCATTAATTCTACCCTTCTTTCACACAGGATGAGGGCCATCTAACACTTTGTATGAGGGGAAAAATGTTCCTCTCTCAAGTCTGCACTTCTATTATTGGGTTCTAATGAGTCCGTAATTTGTATAATATCCATTCACACCAATGTGGCTCCAAGGAGCAGGGCCCTCCTAACCCTCTTGTATTGAACTGTATTGTTGCTGTATTGTCTCCCGTTATATTGTAAAGTGCTGAGCAAACTGTTGGCGCTATATAAATCCTGTATAATAATAATAATAATAATGTGCTGGTGTTATTTATTGCTGGGCATTCTAACACAATGCGATGTGTTATAACATGTTGCTGTGCATAGAATTAACACAGAGGTTATAAAATAAATGTATACATTCATACATACATAAACTAGCACCTGAAATGTGTCAGAACTCCGCAGCGCACCATGACAGCGAACGCACATTATGTACTATGCATTGTAGTGCGGTGCGCTGTGAACCAGCCCTGACTGTATTTTCCTGGCTTTAAAAGTTGCAGACTGGCATTGTGTTAATCCTCAGATAGGCAGATAACTATCTGAGAATGATGGGGGGCATCGGACACCTCTGGATATAAATCCCAAAATTCCTGCATTGCTGCAATTCTCACCTGAAATTTTCCAGAAATACAGAAAATCTCTTTGTGAGAAAATAAAAGCCTCTAATTGCCAGAAGCCTTAGATATCAAGGAGGTGATAATAAATGTGAGCTTCCTATTTTAGGGTAGTCTATGGGCAGTCTCAGTCCGAAGTCCCCACGGATACAGACATTCCCCATGTATTAAACGTTACATCTTCTCCTAAATTGCACAGCTTGACATCCATCCACAGGCAAGCCATACCATTTTGGGTGTTTATTTTCTATTGGCTCAACATAGATATAGAGAAGACACAACCTAGAACAGAAAACAATCTACAAAACCCTCTCATCTCTGTGAAGGAGATGTTGGAGACGGACATAATCTGAGTTGTGAATGAGGACGGAGCCTGTACAGGACACAACAGGCCTGTTCCCAAGAATGGAAGCGTCACCCTCACCCCCATCAAATCATCACAAGAAATGAATTATGTATAGGGGAGATCATTATCTTTCCCTCCACAAACCATCATGGCTTCTACACAGAAGTTATTTGAGAAACAAAGCATGGAAATATGAGAGCCATGGGGCAGGAGGAACAATTCCAGCACCACTGTCACATCATGGCCAATAGAGGGCAGTAGTGTCCTATCAGCTCTATGGATGGAATTGGAGCATACATTATATAGAGCCACATTCTGCAATCACAGCAATACATACAACATGGAAAACAAACACAGATTATTTCAGAATGTAGAATATGCTGCTTGTGACAGTGTATAGGTTCAGAACCTGTCTCAGATAAAGCCTGATGCTGTGAGACACACAGAGAAAATGACATTGGTACTCATTTGTAGCAGAAATGTACCTCAATATAGTGTTCTATCTAGATAGGTCTGCAGAAGAAAACCTCATTGGCAGGACAACATTGACATAATACAATACTTCTACTATCCAGAAATACAAAACCCATTCAGAGTACAAACAATATTTGATCTACATGGTTATAATGTACAGCACATGAGCAGCAATTCAAACCTAAAGTCCTGTGTGTGGTCACTCCTCTTCTTCAGCATGGCAGCTGAGCAGATGAACAACAAAATCAAGCTGTTTCCAGGAACCAATGCTGATGAAGAGATGGCAGTGGTCCAATATACAACACATGTGCCAATTTATTTTGTAAAGCTGGCCATACATTACACTCTGTTTTTGTTTTCTTGATCCGCCAGTGGGCTGATCGAAAAAACTGAATGGATTTCCCCATTCACACATTGAAAGCGGATAGTGAAATCCTCCCGCTGCACTACTGAATTCTGACAATGGGACTCCCCCGCTGCCAGAACACTCTAATCAGTGCTGTAGCCGATTGGCTGCTTGAACTGATCAAACACACATTTTCCAGCAGTCCCTTTCAAAAGGAGCCAGTCAATTAATAGACCCCACTCGAATGGGAAGGGCCATAGATGGATCGTAATTTAGCTGGTCTCTGCTAAACCAGCCAAATTTTGTTTCCTCTAGGGCCAGCTTAAAGTGATTGTAAAGTTTTTTTCTCTTTTTGGAATAACAAACAAGTTATACTTGCCTGCTCTGTGCAATGATATTGCACAGAGCAGCCCTGAACCTTTTTCTGGGGTCCCCTGCCGCCATTTTAGACTCCTCTTTTTCTGCATGTGCTACCATAGGAAGTTGCTTCCTATGGTGGCACACATATGGGCTCACTCCTGAACCAGGCTCTGTTTGTCCATTGACACAGACAGCACTGCTTGGCCCCATCCCCCACTCTGCTCACTGGAATTGACTAACAGCAGCAGGAGCCCGCAGCTTTCGGCCAAGCCTGCGAGAGACTGGAGAGAGGAGAGAAGTTCTGCAGATGAGCACAGCACTGGATCGATATAGGGCTCAGATAAGTATTTAGGTATGGTGAGAGGGAAGAAACAGGCACTGAGATGATTTTTACCTTAATACACAGAATGCATTAAAGGTTAAAAAAGCTTATGAATTTAGCACCACTTTAAGTCTCTGGCCTCCCTAATGCTGGCCATAGATGGATTGAAATTCAGGTGGTTAAGCAGGGACTGCTGGAAAATATGTGTTTGAACAGCGCAGGCAGCCAATCCGCTGCAACACTGATCAGTGTATTCTGACTGTAGGGGAAATCCGCAAATAGTACATACAATACAATAGTGCAGCGGGGAAGATTTCCTCATCCACCTTGAATGTCAGAATGGGGGAATCTGTTCAGTTTTTTCAATCAGCCCGCTGGCTGATCAAAAAAAAAAAAAACCCAGGATAATGTACAGGTGAAACTCGAAAAATTAGAATATCGTGCAAAAGTTCATTTATTTCAGTAATGCAACTTAAAATGTGAAACTAATATATGAGATAGACTCATTACATGCAAAGCAAGATAGTTCAAGCCGTGATTTGTCATAATTGTGATGATTATGGCTTACAGCTCATGAAAACCCCAAATCCACAATCTCACAAAATTAGAATATTACATGCAATTAATAAAACAAGGATTGTACATAGAACAATATCGGACCTCAGAAAAGTATAAGCATGCATATGTACTCAGTACTTGGTTTGGGCCCCTTTTGCAGCAATTACTGCCTCAATGCGGCGTGGCATGGAAGCTATCAGCCTGTGGCACTGCTGAGGTGTTATGGAAGACCAGGATGCTTCAATAGCGGCCTTTAGCTCTTCTGCATTGTTCAGTCAGCATCCCCATAAAGCTCGTCTGTGGAAGGAAGCATGAAGTGCTTCAAAATCTCCTGGTAGACGGCTGCGTTGACCCTGGACTTAATGAAGCACAGTGGACCAACACCAACAGATGACATGGCTCCCCAAATCAACACAGACTGTGGAAACTTCACACTGGACTTCAAGCATCTTGAAGTGTGAGATGCAAAAGTTGCTCTCGTCAGAAAAGAGGACTTTGGACCACTGAGCAACAGACCAGGTCTGTTTTTCTTTAGCCCAGGTAAGAAGCTTCTGACATTGTTTGTTGTTCAGGAGTGGCTTGACAAGAGGAATACGACATTTGAAGTTCATGTCCAGGATCCGTCTGTGTGTGGTGGCTCTTGATGCACTGACTCCAGCCTCAGTCCACTCCTTGTGAAAGTCCCCAACACTTTTGAATGGCCTTTTCCTGACAATCCTCTCCAGGCTGCGGTCATCCCTCCTGCTTGTGCACCTTTGTCTTCCACACTTTTCACTTCCACATAACATTCTATTAATGTGCTTTGATACAGCACTTTGGGAACATCCAACTTCTTTTGCAATTACCTTTTGAGGCTTTCCCTCCTTATGGAGGGTGTCAATGATGGTTTTCTTCACAACTGTCAGGTCAGCAGTCTTTCCCATGATTGTGATTGTGACTGAAGCAGACTGAGAGACCATTTAAAGGCTCAGGAACCCTTTGCAGGTGTTATGGCTTAATTAGCTGATTAGAGTGGGACACTTTGAGCCGAGAATATTGCACCTTTTCACAATATTCTAATTTTCTGAGATTGTGGATTTGGGGTTTTCATGAGCTGTAAGCCATAATCATCACATTTATGACAAATCACGGCTTGAACTATCTTGCTTTGCATGTAATGAGTCTATCTCATATATTAGTTTCACCTTTTAAGTTGCATTACTGAAATAAATGAACTTTTGCACGATATTCAAATTTTTCAAGTTTCACCTGTATGTCCAGCTTAAGTTTGCTTTTCCTTCTTTGCTATTGGCTGTTTTTTTTTTTAAATTATAATCCTGTCTGCTCTTCCTCTACATTGTGTACCTGTCACATCGCAGGTCTCCCCCCCGGGCCCATTCTCACGAAACATCCCAACAAACATGATTTCTTCAGCTGGAATTTAAGGACTATGTGATTATCCTCAAATGTTGTTCTGGCTTTCTCAATGGGTCTCCATTTCCACTTATCTTCCAGCAAACATTTCTTCTTTCCTGAATCCTCCAGTGGTGGATTCCATGTTTCTGCCATGTAAGTTACTATTTGCTTTATGTCTGTTCTACATATAGCAAACTTTAGGGCCTGTTCACACTAGCAGCCATGTTATAACACAGCCGCTGGTATGTGCTGTGAAGTGAATAGTGCTGAAGCACAGAATATGCATCGTCCTATTGTGCATAACTATATTGAAATGTTGAAACCAAATTTCAATCATCCATATGCCCTGCAGCGCATTGAGGTTAGAAAAAAAAAAAAAATGCATGTTGTACTTTTTTCAGCCCACACAACCACAACATGTTGGTGTGAACTGAATGCTTAGGACACAAGGCAAACTGCCTTCTCAAGGCTGCCCAGCGCAGCACAATGCATTTTAGTGTGAATGGGATATGTTATGGATGGATTGCTGCTAGGGCTGCAACTAATGATTATTTTCATGATCGACTACTTGGCCAATTATTGTTTCCATTACTCGGATAACAACCTCAAAAAAAGTTTTGTATATAATTTAGTTAATATGTATATGCAGTGGTAAATATATATAACCAGCTACGCATATGGTTAGGGAACATATAGGTCCATATATACAGTAGATATACTATTAGAGATTGAATCTGGTACATATCATCAACCTCGGAGATCAAAATTTTTATTTAAAAGTAAAAAAAACCAAAAAACTAAAACACTGTTTTGCAGACTTTCAGACAGGACCGTAACATATTTTACGATGCATGACAGAGTCCCTTGTCATAGACAGGTAGCTTGATGATACAAGCTACCTGTGCCTGCTGGCCATACACAAACTAACTATTCATTTTAAAAAAAAATTTCGTTTTAAAGGATAAGTTCACCTTTTAGACAAAAATAATAAATGCACAGTTTTTGTTGCAGGTAAAAAAAATGTGCAATTATTATTTTCGTTTACAGGAACCTGGAAAGCATTCCACCAGCGATTAGTAGATCACTGATGCCATGCAGTCTCCTCCAGACCTGTCAGAATATCTGCTTGCCATACGGGATGTAGGAGCAAGCAGATATTCTGACAGGAACTACCATGGCGCTCCATAACGCTGTGGTGGTTCAATGAAAACTACAAGCTGACAGCCACTAAGGCTGTTGGGACTTGCAGTTCATTCATTCACGGAATGAATGATGCAGCCATGTGGGTGGAGCCCCACATAACCGCGCTGTTTTCAAATTTGACAGATAGTACGGGGAGAAGTCTCCCCGTACTATCTGTTAGAGGGAAGGGGGGCGGCGGGCAGTGACTATGGGAATATTTTACATGTTCCACCCTAAAAACAGGTGGAACATGTAACATGTTCCCAAAGATGAAATTATCCTTTAAGAATGTTCGTTTGTTTTTCTAATTGTTAGTCTGATCAAAATCGCATTCGTTTTTGACCTCAATCATGGGAAAATTCGAAGGAGCAGAATAGAAAAGCTTTTTTGATGGTCCGCTTTTCACTGAAAGTGTACAGTAATCATACGTAAATAATCGAATAGAAAAAAGCGCATGATTGGAAGCAAACAACAACCCACAAAAAGGTGGCACTGAACATAGAAATCGTACAGTAAAAAGAACGTTTGCCTTTTGTCATTTGGGAATTTCCTTACAAGCTAATACTATTGTCGGTTGCATCATGATACGCATCTTCCTGGAAAATCGGACAATCGTTTGTCTGATTTTCTCATAGTGTGTACCCCACTATAGTAGCAACAGCATGCTTTTTTTTATCACCTGTCATAATGAAGTTAAAAAAACAAAAATTAGCCCTTTATAGTACAAAAACAGCAGATAATCACTAATATAAGGGGTTAATTTATACTGTGAAACAGTGAAAGTAATAATATGTACTGTATAACATATATATTAATAATCCCAGAAGATGTACACAATATTTTAACTGAGAGTCAGACATGAAGCTACATGAAGGGTGTGTGTGTGTGTGTGGGGGGGTTGTAATAAATCTTTGACTTTAAAGCATAACTTCACCTTTTAGAAAAAAAATAATAAATTCACATTTTTTAGCAGGTAAAAAAATGTCCATTTATTATTTTTGTCGGCAGGAGCCTATGAAGCATTACACTAGTGATCAACAGTTCGCTGATGCCATGCAGGTTACCTGCAGATCTGTCACTACTGTATATCTGCTTGCCATACGGGATGTACGGCCAAGCACATATATACTGACAGGAAGAATGAATGAACTACCGCAGCGCTCCTCGGCGCCATGGCAGTTCACTGAGGACTACAAGCTGATTGCCACTAAGACTGTCGGGACTTGTAGTCTCTCATTCACAGAGGACAGCCACGTTTTTTAAAAATTTGACAGCTAGTGAGGAGTGGAGGGGGGGGGGGGTCGGTCTGGTCGTAACATGTTACTGCAACAGGGTGGCTTTGCTGGGAAAAATCACGTGAATATATGTGATTTAGCATTTCCAGGTAGGGGAGGCACTCGCGCCGCTCTATCACTGGGACCCGGCCGGGACTCAGTGATCATTGGCGAAGCTGAGAGGGGAGGGGATCTGTGTGTAAACAACACAGATCTCTCTCCTGTCAGCATGGACATGCTGCTTTCTACCTCTCTGCACAGCAGAGAGATAGAAAGCTGCAGGTCTGCTAAGTAAAACAGCACACAGTGCAAAATAAAATCACTCCCTAACACACAGTTAACCCTTTGATTGCCCCATGTTAACCCCTTCCTGCCCAGTGTCATTAGTACAGTGTCAGTGCTTTTTATTAGCACTGATCACTGTATTCGTGTCACTGGGGATGTCAGTGGCAGTTAGTCAGTTCCCACCCAGTGTTAGAAAGCCTGCTGCAGTCTCGCAGTCCCGCTATAAGTCGCTGATTGCTTAAATTCCAGTATATATACCACCGTTTGTAGGTGCTAGAACTTTCAGATAAACCAATTAATATACACTTATTGGGATTTTTTTTAGCAAAGACATGTAGCAGAATACATTTTGGCCTAAATGTATGACAATATTTTATTTTTTACAAAATTTTTTATTGGATAGGTTTTATAGCAAAAAGTCAAAAATAATTTTTTTCAAAATTATTAGTCTTTTTTTGTTTATAGCGCAAAAAATAAACACAAAGGTGATAAAATACCACCAAAAGAAAGCTCTATTTGTGGGAAAAAAAATGACAAATTTAATTTATGTACATAGCATTGCATGCCCACGCAATTGTCAGTTAAAGTAACACACCGCTGTATCGCAAAAAATGGCCTGGTCAGGAAGGGGGGTAAATCTTCTGGAGGGCAAGTGGTTAAATTTAATTGTAATGCCTTATATTACCTCAAGTCAATCAGCCTCCAGCTTCTCTGGGTTCAGATGCTGATCTAGACATTAAGCAGGCCATATATGATTCAGTGCAGAGTTGAACCACAAAAAAAAAAAAAAAGGAAAGAAAAGAACCGATTTCCCCATTCACACATTCAAAGGGGAAGGGGAATTGCTTCAGCTGAGCTATTGTCTTCTGACAGCAGGGAGCATTTTCCGCTGGTAGAATACAATGATCAGCTTTGCCATCTATAGCTGGCTGCTTGGATCAGTCGAGGAAAACCTGAAAGTCTGGTTGCACACAAGTCGATCAATAGTTAACCCGTGCACAACCAGGTGGCACATATGTGGACAGAAATTTGTGCGGTCCCTACTGAACCAGATGAGTTTGCATCAATCAATGCATGGCCGGCTTTACTCTCCACACATAAGGCCTAACATAACTTTCCTGTGGTCGGTCTGTAGTGAAGTCTCTGACAAGACATACAAGACCAAGACTGACACCAAGCACAACATGCCTCATGCATCCAAGTGTCCGCACAAAAAACAAATTTATTTCCCCAAAGAGACTTATCAGCTGCAACCTAAATCAGGAACCTGATTTGTGTATTACAATTAAAGGCAGCGCTACAGGTTTTATGCCAAATGCTTTCTGCACAAAAAAATCCTTAAATGGCATTGTTTTGTATGAAGGAATCTTCTTCTAGATATCATGAATAAAAAAGTATCAAATCATTCTTCTCACTAACCTCTGTGACTATAGGCACTGAGTAAAAAATTCATTTTCAAAGCTCTAAAATAACAGCTCGTCCTCCAGCTTGGTAGTCTGCCAGTCCTCTAATGTAAATGTACAAAACATACTCTAACCGTGTTTCTCAACCTTTTTTCAGTCAAAGCACCCTTTAAAAATTATGGGCAGTCTTTTTTTCCCCATTTTGGAGACTGTTTATAATTTTAAAAAGGTGCCCCATTCTAAAATGTGAGAAACTATTATTATTATTATTATACAGGATGTATATAGCGCCAATAGTTTGCTCAGCGCTTTACAATATAACGGGAGACAATACAGCAACAATACAGTTCAATACAAGAGGGATAGGAGGGCCCTGCTCCTCGGAGCTTACAATCTAGGATTCTAATAGTTTTATATAAATCCTGTATAATAATAATATATAACGCAGCAACATCCACACAAGTAGGACACCCAACATTAGAGGTGATTTATTCTTCCAAAGCAAATACACTTTTGCACACTGGTACTGACTAGTATTCCAATGTTTCTCTTCTCCCTCAGTTTTTCTCCATCACTGAGCTAAGGTGACCCCAGCACTGATGGCGAGAGGCAGGGGAGGGTCAAACTAGGATGCTGTGCAGGCAGCTGGCATGCTCCTTATCAACTGATGATGTAATTGGTTGTCAAGACGCCGGTGGGTAGAAGGTGGTAATGGCTTACAATGAAAACCAGTGGTTTTGTGTAACTAAAAGGCAGGCTTGTTCCACCTGCTGGCTTGTATATAAGCTTTGGGCAATTTTTAGACATTTTGCCAAGGTACCCCTGAAGAAGCCTCACGGGACTCTGGTTGAGAAAGTCTGCTCTAACCTGATAAAAACTAACCGAATGTGGACTTCATAGTCTCTGTTGCCCAGCCTTGCTGGCACAGATGGGTGTCTCTGAGCCCACAGTGTCTGCATTCAGAGACACGCACCCACACACATTTCACATAAGGATCAGCAGCTCTATCCATGCAGCTGCTGTATCCCAATTGACATGAGTGGGACTGCCTGCATGCGGATGCACAGAACACGGAGAAGCAGAGATCTGTACTCCCACTGTAGAGGTGACATGGTGCTGCCGACTCTCACAGGTACATCTTCTTCACACCTCTAGAGATGTGTCTAATGATGCCATGTGGATCAGGTCAGTCTGACGGGGCCTCATCTTCACTTCCATCATGGTTGCTATGACTGTCACTCTCAGACTGATCTTAGTGATACATTGCCATGGAAACCACAGAAAACACATCACTCTGCGGGCTTTGATGTACATACAGCGGCAACCAAATCACAAAACACTTCAAATGTAATAGCAAGAACAAAACCTAATGGGGAGGAGATCTATGAAGTGGACAGAATGTGCCACATCCATACGCAATGACATGCATCGTTTAATCGAATCTTAGTAACAGACACGTGGGCTCCTATTGTACAGCGACATTTTATTTTTTCCAGATATTTACAAAACCTAACAACAAGACAAGTCTCCTACAACACACAATTGACACAACCACAACATAACAGAAAAATAATTATGTGCTTACAAATTACAAGAAAAATTAACAAAGACTTTTAAATCACTTGACCTCTGGAAGGTTTAAACCCCTTCATGACCAGGGTATTTCTGCTGTTCAGCACTGTACTACTTTAACTGGAAGTTCCTCAGTCGTGCAACACAGTGCCCAAATTAAGATTTATAATTTTTTCACACAAATAGCTTTCTTTTGGTGTTATTTAATGACCACTGGGTTTTTTACTTTTTGTAATATAAATGAAAAAATAATGAAAATTTTGAATAAAAAATATTCGGTTATAAAATTTTGCAAACAAATAATCTTTCTTCATAAATTTAGACCAAAATGTAGTCTGCTACATTTCTCAAAAGAGTGTATATTATTTAGTCTGTGTGCAAGTTATAGAATCTACAAACTATGGGCTATATATTTAAAAATTGATCATTCCTGATGTAGGGGGCCTATCTCATTTCTTGAGGTAGTTAGTATGAGGCATGGTGACTTTTTCAAGTAATGGTTTTGTCATAATTTCTGTAAAATGAAGATGTTAAATAAAATGTGTTTTTGTTTTTTTTAAATACTGTCACCAGTGTAGTAAAGTATCATCATATGAGTGGTATGGAAGTGATCAGGGATATGTTTTTTAAAAAATTAAATTTTTAAAAATATTATTGCATATGGTCTTCAGAGTTGTTCAGTGGCACCAGAGTGACACTGTACTACTCTGTGGAAAGGGGAAGTGGGTGATCAAGGATTTTTTTTAACATGGTGATTGCTTAGGACAGTGATAATCACTGTTAGAAACAACAGTTTTAACTGTCATGAATGGCTTCCTTTCATGGCAGCTTGCTTACAATTGTAATTTTGTGATTGGCTACAGCTAATCACATGGTAAAGGGAGCCAGGTACCATGTGATAGCTGTGAACTAATCACAGCATCACAATAGTAAGCAAGCTGTCATGAATGGCTTTCATTCACAACAGTTTTGCTTACTTGTAATCATTAGATTGTGTGATAACCTGGCCACTCACAGGATAGCTCCACTGCCTGCAAGTTTGGGGGGGAAGGGGGTGGTGGCTGCGGACTGCGACCATGTTTCATGTTGCACACTAACTATGGAGGTAACATGATCAGAAAAATGGACTAAAGCCGGTCATAGACTGTCTGAATCTCGGCAGGTTCAGCAAGAATGAGCCAAGATTTGAAACATCTATGGGCAGGCTGAATGTACACCCAAGTTGTTTGATCGATCAACTTGGGTACAACCAGCCTGTCAGATTTTACATGTAATTATTGTTAACGGCTATTATAGACATTAGCAGTAATCCCTGTGTTCTCCCAGCGGAACACTGCAGCTCAGTGGGAGGGATTGCCCCATCCACACTGACTGTGTTGATGGGGGAATCAAGTGATTTTCTTTCCTGCAACCCATGTTTGCAGGAAAGAAAATTGTTGCGTCTATGGCTAACTTTAGCTTTTAAAAATCTTTAAAAGAAAATGTCACCTCTCATCACAAATATAAAGTCTCCGAAAAAGTGTAATACAACCAGAGCACCCTCAATGTACATGTCAGGGATCCTACAGCGGTAGCCTCTAGCACTCCACAGACCGGATTCCCCCAAGGCGCGGAATCTAAGTCCCTACCTGCTTGTTCACCAGAGCCCCTGATGGTGGGGATGGACTTGGAGCAGGCCGAGACCAGGTCGCGGCCCCTGAGTTCACCCAGCTGTGGTAGGAGCACCGTTGGAGGTGTATAGCAGGTGAGAGTCTGATGTGAGGAGGTCACAAGAGCAGCGTCAGGCAGGCCGTATCGGTAACAGTGGTGGCAGCGTGGTACAAAATCAGCAGGCAGAGGAATAAACAGGTCACAAGCCGGGTTCGTTAACAGGAGATCAGAACGTGCAGGGTTAAGCAGGAGAATGGTCAGACAAGCCAGGGATCAGAACAGGAGACGGACAGTAAATCAGGGTCAGGCAGGGTCGGCAACAAACAATCTACTCACAGGAACTTCAGGAAACAGGTAAGACCATACGGCACTTGAGCATTGCAAGAGCTGGGTTTAAATAGGCCGCCCAACTCCTGACAGGTGCTCCTGGGTCCTAGTGCCTGCCCGGCGCCGTCATTGGTGACAGGCGTGCCTGGGTCCTAGTGCCTGCCTGCCTGTATGTCTTGTCAGGATTCTACGCATGTGCAGATTCGATCGCCGAGGCGATCTTCCCATTCCCTGACAATGCCCCTCCCTTACGGGCAGCCTCCGGATGCCCACCCGATTCCTCCTTTGTGGCTGGCTATGATGGAATTCTCGTACTAATCTGGGGGCATGGACATTCTGGGCTGGTTCCCACGAATTCTCCTCCGGCCCAAAGCCTTTCCACTTGATCAGGTATTGTACCTGACCACCCCTCTTCCTACAATCCAAAATTGCCTCCACCTCGAATTCCTCCTCCCCGTTGATATCTATAGCTTCTGGAGGTCTAGACCTGCGGTCTAAAAAGGGGTATGGAACTGCAGGTTTTAATAATGATACGTGGAAGACTGGATGTATTTGGAGGGACTCGGGGAGAGTCAGTTTAAATGCCACTTCATTAACCTTGCGTTCTACTGGGAAAGGTCCCACAAATTTGGGTGCCAATTTTCTGGATGGGCATGTCAGTTTTAGGTTGGCTGTTGACAACCAAACCCGATCCCCAGGGTGTATGATCAATTCTCCCTTCCTCCTCCTGTCACAGAACCTCTTACTGTCTTCTTGGGCCTTAGCCATTGTTTCCTGTAATACCTTGTTATTGGTAGTAAAGAATTCTAAGGTGTCCTGGGCTGCCGGGACTGAGTTCTCAGGAACCAGGTCTGGCAGGAAGGTAGGATGGAACCCATAATTGGCAAAGAATAGGGATTGGTTGGTGGCGGAATGATTCGCATTATTATATGCAAATTCTGCCATTGGTAGAAGTGTCAGCCAGTCATTCTGCAGGAATGATGTGTAGCATCTCAGATATTGCTCGAGAGTCTGATTGGTTTGTTCTGTCTGCCCGTTTGTCTGGGGGTGATATGCTGACGAAAAAGATAACTTAATCTCCAGCCCCTCACATAGCGCTTTCCAGAATTTGGACGTAAATTGCACCCCCCGGTCTGAGACAATCTCTCTTGGCACTCCGTGAAGCCTCACAATCTCTCTAATGAACACTTGGGCTGTTTCGGAGGCAGATGGTGTCTTGGCTAGTGGAAGGAAATGGGCCATTTTAGAAAGGTGATCCACTACCACAAAGATCACGGTGTGATCTTGCGAGGGTGGCAATTCTACAATAAAATCTAAGGAGATCATACTCCAGGGACGGTCAGGTATTGGTAAAGGTCTCAACAGGCCCCAGGCCTTGTCTCTGGTAGGTTTATTCCGGTTGCAGATGGGGCAAGATCTCACGTACGCTTCACAATCCTTGGCCATGTTTGGCCACCAAAATGTGCGTCGTGCCAGATCTATAGTCTTATGTATCCCAAAGTGCCCCGCTAGGGGATGATCATGGCAGTAACCTAACACCAGGGACTGGACCTCCTTGGGTACCATGATCTGTTCCCCCTTCCAGAAGAGCCCCTCCTTATTCAGTAGGGAGACTCCAGGCAGGTCAGAGACCCAGGTGGAAGCAGCCTGCAATTTAGACAACAGCTCAGATTGAAGCAGTAGGAAGCTACCTGCTGGCAGGATGGTGTCTGGCTGGGGGGTCTCTCCAGGGTCCTCAAACATCCGGGAAAGAGCATCTGGCTTAGTGTTTTTTGACCCAGGACGATACGTTATGTGGAGGTTAAACCTTGCAAAAAACAATGCCCATCTGGCCTGGCGTGGACGGAGGCGTTTAGCGGTTTTCAAGTACTCGAGGTTTTTGTGGTCGGTATAGACCAGAATGGGATGTGGGGCCCCCTCTAGCAGATATCGCCATTCCTCCAGAGCGGTCATAATGGCCAGTAATTCCCGATCCCCAATATCATAATTCCTTTCCGAAGGGGAGAGCTTCCTAGAAAAGAAAGCCACTGGGTGCATCAGCTCCTTGGCCCCTACCCTCTGTGATAACACTGCTCCTACAGCCACTTCCGATGCATCTACCTCTAGTATGCAGGGCAATGATGCATCAGGATGGTTCAGAATGGGAGCCGTTGTGAATAGCTTTTTCAATGCCTCAAAAGCTGCCTGTGCTGCTGGGGTCCATTGGAAACGTACTCCCACTTTGGTGAGCTGAGTAATGGGTGCTACCAGGCCTGAAAAGTTCTTTATAAATTTTCTATAAAAATTGGCAAACCCAATAAACCTCTGGACGCCCTTCTTATCCGTGGGGGCAGGCCATTCCAGGATGGCCGAGATCTTTTGAGGGTCCATAGTGATCCCCGTGGGGGAGATAATTAGACCAAGAAATGAGATGCTTTTCTGCTCAAAACAGCATTTCTCAGCTTTAGCGTAGAGTCCATGCTGACGGAGACGTTCTAGCACACTCCTAACATGTCCCCGATGTGCTTCCAAAGACGAGGAGAATATCAAGATATTGTCCAAATAGATGATTACAAAAATGTCAAGGAAGTCCCTGAAAATGTCGTTGACAAAGTGCTGGAAGGTGGCTGGTGCATTACATAACCCGAACGGCATGACTAGACACTCAAAATGCCCGAACCGAGTGCGAAACGCCGTTTTCCACTCATCCCCCTCACGTATCCTTACCAAGTTATAGGCACCCCTGAGATCCAGTTTAGAAAAAATGGATGCCGATTTTAACCTCTGAAACAACTCTGGAACCAAAGGAAGGGGGTAGCGGTTTTTGACCGTAATCTTGTTGAGGTCCCTGTAGTCAACACAAGGTCTCAGGGATCCGTCCTTTTTCTCGACAAAGAAAATCCCTGCCCCGGCCGGTGATGTGGAAGGGCGGATAAATCCCTTACGGAGGCTCTCATCAATGTATTCTTTTAGTGCCCCTAGTTCTCGTTCAGATAGTGGAAAAATGCGGCCAAAAGGGATTTCTGAACCTGGGAGCAGATCAATGGGGCAATCATATGCTCGGTGTGGGGGAAGAACTTCTGCCCCCCGTGGACTAAATACATCCAAGAATTGGTGGTAGGCCGCAGGCACAATTTGGGCTAACTCGGCATCAGGGCTTACAGCCAGTAGGGCCTGTGTATTTAATGATAACTTAGATAAACAATGTTCCTGACAGTATTGTGAGGGAAACTGGACTGACCCGGTCTTCCAGTCAATCTGGGGGTCGTGAGTTCGTAGCCAGGGGAGCCCCAGAATAACTGGAAATAGGGGGGACGCGATGGCGTCCAAACGGAGGAACTCCTGGTGATGTCCCGCCACTGTGGTGTGTATGGGAGGGGTCTCCCGATCTACCGTCCCCGATTTTATTTGAGACCCATCTGCCAAGAAAATATTCAACCCATGTTCTTTGGTGAGTAACGGTATCTGATGCTGGGTGGCAAAACTGAGATCAACAAAGCAGCTACATGCCCCGGAGTCAATAATAGCCGTCACCTGTATGCTTCCTCCTGGGAGCTGAAAAGACACACGTACAGCCAAGTGAGTGGGGTTGCCTGTGCACACAGTAGATATATTAGAGAAAATAGAGGACTTACAGTATTTCTCCGGACAGGAGCGCACCATATGACCCGCTGCTCCGCAGTACAGACACAGGTTGTTTGCCCGACGCCTCTGTCGTTCCTCAGTAGAAAGGGAAGGCCACATCAAGCCGAGTTGCATAGGTTCGGCTCCCTCTGACGGCTCTGGGCCCCGATTGCCGACACTGACCCTTGGCATGACTGGTACTCTTGGCAGCATCCATGAGGTTCTTTGCCCCTGGCTGGACCTCTCCTGTCTCCTTTCCCGCAGTCTGCGATCGATTTGGATCGCACGATCTATTAGACCTTCCAAGGAGTCTGGAACCCCTATTCTTGCCAACTCGTTCTTCACTGGTTCCGACAGTCCCAACCGGAATTGGTGGCGCAAGGCTGCGTCGTTCCATTGTGTATCTCCACTCCAGCGCCTAAACTCCGCAGCATAATCCTCTGCAGCCCGGCGTCCCTGTTGTAGAGAATAAAGGGCTGCCTCAGCCGAGGCAGCTCGATGCGGGTCATCGTACAGCTGTGCCATTGCCTTAAAGAAGGTGGCCACAGTGTTCAAATGTGGGTGGTGGGCCTCCATCAGGCGATGGGCCCATCCCTGAGGTTCGCCCTGCAACAGGGATATAACAAATCCCACCTTCACCGATTCTGAAGAGAAGGTCCGGGGTTGCAGGTCAAAGTTTAGCTGGCAGGAGTTCTGGAAGGCCCTGAACTTCCCTCGATCCCCACTGAACCGCTCAGGGGTCGGTACTCTTGGTTCTGGCGGAGGAATTGTAAATGCTGCTCCAGTGGAAGGCCCTGCTGAACCCGTGGCGGGAGGTGTTCCCACTGAGCCCAATGTTGTGGGGGTTGGTGCGGCCAGGCTCTGAACCTGTCCCTCCAGGTGCTTGTATCCCTCTTCCAGGGTCTTCACCGCTCGTGTGAGTGCTGCCAGATGTTGGCACATCTCTTCCCAGGGTGAAGGTCCTCCTCCAGACTCTGTCATGGCCGTATGGTTCTGTCAGGGATCCTACAGCGGTAGCCTCTAGCACTCCACAGACCGGATTCCCCCAAGGTGCGGAATCTAAGTCCCTACCTGCTTGTTCACCAGAGCCCCCGATGGTGGGGATGGACTTGGAGCAGGCCGAGACCAGGTCGCGGCCCCTGAGTTCACCCAGCTGTGGTAGGAGCACCGTTGGAGGTGTATAGCAGGTGAGAGTCTGATGTGAGGAGGTCACAAGAGCAGCGTCAGGCAGGCCGGGTCGGTAACAGTGGTGGCAGCGTGGTACAAAATCAGCAGGCAGAGGAATAAACAGGTCACAAGCCGGGTTCGTTAACAGGAGATCAGAACGTGCAGGGTTAAGCAGGAGAATGGTCAGACAAGCCAGGGATCAGAACAGGGGACGGACAGCAAATCAGGGTCAGGCAGGGTCGGCAACAAACAATCTACTCACAGGAACTTCAGGAAACAGGTAAGACCATACGGCACTTGAGCATTGCAAGAGCTGGGTTTAAATAGGCCGCCCAACTCCTGACAGGTGCTCCTGGGTCCTAGTGCCGGCCCGGCGCCGTCATTGGTGACAGGCGCGCCTGGGTCCTAGTGCCTGCCTGCCTGTATGTCTTGTCAGGATTCTACGCATGTGCAGATTCGATCGCCGAGGCGATCTTCCCATTCCCTGACAGTACAGTATCTCACAGAAGTAAGTACACCCCTCACATTTTTGTAAATATTTTATTATATCTTTTCATGTGACAACACTGAAGAAATTACACTTTACTATAATGTAAAGTAGTGAGTGTACAGCTTGTATAACAGTGTAAATTTTCTGTCCCCTCAAAACAACATGCACTCAACTTCTTTGTCACATGAAAAGATATAATAAAATATTTACAAACATGTGAGGGGTGGACTCACTTCTGTGAGATACTGTAAATGTATTTTGGTCAAATGTTATTTATGCACGCTGCACTTCTAAATGTGAGGACCTACCTGCATGGTATCAGACTATTTGTAGGTTATCTAATGTAGCCAACAGATGATTCTTTTTTTTTTTTTTCATTTCAACCAGCAAGTTGAACGAAAAAAAAAAAATACTTGATTTTCCCATTCACACATTCAAGGAGTAGGGGGGAATAATCCCCACTAAGCCTTTCGTGTTCTGACAGCAGGAAGACCCATAAATAAGAATACTCCGATCAGTATGCGGCAAACATCTGACAGGGCATTTGTACAGAAGTTGATCAGTAGATGGACTTCTGTAAAACCACCCTATCTGTACATGGCTCGACATTCAGCCAGTCTCTGCTGAAGCAGCAAAATTTCAATCCATGTATGGCCGGATTAAAGAGTATATAAACCCAACATTTCATATTCCTGGTATGTGCCTGTTGTACCATGTACATGTATGAGAAAGTATCCTGTTCCCTTTGCATTGCTTTCTTTGTATGAAATCCTTAGTGTTCATACCTGTCCCTCCACGTTCCTATTAAAAACTGACCACAATTAGGCAGGAGAGCACAACATGGTCAGTTCTGTGTTGTGCTGGGGACTCAGCCTGCTCTCCTCCAATGTTCAGAGCCCCTCCCCCTTTCCCCACGCATGGTCATTCACTGGGAAGCTCAGTGTACTGCAGTTTGTCCTCTCCCAGCTCTATGTTCTGTTCACAGCTGCATAAGGAGCTTAGAGGGGGAAAAAACGCATTTATAATGGCTTTTACATGTATACACAAAAGTTACCTTTCATTTCTATTTTAAACTGAATGGGTTATTTTACAAGGTGATGATTTACATATAATTTAAGGGTCCAGGTTGTGTAGAATATAAAATATATATGTGGAAAATATCTAAGTAATACTACCTCTTAAGGGTTACTTAATAATTTCTGGGTTTCCTGTCAATCTGGACCTGTTGTTGAAAACCCAACCTCTGCTGACACCACATTGCTCTTGTGACCAAAATAAATCACAACTGTAAAATGGACAAGGTTAGTATAAACCAATATGAAGTTTATATTGGGATTGAAGTTAACTTGGTCAAAAAGACTTGTCTTCTGTGCGCTTGTTGGGGCCAAGCTGGTATAAAATTGAGTTGAGGTGTGGAATATAGTTCCTTAGAATGGTAACCCAAAGATAGTGAGGGAACAATGGAGATTTAACACTTTTCCTCTTGGTGGTAGCAAATTAGGGCAGGGTCCCCTTTATAGCATTAAACATAGGGCAGGCTTGAAGTAATGAATAGCAACAATTGGCTTATGTGTCTATGAACAAAGACAACTCCCTCTGAATATCAAAGGCAAATTGACCAGTAGTAGGAATCCTGCTTTGTCAAAGAAAGGGAATTTGTTGTTTCATTTGGCACTGCTATATCCTGGCCTACAACTGTATGTCCTGTGGTCAGCTTGTACGATAAACTGTAATGTAGATGTATCCCAACGATGGCGGCTGCGAGAACTAGGCCACAAACTGGGGCAACTATATGTAGTGTTCACAACTATGTGTAGGTAGATAGCTGAGGTGGCAACTGTCAGTATTCACTTGGTTAGTGGGTGCATGGGTCTCTCTCACCCAAAGTAGTTTGGCAGATTGTAGCAGTCTGTTTTCCTTGTAGACGGGGTCAGGAGAATTTCTTGTTCAGATTCTGCATCCTGTCTGGTCTCCTGCTGTCAGATTGGCCTGCTGGGCAGCGTGGTAGACCAAGTGGTCAATAGGTTCTTTCTGCTCTCTCTCTGTCCAACCCTGGCTACGTGGCCTAGTTCAGCACTTCAGTTGTCAGCACACCTCCTTCTCCTGTACTTTCCTGGCCAATCTCCCGGGCTTTGATATTTATGTGCCCCCACCCACAGGCTACCCTTCTTGGGAAATGTAGTCCCTGACTGCTCTGCTCACCAGCTGAGTCCTGCTGTACAGCATAGGAGTTCCAGAGGGCTGTTCTGTCCATGTAAGTGACCCTGAATGGCAAGCCACCACCATCTAATGTCCATTTTAATGCACTGCAAGTAATAACATTTCCATGGGTTACATCTATTTACACACATTGCATTTGTACATGTGAGGACTTACCTGCATGTAGTTGGTTATTATGAAATGGGCTGGATCCAACCTTGGTGAGGGAAATCTATTCCTCCAATGAAGGTGCTGTAATTGTTTATTACAAGAGTTCCATACACTGTGAATCGGCTGTTTTATGTGGCTAGAGCCCATATAAATCTATTTGTTTATGTGTGTAGGCAGCCCATATAAGTCTATGGGAATGCAGCATCTGTCCCTCATCTTAATTTGAAAGGTGCGTTGGTGAGTGGCCCTGAATGCACACTGCCATATTTATTTGTAAATAAGAATTACTATTATGCTGATATGTTATGGTTTTCATATTAAGAGTTTTAGAATATTTTCATGTTATATTTAAATTCTGGCTGAACATGATATAAAGTCAGTAAGCAGAAATGCTAATGTTTGTATATGAAAATTATTTATTTTCAAAGCCTTACATTACATTCTACAAACACTGTCAATCATTCAGCATTTCCTCTGTGGACTATTGGTATATTGGACTAACTATCTTACTTTGCATGTAATGAGTCTATCTCATATATTAGTTTCACCTTTTAAGTTGCATTACTGAAATAAATGAACTTTTGCACGATATTCTAAATTTTCGAGGTTCACCTGTATGATAACAATGAGATGCTTCTATGGGCAAAACACAAAACTCTTGTAGAAACAGCATTTTTTTAAGCCCAGTGTGTATGGCCCACAACTCTAGTTGTCTGGGTGTTTGATGGAATGGGCTGGGGTGGGGGGGTATCGTATTTACAGATAAGCAAAACATTGCCCTTTCCTGGCAATGGAACATCCCTTGTGTATTACTGACAATAATTGTACACTAGCCAGTAATCCACAAGGAATTCTGAGTAAAAACCTGATGGATCCTTTGTATGTGGCTACGTGGCTCTGAGCTATACATTCCTGCAACTGGTCATCTGGGACATATTTTATACATCACATCAGATAAATTCTCATGTGTTCTGTAGTCATTCACAGGAAATTTGTGGGTTTTGTTTAGCTCAGCTGTGCAATTCTGTCTGCAATTTACAATGAACATCTTCCTAGGCCAGAAATATTAAAACAGAATTGCTGCAAACCAACATTCCTCATTTGAGGAGTACAGAGGCAAGGAATCATTCCAGGTTGTGTCTATGTCTAAGCTTCTATTCTGCAATATGGTATTATAGCTGATCACGATTCAGTAATTAGGTATGTATGTGACCCAACACGCACAGTGCCATGGCTTCCTCCTCAATCCCTGTACTGCGCCCACTGACACCATAACACAGACAGAATGGGAAGAAAACACGAGGAAGTTGGAGGCCAATTACAGACTCTTCCCTCAGGCTGGAAATAAATTGTTCTGCAAAATATTTTGATTGTTATAACAGAGATCTAAGCTATGGCTGGAGGTGATTGAAGTGTCTCTCACCGACTCCACATCTGACATGAAAACACAATGAAGGTCAGGAAGTAAAACCAACTAGATCCACAAATGTTGAATCTGCACTGTCTAATGGCTCTCACATGATTCACAAATGCTGGAAATGCGAACTATCACCTCCAACATGATCTATAGGGCTCCAGTTACACAACCTGATAAGAGTATATTTTCCCTCATTAGCAGCTGGGAGCTGTATCACCAACTAATACGGTCCCATTTAAAACATGTTTATCAGCTCTAAATTGATCTCATATATCCATTAGTAGAGGAGATAAAACAAGAATAAAGAATTATACCTAAAAACACACACACACTCCTTTCCTCCAGCAGTCCTATAATTTCTTCATGATGCCAATAAATCTTCACATAAAAAATTATAAACTGAATGTGTGTAAAATGTTGTTTTATCAGGCTGCAAAGTAGGAATCTCCCTGAACCACCCCAATAAAGTACAGAGAGCGAGCAAAACCTTAATTACAGTAACAAAACATATAAACAATATTACTGCTATGCTAGGAGTCTATTCACAATATATGTACAGACTGCAAAACAATTGTGAACTTTAACTAGCAGCTCATAATACAATTCTATCACACATACAGGTGCATCTCAATAAATTAGAATATCATAAAAGTTAATTTATTTCAGTAGTTCAATTCAGAAAGTGAAACTCATATTATATAGATTCATTACAGAGTGCTGTATCCAAGCATATTAATGGAAAGTTGAGTGGAAGGAAAAAGTGTGGTAGAAAAAGGTGCACCAGCAACAGGGATAACCGCAGCCTTGAGAGGATTGTGAAGCAAAGGCCATTTAAGAATTTGGGGGAGATTCACAAGGAGTGGACTATGGCTGGTATCAGTGCATTAAGATCCACCACACACAGACATATCCAGGACATGGGCTATAACTGTCGCATTCCTTGTGTCAAGCCACTCCTGATCCAGAGACAACATAAGAAGCGTCTTTCCCGGGCTAAGGAGAAAAAAGGACTGGACTGTTGTTCAGTGGTCCAAAGTCCTCTTTTTGGATGAAAGTAAATTTTGCATTTAATTTGCAAATCAAGGTCCCAGAGTCTGGAGGAAGAATGGAGAGGCACGGAATCCAAGTTGCATGAGGTCCAGTATGAAGTTTCCACAGTCAGTGATGATTTGGGGAAACGTCATCTGCTGATGTTAGTCCACGGCATTTTATCAAGTCCAAATCAGTGCAGCCCTCCACTAAGAAATTCTAGAGAACTTCATGCCTCCCTCTGCTGACCAGTTTTATGGAGATGCTGATTTCATTTTCCAGCAGGAGTTGGCACTGTGCTTGATTGGACAGCAAACTAAATATTGGTGCAGCTCTAGGATATATATGGAAATGGCCAATTTCCGTCTCATAAATGCATGTATGTGATGAATGCGTTTTGCTTATTAACATGTACTAAAACAGCAATAATATTCTAAAAATGAACGAATAAATAAAAGTGTAGGTGTCTATAGGAAACGCATAATCGTGACATGCATGGTGATTGTGTAATGTCCAAAATTTCTTTAAATCTGGTGTGATCTTCAAATGACTTCCGTAAAGTCCCAGAATACTTTTTCTCCTTAGGTGGGTGTACTAATCAACATACAGAGTGCGCACTCACCAGATGCGCTAATAAAAAGCGCATTGTATCATGCACTCCTGGTCATTCACGGGTCCCTCAGGTGTAGTCAGGTATTCAGCCTGGGGGTAGATGGTCTTCCTAAAGGTGCTAGGATTTGATGGCCAGTACTGATAGCTCAACCTCTTCAGGATGCTGGGACATTCACTGGAGATGGTGCTGTGGGATTTAAGGTGCTCAATGCAGAGCAAAAATTAGGGATATCCCATAGCGTAGTATTTAGAAGCTGCTTTATTAATGATACTTTAAAATTGGGTTAAAAGAACGTACAAAACTGCAGTATAGAATGAAATTGCCACAATGATAAATCGCACACACAGGCATACCCCTTTTGACAATGAACGCGGAGTTCGAAACGCGTTAAGGAGGAGCCCTTGCAAGCCGTTGCCGTCAAGCCGTCGGATCATGGGGATCCGACGGCCACTTCATTTTTCCAGCTGGTCAGTTATCCATGCGCATATCTTATGCGATTCTTATTGTGGCAATTTCATTCTATACTGCAGTTTTGTACGTTCTTTTAACCCAATTTTAAAGTATCATTAATAAAGCACCTTCTAAATACTACACTATGGGATATCCCTAATTTTTGCTCTGCATTGGGCACCTTAAATCCCCCAGCACCATCTCCAGTGAATGTCCCAGCATCCTGAAGAGGTTGAGCTATCAGTACTGGCCATCAAATCCTAGCACCTTTAGGAAGACCATCTACCCCCAGGCTGCATACCTGACTACACCTGAGGGACCCGTGAATGACCAGGAGTACATGATACAACGCACTTTTTATTAGCGCATCTGGTGAGTGCGCACTCTGTATGTTGATTAGTACACCCACCTAAGGAGAAAAAGTATTCTGGGACTTTACGGAAGTCATTTGAAGATCACACCAGATTTAAAGAAATTTTGGACATTACACAATCACCATGCATGTCACGATTATGCGTTTCCTATAGACACCTACACTTATTTATTCGTTCATTTTTAGAATATTATTGCTGTTTTATTACATGTCATAAGCAAAACGCATTCATCACATACATGCATTTATGAGACGGAAATTGGCCATTTCCATATATTCCTAGCGCTGCACCAATATTTATTTTTGATTCATTTGAAGGCGTTTGGTTAGTGTGTTCAGCTGCTTATTTTATATATATATATATATATATATATATATATATATATATATATATATATTTGGTTTTAGCATTAGCGTTCACTTTATTATCCTATTATGGACAGCAAACTAGCCTGACCTAAATCCCATAGAGAATCTGTGGGGTATTGTCAAGAGGAAGATGAGGGACACCAGACCCAACAATGCATATGAGCTGAAGGCCACTAACAAAGCAACCTGGGCTTCCATAAAACCTCAGCAGTTCCACAGGCTGATTGCCTCCATACCATACCACACTGATGCAATAATTCATGCAAAATGAGCCCCGACTTAGTATTGAGTGCATACTATACTGTACATGGACATACATTTTTAGTAAGCCAACATTTCTGTACTAAAAATCCTTTTTTATTGGTCTTATGTAATATTCTTATTTTCTGTGTTACTGAATTTTGGGTTTTCACTAGCTGTAAGCCATAATCATGAAAATTAAAAGAAAGAAACGCTTGAAATATATCACTCTGTGTGTAATGAATCTATAAAATATAGGAGTTTCACTTTTTGAATTACTGAAATAAATTAACTTTTTTATGATATTCTAATTTATTGAGATGCACCTGTAGAACACTGCACCCCCAAAATGACAGACCACTAGAACACTACACCCCCAACATGACCAACTGCTGAACATGATCATGATTCAATTCTATTACAGTCATGGCCGAAATTGTTGGCACCCTTGATATTTCTCCAGGAAATCATGTATTTCTCACGAAACGTATTGCATTAACACATGTTTTGCTATACACATGTTTATTCCCTTTGTGTGTATTGGGACAAAACAAAAAAAGGGAGGAAAGAAAGCAAATTCGACATAATGTCACACAAACCTCCAAAAATGGGCTGGACAAAAGTATTGGCACCCTTTCACAACTGCGGATAAATAAGAATGTTACAAGCATGTGATGCTCCTGTAAACTCACCTGGGGCAAGTAACAGGTGTGGGCAATATAGAAATCACACCTGAAAGCAGATAAAAAGGAGAGACGTTCACTTAACCTTTGCATTGTGTGTCTGTCTGTGCCACACTAAGCATGGACAACAGAAAGAGGAGACGAGAACTGTCTGAGGACCTGAGAACCAAAATTGTGGCAAAATATCAACAATCTCAAGGTTACAAGTCCATCTCCAGAGAACTAGATTTGCCTTTGTCCACAGTGCGCAACATTATCAAGAAGTTTGCAACCCATGGCACTGTAGCTAATCTCCCTGGTCGTGGACGGATGAGGAAAATTGATGAAAGATTGCAACGCAGAATAGTCCGGATGGTGGATAAGCAGCCCCAAACATGTTCCAAAGACATTCAAGCTGTCCTGCAGGCTCAGGGAGCATCAGTGTCAGCGCGAACTATCCGTCGACATTTAAATGAAATGAAACGCTATGGCAGGAGACCCAGGAGGACCCCACTGCTGACACAGAGACATAAAAAAGCAAGACTACAGTTTGCCAAAATGTACTTGAGTAAGCCAAAAGCCTTCTGGGAAAACGTCTTGTGGACAGATGAGACCAAGATAGAGCTTTTCGGTAAAGCACATCATTCTACTGTTTACCGAAAACGGAATGAGGCCTACAAAGAACAAAACACAGTACCTACGGTAAAATATGGTGGAGGTTCAATGATGTTTTGGGGTTGTTTTGCTGCCTCTGGCACTGGGTGCCTTGACTGTGTGCAAGGCATCATGAAATCTGAGGATTACCAAAGGATTTTGGGTCGCACTGTAGGGCCCAGTGTCAGAAAGCTGGGTTTGCGTCCAAGATCCTGGGTCTTCCAGCAGGACAATGACCCCAAACATACGTCAAAAAGCACTCAGAAATGGATGGCAAAGAAGCGCTGGAGAGTTCTGAAGTGGCCAGCAATGAGCCCAGATCTAAATCCCATTGAACACCTGTGGAGAGATCTTAAAATTGCTGTTGGGAAAAGGTGTCCTTCCAATAAGAGAGACCTGGAGCTGTTTGCAAAGGAAGAGTGGTCCAAAATTCCGGGTGAGAGGTGTCAGAAGCTTATTGATGGTTATAGGAAGCGACTGATTTCAGTTATGTTTTCCAAAGGGTGTGCAACCAAATATTAAGTTAAGGGTGCCAATACTTTTGTCCAGCCCATTTTTGGGGTTTTGTGTGACATTATGTCATATTTGCTTTTCTGCCTCTGTTTTATATTTGTTCCAATACATACAAAGGGAATAAACATGTGTATAGCAAAACATGTGTTAATGCAATACCTTTTTTGTGTGAAATACTTGATTTTCAGGAAAAATATCAAGGGTGCCAACAATTTCGGCCATGACTGTATATGCTATACATAGAACACTACACCTCCAAAATAGCTGGGAGAAAGAAAGTAAAGATGCAATAAATCTGACTCTTAGACCAAAAAGTCCATATGCTTATGGAAAAGAGTCCATCCAGAAGTAAGGGAAGGTCACCGGAGTATAGGGGGAAGTCTGCAGGTTTTAGGGCAAGCCTCTGTAAGGAGTAGAAGCAATCTCCAGATAATGCATACACAGATTTAAGAATTATGAAAAAACACAGATATATGAAAAGAACAAAAAACAAACCAAAAAAAAAACCAAAAGCACAATATATGAAAAAAACCCAAAACATACCCATAGGATTGGGATATTGAGTGCGGTTCTCTAAAAAAAAAAGGGGGGATATATTTGTTTGGAATAATCTAAAATATGTACTATATAGATGAATACATATACTGGGGTATATATATATATATATATATATATATATATATATATATATATATATATATAGTTGGCTTTTGGTGTGAGACAAGTGGCTTGTTGCACAGCCAAGGACAAGGCCAGCATTGAAGACCTCCACTTCACCTGATACCATTACTATGCGCCTGCCTTTCTCTTCTAATATGTGAGTTGCTAATGCACATTTTTTTTAAATAAAATTGTAAAACAGTCTACATTCAAAAGGTGCCTTTGTATTCCCTTTTACCTCCAAAATAACTGACCACTGGATGTGATCAAATCCTAATTCTATTCTCTGACAAAAGGTGCAGATAAGTGTCAGCTATATTTTCTCAGAAGTCATGAAATGTGTTTTAGACACTCTGAGCAATTTATTCCTCCACCAAATTTTGATGGAGGCGATAGAATCATGTACCTGTTGGGAATAGGTTCATGAATCTCTTGAATATAGGTGGTGGTATGGAGGCTGAAGTGTCCATACTACAGATAGACACTCTGTCCTCAGGGCATGTTTAACCCCTTACTAGCTAGGACACTGTTGTGCAGTTGACAGCACCAGAGCAATGAAAGACTCATCTTCAGCCCCATTCAGCCACCGCCTGAGAGATTCCCAATTATTCCCATGGTGAAATTTTGGAAAAATGACACCAGCCAGCATCCCTGACCCTTTGCTTACTTTTTTTTATCGAGTGGGGAATCTCCCAGCTGATAGGGCCAGAAATGTGTCACTGGTTGCTAGGGCATTGGCAGCCTCCCGCACCCTCGCAGCCCTCTTAAGCCAGCCATAGATTATGCAATTTTCTTTCTTGCAACTAAAATTCACCCATCAACACAATCAGTGTTGATGGGGGAATCTCTCCCGCAGAGCTATTGTGTTCTCTCTGGGGGGGGAGCCATCTTTGCTGGGAGAACAGAGTAATTCTTGATAGCGGCTGCAGCCACTGGCAATAATCGCAAGAACAATCTGATCCCTGCTGCGCCAGCTGAGATTCAGCCATCTATGGCCAGCTTAACACTGTAAGGGAAACTGTCACAATAGTAACAGCTTTCCATCACATATACTCGGCTCTATGCACTGGTGTCTCTCTGTACTGGTCTAGCTGAGAACTGGTGGTAATTCTTTTAAAATCTGTTGCAGCCACAGCAACAGAACCTAAAAGTGATGTTAGCAAGCATTACCTGAATCTGGCATGCGTCTGTACTTGTACTACGATCTAGTGCACAGCTCTCATGAATTAGGTACAGGCAATGGTAAAGGGGCCACACTGCCAGAAAGCTGTTATTTTTGCTTTGCTGAATTCCCTCAATTGTATCCTAAAAACGGCAAGAAAACAAAAACCACATCCAAATCTGACCAGAAACCTATTTGGCCATAAAGGCAAATATTACTGAGCAGATCTATGAAGGTAATGATGTTCGCAGCAGTGGTGGGTGTTTTGGTGACATTTCAAGCCCCCACAACACAACATACACTTTTACTGATAGTAGTAGTCACTTTCCAGCTTCTTCCATTAGAACTGAAGCAGTGGCTTGGAGAAGCTGCGAAACACCATATCAATACAGAACAAGTTCAGCTGAAAGTGACTATTACTACTAGGTATACCATGACCTGGAGAAATGAGGAACTTCACAGACAGGCACTGTTCTCCTATACCGAAAACAAAGTGATCTACAGCAGAGCCATCTGGGAACGTCTGTCACGGATGAAGCTGGCTTGTACAGTAATGACAGCCGGAAAAATAAAATGTAAAATCAACAGCCTTTTAACAGGAAGAAAAGAGACAGGCAGGAAGGGAGATGTATGCAAACAAGCAGAGCTGGAACAATATGTGAGCACGTGTCACCCACAACGAGTCTTTACACACACCCAGGACAAGTCCACAACGCCAAAGGATGGAAACCCTCAATTCAGATACATGAATATATGAAGACACCTCCACTCGTGATGATCTGACCAGGATGACATGGATATATGTTTATTTATTTTCTTCTTTAACCACTTGCCCTCCTGAGGATTTACCCCCCTTCCTGACCAGGCAATTTTTTGTGTCACGGCACTGCATTACTTTAACTGACAATTGCGCGGTCATGCAACGCTGCACCAAAATGAAATTTACGTCCTTTTTTCCCCACGAATAGAGCTTTCTTTCTATGGTATTTGATCATCTGTGCAGTTTTTATTTTTTGCGCTATAAAAAAAAAGACCGACTATTTTGAGGAAAAAACTATATTTTTGACTTTTTGATATTAAACACGTCCAGTAAAAAAATTTTAAAAATCAAATTGTCATAAATTTAGGCCAAAATGTATTCTGCTCCATATCTTTACTAAAAAAAAAATTCCAATACATTTAAATTAATTGGTTTACATGAAAGTTACAGCGTTTACAAATGGCGGTATATATACTGGGCTTTTTTTCTTTTAATTTTTAATAGTATTGGCAGCTATCAGCAACTTATCGCGGGACAGCGGCGGGCATTCTGACACTGGGGGGGAACCGACTTGGTGTCACTGACATCCCCAGAGACACCAATACAGTGATCAGTGCTAATAAAAAGCTAATAAAAAGCACTGACACTGTACTAATGGCACTTGGCAAAAAGGGGTTAACATCTGGAGCGATCAAAGGGTCAACTGTTAAATTATGTTCTGTGTGTGTGCTTCACTGTAAGCACACTGGTTTGCATGGCTGTGCTGTGCACAGTGTGTAGGAGCTGACAGGGAGGAGAACTGTTTTGTTTAATAACAGTTCACAACCCCCCCCCCCTTCCCGTCGGAGATCCTTGGCAATCACCGGGCGCCGGCAAGTAATCATCGTACAGGACCCAGTGATTCATGGCCGCTAATGGCAGTACGGATAGGGCTAGCATGTGCCCCATACCTGGTAATGCAAAATCACGTATACACGTGTTTTTGCGCCCTGTAGCAATACTTATGTTGTGGGGCGGCGCTGAAGTGGTTAAAGTGGTACTAAACCCTGGACCCTATATTCACTATATCTGGTCTCCCACAATACACAGAACATGGAAGTGCAATTATTTTAGTAAATATAAACTGCTAAAACCTTTTTCTCATTATCAGTTAGAGCAGTCTTGTGACTATCAGTGTCCAAGCAAGCACATGTTAAAGCTTGAAGGAGGAGTTTTCATTCTGCTCCAGGTAGATGCTCTCCCTCTCCTGATCTCAATTACATTGTGGCGAGGTGTGCTTCACAGATGTAAACATAACACTGTTGGATATTTTATTGCACCACTGGCAGAATGCACAGGAAGTTATCGGCTCACTGGATTTCTGGCAGGATCAACAGGTAATTTTTTTTTCTGTTCAATGAATTATTGTATTAATAGCAGTAATTACAGAAGCATTGAGAAAACACAAGGCATACATATGCAGCACCACGAACCAACATAGCAAAGCAACTGTCCTCTGGTCAATTCAAGATCAGGTAATTTTTTGCACTTATCAGAATTAACAAAATGCTTTTAATGGTAAAATGTTATACTAAAAGCAAGCAAATAAAAGAGGTTTGTTGTTCAGGTGTACATACACTTTCAATTAAAATATAATGGTTTTAAATTACTATAGCTACAGAGCAGCATAGTGGTTAGCACTTCCGCCTGGCAGTACTCGGGTCATTGATTTGAAACCCAGCCACAGCACCACCTGCCTGGAGTTTGCATGTTCTCCCTGTGGCTGCGTGGTTTTCCTCCAGGTACTCCAGTTTCTTCCCACACTCCAAAGACATGCCAGTAGGTTAATTGAATCCTGTCTAATTTGGCCCTAGTATGTGAATGTAAGTTGGGGACCTTAGTACACCCCTTGAGAGGTAGGGACTGATGTAAATGTACTATATATATATATATATATATATATACATACACATATATATATATATATATATATACACACACATATATATATATATATATATATATATATATATATATACACATACATACATACATATATACAGTATATATATATATATCATACATACATACATACATAGCACTGCGTAAATTGACGGTGCTACATAAAGTACCTGAAATAAATAAAATGATCTACTAGATTGTCTTGCTTATTTCTATTAAATCTTTATGTCAAAAGTAAACATTTAACACAAGGTGTTCCAATGACTTTATTTACAGAGCATACTTTCTTGTTGGAGAACCCAACATTTTCCACTGGATGATTGTCTGAATCTATATTATTGTAAGCTCCAAGGAGCAGGGCCCTCGAACCCCTCGTGTATCGCACTGTATTGCTAATGTACTGTCTCATGTATTGCCCCCCACTGTAATGTACAGCGCTGAGCGAACTGTTGGCGCTATATAAATACTGTATAATATAATATAATATAATATAGGACCTTTATCGGCTAGTAGAGGGAAGGCGCACCATTACTCTTCTAACTCACTCAGCTTGCAAACAACCCTGAAGACCAGGAAAAGCGGTAACTACTGTATGTAATACGAACAAGTGGTAAATATATTCAATACGTTATACTTACATATGAAGAACAAAAATGTTTAAAAACTTTGCATTTAGTCTTGAACATAATAAAGAATATATTTACAAGGCAACTATCTATTCCCTTAAACAGGGGGTCTCAGGAGACCATATAGCAATGTACAGCCCAGAGTCAGGATAAAGCACACTCTCAGCTCCTGCCCCACTATATTTTACTGAAACAGATCACCAATACTTCTAACAACCACAAAATGGTCTGGATTCTGGAGTAAAAAAGTAGAAGTCATTTACTGACTGAAATAGACAATTAATTGTGTGCAAATAATCCGCACAGGTGTAACACATGAACATGTTTTGTCCCTGGAGGAACTGACCCATCAGCACAAAGGCTGCCCCTATACATTTAACACAACATAGAATAAATAGATGGCTGAACATTTGTTCCCCCTCACTTGTCATGGATAGGATATTTAAAAGGGAAACAATCTCTAGATATACCCAATGGAATTCAAATACAAAAGAAATACACCTACACTGAGGATATATTGTAATTTTCACTTTATTAAAAGTGGCAGCAAACAATATCCTTCTTCTCCAAAAAAATACTCCATACACATCTGCTACTTAAAGGCCCTGAAATGTATTTTTCATGAACATTTATCTTACTATGTTTTTTCCTTTCTCCTTGTAACATCCTCCGTGAACTCCCAAACCTCTCCTCTTACCCTCTCACCTCTGTTTGCATGGAATGAGCATAGCACATTAGTTGTGGTCACGTGCACTGCTCTATGCACACTAAAAGCCCATTGTCCATCTCAAGGAGCTAGCAAGAAAGGGTCGCTACGTTCCAACATATATTGAGACCATGGAAAAAGAACGTGGCCACCCTCTAACAGGAAGCTGGATAAAAGCAGCAAAAAAAAAAGAAAAAAGTATGGATATTTGAAGGATTCCAAGAATAAAATTGGGTACTTTTCTGAGCTGTATAACTAAAGGCAAAACTTTTTTTTTTGCAGTTTTGGACAGAGTGGAGATGGATTATAACACCTGTCAGAATTTATTGCTGAGCCCGTTAAGGATTCACCCTCTCTATTTATCCTGTTCACCATGATCACTGAAAGTAACAGAAAAATCACACATTTTGGGTTGTCCCCAGAAAATTAAGAGGGGAAATCTTCCAATTGGAAGACTAGTTATGGTGACCTGGGGGCCTCAACGAATTCTCTTAATTTTCAGGAATTTCCTCTCACTTTATGGGACAGGAAGTAAAGGGAGCTTTCCGAAATGGGACAGAGATGGAAAAAAGAAAAAAACAAACGTGACGGGTTATAATCCTCCCTGACTTTCATACAAAATGAAAAAAGGTTTTGCCTATAGTTCTACTTTAAGAGTACATATCAGAATTGAATGTCACTTTTATGTATATTTGAAGCATCAAACAATAGTATTCCCACTGGATACATATAAGAAATGTTGTCTAATAAACGTCTACAATTTGTTGTTTAACCGAATGTCAGATACTTGTACAAATAGTGACCGCACTGCTTGATGTATTTTTGTTGTGCAAGCCTAGTTTTGTTGCTTTGCAGTTTAGCCTGCGGTGGTTCTGGCCTTCTATATGTTCAGTCTTCTTTTTTCATTTTATTGAATGTAACTTAATTGAGAAAACTGTAACTACATTCACACTTGAACATCTGCATCTTTGGTCATTTTGTGCACGTTTCATTATGCATGTGTACATGCGTTTTCAGGCATGAAAGCAAAGGAAGCCAAAGGAAAGCTAATTACTGTACTAGGAAGAGACAGTTGCTGGATGTCAAATTGTGAAAAAACTAATTATGCTCATTTTATGCACTCCCATCAATCCCTTTGGGGCCAAAAAAGCAGGACCATGCTCCAAAGAAGCTCCTCTATTTTCTGAACATTGAGCGACAGACGTGAATGAGTACAATACAATGACAGAAATCCAAGTGTCGAGCCTTGAAGAACTTAAAAACACTCAGGTATGAATGGGGGCTAAAGAATCTTCACGAAAATGTTCCTTATGAAAATGTTCAGCACATATTTACAGAATGCATTCTGACAAACATAAGGGCAATAGAAAGACTTTTGGTCACTACAAAGGGCAGTTATTATTTCTACAAAACTTTGTATTGCTATCAGACCTAAAATAGTGGCAGAAGTGGAGCAAAGATGCATTGGATCCTATTGAAGGCAGCTGAGAGGTAAAAATGTGTGTGAATGTGCAAGAATGACTAAATCACAGGCAGATTCATTGCCAGAAATATAGACGCAATAATTAGCACATCATCAAACCCTGGCCAGCCCAGGTCCTGTCTGACACAGAATGGACAAAGTTCACTCTGGATGGACGGAGATCGCTCAATGCCCCTTCACTGGCAAAGTAAATTGTCATTTCCTCAGCAAGCTGCAGTCATCTGAACTATTTCCTTACAGCCATCATTTTACATTAATATCCCACATGGAATTCATTCCAGAACCCAGACAGCAGACTCCAAAATGAAGAGATATCACTGGAATGTCACTAAAGATGGGCTCGGATCAACAATCAACTACCAGGAGAAAAATATGCTATAAAAAGAAGTCCCACAGCAACACATGTAACTGCATCATGAGACATCTCCTAGACCTGAGCTCTCTTTATAATGAACAGCGGACTACCGCTATAGAAGAAGCACCGCTGACCCACACAACTGGTACAATTCAAACAGAGCGCCACCTAGTGGAGAGTACAGTGCTTGTAGGAAAGTAGCTCAATTTGAAAATGAAGTATACTATATGTAAATCCCAACATTGCTCCTTTTTGATCTTTAAAGTATGAAATTAATTGGGGTTTATTAACCTGCTTCACTCGGAATCTTGTGAACTTCTGCATGGAAAGCAATCAGCTTCCAGGTTTTATTGCTAAAGCTTAATTGAACAAGCTGAGGTTAGAAGCTGATTGGCTACCATGTACAGGTGAACCAGATGCTGAGTGAACCAGCTTTAGTAAATAAACCCCATTGTGTTTTATTTTATTAGTTCAATAAGCACAAATAATACTTGCTGAACCTGCCAGAAACTCTAAACTGCCCTAGGCACACTTCATTTCAAGGAAAGTAATCAGCCCTTCCAGTTCCTGTCTCGAGACTACAGAATGATTAGCATCCATACTATGAACATGGAATGGGAGAGTTTGAGTAGTTTAGCAAAAGACAACTGGGCAGGGTTGACACCATTCAGTCCACAAAAAAATGTTGTGTATTTCCAGCCCACTTCTGGTCAATGAGCAGGTATTTTTCCAAACTTGCAGGGTCTTTAACCACTTGTAACCAGTGCCATTTAAAAAAGGATTTTAAAAACACTCTGCCAGCTGGGGGCGGGAATAGCTTTGTAGAGCAGGCGATGGGGTTCCATGTGGAAGTGTTCCATGTGGGGTTCCATGTGGATTGTAAAGGCCACCAAAAGTACTGCAGATGAGTTCATAAACATGCACACTAATATCATGTGACCTGTATCTTTTTTCATCTTTACAAACTATGTAACTACAAAATATGATATAAAAATTGCAACTACTACAATTTTATTCTCCAGGGTCTTTGCTTCCAGAAAATATTGATTGTTTGGAGGGTTCAACTAATGTTCAGGCTTAAAATGTGCATTTAAACATGTCAGCAGGCTGGCAGGGGCTGGCCGGCCGGAGCCCCTGGTGATCACCACACTTGATCCCCACTGGACTAGAGCAATCAGTCAAAAGTCAGTTACCATTTCTCAATTTAAAAAAAGAAAAATTCTGGAACTGGAGCAAAATATGATAGTGCCTTCATACACACAGTACCTCTAGGTTATAGGTGTATGTCTGCGTGGTACAAACATCATCTACTTTCAGTGTTCCATGCAGGAAGAGGACTCACCATGGCGCTGATTGTTTCCTCCCAATCTGGTCTCTCTCTGGGGTGGATACTACGTGGCAGCTCTGGTACAAAGTCATCTTCTTCCAGATGCAGCGAGGACTTCATTATTCTAAAACATGAGAGATACAATGTAATTTATACTTGACTGACAATCTGTCTCTTCACACACAGCCATGCAGATGTACAATCACTTATTTCAAATTACATTTATGTTCTCATTGTAATTTCTTTTCATACAATTCCACACAGCTTTCAACAATCCCATAGTGACAATCTGTAACAGGCTAACCCCCTTTAAAGAAAGATTCTTATAAAATTCCAACCACTGTCCTAGAAAACATCAGGTAGAATTAGACAATCAAGCCGCGTGTTACAATCCGGTTCTAGAGATTTTATTCGGCCCTGTAAATTAAGGGGACTCTGATGTAAGGGGGACTTTAACAGGAACCCTGTTATAATGGAGGACTTTAATGGAGAGTTAGGGCTGCAGAAAATACCAGGGTGACGTGAAGAGGCTCTGCAGCTTACGCATGTATTTGCAAATGTGTGAAAACTAAACCCCGTTTTTAACGTGAACTGTTAACAGGTAACTCGGTTCTTTGCAGGCTGGCTGGGAAGTTGAGTTGGTAATTTTTCTTTGTTGTTGTTGGACATATGTTGTCCTCCCATGTGCTCCCTACTGCGTAGGCCAGTTATAGTTTGGGCAGTTGCAATTTTTTTGGAATGGGGACCCCGATTGAGGTCGGACTCTGGTAAGAACCCCAATGGAGGGGGGGGGGTTTACTGATGGGCTCAAGATTATTTGGAATTTCTTTACTTTGTTTTAATTAAAAATGTTTCTCTCGTGTTCTAAATCATATCATGCTGATTACAAAAAAAACTCCAAATAATATGAATTCAGATTTTATTTGTTAAAGATCTGCAGGAACTGGTTTTTTTTTTCCCTGATGCACGGCTTGTTTCTCTCTAGGCAGATAACCCATGCAATGAGGGCTCAGCCCCAATGCATGGGGAAAAAAATTCCCGGAGTTCTGTTTAATTTTAAAAAAGTCATTTTTTTTGGCCCGCAAGTATTTGGAAAATACACAATGTGGTCCTTGAACTGAACAGTTTGAAGCCACCTGTCCTACATGATACATCAATACATTTCTATGGTGTTCTTACAATGCACATGCAGGCTTACCCAATATTGAAGAAACTTTGGTTAAATGTGCAATACAACAAACAGGAATATCAGGACAAAATATTACAGGATAAAAATTCCAGTACAAGTGGCAACAGACAAAAAACTAGCTAAAAAAAAAGTGCAGTAACCTATGGCAATCAATCAGCAGTCATTTCTTCTAATTGCTGCAAATTGATTGGTTGCTGATTTTTCTACTCCAGTCAGCTCCTGGGACCATTTTGCATTGTTACCATAAACACATTAGGCCCTATTCATCAAGCTAACACATCAGGTTAAGGATCCTTTGCCTCAAAAAAGTGAAATTTTCTGCCAGTAAGATTTGAACAACTAGCCATAAAGCTTTGTGAATTGGGCCCATTGTTTGCTCTGTACATAAATGCCATCAAGTTTTTTCAGTAAAGCTGAACAAAGAGCAATAACACAAAAGGGACCAATCATAAACCACCTCTTTACCGGCTTCACTACAGTCTACAGCAGTCTGGCTGCTATGGATTCCTGCATGCATTATTACTGCCTGATTGCCAGCACTGAGCATAAAACAACATTTGCAAGTCGAAGATATTGTAGCCACTTCCCACAATTTAAGTCCATTTACACGATCACCGTCTTTAAAAGACTGGACCTTTAATCACAAAAAACATTGCACAATGGGGTAATGGCGAGCAGGGTTTCTGGGTGTGCACCTGTCTGTGTCTCTCAATCAGTGCCATTTACCAAGAGACAAACCCTATTCACCTAAAGTCTATCCATGTTCAATTGGAAATCCACCCCTATTCATCCAGAGAATGGCACTAAATCATACTGTTATTCACCTGCAGCATGTACATGTTCATCTAGAGCCTGTGCCTAGTCACACTGATTCAAGCCAAAACCAACTAGAGACTACCCGTGTTCATCTAAAGCAGTTTTTATCAACCTTTTCACCCCAGAGGAAACCAAAAATAATTCTCAGGTCTTTGCAAATCCCTTTTAAGACCAATTCATTGGAGGATCAGTGAGGAAAATGGCTCTTATATTGGTGGTTAGTGAGAAGAATGCCCCCCTAAGTGGCCTAAGGGCTAAAGGAAAACAAATCCAATAGATCTCTCCATCTACGCTATACATTGTGGATGGAAAAACCTCCCCCACTGGACTATTGTGTTCTGCCACCGGACATCAGGGAAGAAAGACACCCAAAGAGTGAATTTTGGTCAGCTCATCAGGAACTGGCTGAAATTCAAACAATGTATGGTCAGCTTACCATTGGTGGTCAGAACGTCACCTTTTCAAACGGCTATAAAGATCACTGCTGTCGTGCATCTGGCTCTTCCAAGTGGGGTTGGACAATGAACTAGACAGACATTGATCAGATGGTGGGGGTCAATCAACCACAGCTCAGCTGACTCTAAGCAACCTCTGGAGGAACCCTAATTGACAATACCTGATCTGATTGTTAACCATATTTGCATATCGCATAGTCTGTGCCTATTTACAAGGATCATAGCCATATTCACCTACAGCCTACCCCCACCCCCTTCTATGCAGTGCGTGTAGTCACTGTCGTTTGATAAGATGTTGTAGGTAATGAGCTCCAGTGGCCATATTCACCTACAGCCTACCCCCACCCCCTTCTATGTCGGTTTGATAAGATGTTGTAGGTAATGAGCTCCAGTGGCCTGGTGAATCCTAGTTGTGTCATGTCCAGTTCAGTTATGGATCAAACAGCTACTCATTATAGGAAGGTCTTTATTGTCTGCATAACAAATAGAAGCTCTCTGGATGCAGATAAGACATTACAAGCATGTCAGAATTTTTAATATGACAAGAGCTACACCAGTCCAGCCTACACATGTATTCTCTACTTTTACCTACACAGAATGAGAAACTGGAAAATGCTGAACTCAGAAAACGCCTATGAGCTGAAAGAACACACTCCTGGAAGATGTATCTGAATACAGGCAGTAACCAGCACCAAATAAATAATAAAATAATAAACATTGACTTTATTATTTAATAAATTATTTATTGCATAATTTTTGTTTCATAATGCATATAAAGTTGCCATGCCAGGAACAATAACTTACTCTCAATAAGGAATGGGATTGTGCTCCTGGTTTTAAAACTGGACAAAAAAACAAATGATAAATAGGAAAACAAAGTAGTGTCCTTACATATCATTTAAATGGGTACCACATCCTCTGACAATATATAGAACTTCCCAGTGCGGCACGTAGATTCAAGGAGGAGGAACTTTTGTTCTGTGTATGCAGCAGGCACAAAGGAGGACACGAGTGGGAATAGACTTTACAACACGCTGCCTGCCAAGAGCACACTCTGGTATTGAGCGTTTCCTTCCCTCCTGGCCTGTGTGTTGGCCTCTGGACTTGCCTAGCCATGAAGGCGTCTTCTCTGTTTTGGTTTTACTGTATGCGCTCCTTGATGTTAATTCAGACAAGTGGCAAATATCTGTCTTTCCTGAAGAAGCAGGCTGTGCCCTGTGAAACGTGTTGAATGTTATAAATTCATCTATCATCTCTTTGATTGTAACTAATGCTGGAACCACTTATAAACAAAATGGATGATATTTGTATATGAACAAATTGTGATGGCAAGAAGATGTGCACGGAGTATTTTAATATGTGGTTTTATTGGCTCCAAAGTTGTTGTTTTTTAATAGGTAAAATTGACTGTCGTGGTACCATGAAAGTCTTCTCAGTTGCTTTTAAAGGGAATTCCTTTTTACTGGTTTTAAAACCGTTAGAACCTAGTCCTGCTATATATTTGTTCTTGGGGCCTTCCATCTATAGATATATAAAACTAAAATGAAATTTATTGCAGTTTACCAACCCTTAAAGTGGTGGCTTCATTTTTAAAGGTGTTTTTTTTTACCTGGTGTTGTGGCAAGTAAAGCAGCCTTAGATGACTCAATTGTCTTTCCTTTCTGTGTACTTCCCGAGATAAAAATTTAAAACAATTGTGAAAATGTAGATGCACTATACAAATGCACACCCAATAAAGCTGCAGAAAACACTACATGTTTTCCCACATCGCATGAATCCAAATAATAAGAAATCTGCTGTGCTCCTCCCTACCACCTACAAAGGCTTCAAATAAATTATAAACAAAGATATAAAACATCTAAAGTAGTGCGTGTAACACTGATGAACTAATTGTGTACATTATGTAATCCATTTCAGTTGCATCAAGGGCTTAGAGAGGTGGGGGAGGATAAACAGCAGTACACTAATCTTCCCACTGAATGGCTGTGCGGGGAGGCATACGTCTGACCATTGGAAGACAGGCAGGCTGTTCTCCCAGCACTACAGGACATGGGTAAATGAAATGGACAGGCACCACCTTTACCTGCACATGTAAATAACCCACCCTAGATGAATATTAGCCAGTTACACTTAGAATGGAAAATATTTTCATACTAAAAATAGGGGATAAATTGCTCAGAGCAGCTTTATAAACAGGGAATGCTATTTTGGTAATAAACGTCAAAATAGTCAATTTGACCATTGTAAATAAGCAGTGATCCAACACAGGCCACAGTGGCAGACAGAAACGTTTACTAGTTACTAAGCGGTTCTACCAACCAATGGAATGGAATGTCTTCTGACTGATCACTCTGAACTGAGCACCTGGTATGTGAGAATTCACACAGAAGAACAGTAAAGAACAACCACTGGGCAACACTACTGAATATGAGTTATGTTGTAAGCGCACCTGTCAGTGGTAAATGGTTTTTCTAAACCCTCTAACAGCTACATCTGCAGGACAGCTTGTTCTGTTGAAAAACAAACTTGCAGAATCGTTAGAGGAAAATAAAGGAAAGAAAGCCTGAAAAAGAACACTAATGAAGCCACTACATTTAAACACTGGTAAGCTGCAGTATAATAAATGTTTGTTTTTGGATTTAATACCAGTTTAAATGGATCTGACATACTCCCTGCCTGGAGATAGCTCACCCCAACAACATACAGTGCATTGTGGAAGCCTGAGGAAGTGGGGCATCGATCTAGTGACAGAGCGACAGGCAGTGACGAGATAGTAGTAAGTACCTTAAATGGCTGTAAACCTCAGACATGAACATATCCCTCTATATTGTGTACTCTTCTCAAACTAAAACACTAAGCATTATTTCTGTCTACTACCTCCTTTTTTTGCTACCTGCATAAGTCACTTCTAACAAGTGTTCCTGACACCAAGAGTTAAAAAGGTGACAGGGGAGGGAGCTCCAGCACACATCCTGTCCTTAACAGTCTCAGCTCTGTTCCTGTGTGCTGTGTAAAGGGGGGGGGTCCCTTCCCTTCAATCACCTCTAACCGAGCTCTGCAGAATGTAAAGTTAGCTCCCCGCCCCTGCTTTCTAAAAGTTAATACAAGCTGTTCTAATTGGGCACTTTGAATGGCTGCAGAGATGCCAGGGCTGCAGATAAACGGGTGCAAATTATGTAGGAGGATTTGTTTCATCTCTGTGTATCACCTGAGGCCAGTCACTTCACTGGGTATACAGTGGCAAGTAAAAGTATTTGAACCCATTGGAATTACCTGGTTTTCTGCAGTAATTTGCCATACAATGTGATATGATCCTCATCCAAGTCACAGCAATAGATAAACACAGTGTGCTTAGGCTGATGACACACAAACAATTCTAATTTCTTTTGTTTTATTGAACACATCCAATAAACATTCACAGTGCTGGAGGGAAAAGTAAGTGAACCTTTAGACTAATTACTTCAACAAAAGCTAATTGTAGTCAGTAGTTTGCACACCTGGAGTCCAATTAATGAAATGAGTTTGGAGGTGTGGTTTAGAGCTACTTTGATTGATAAAAGGCACTCATACATTTTAAGATTGCTGTTCATAGGGCCAGTTCACACCACGTGCATTCCAGCAGCTTTTCTGCATCAAAAACACATTGATCGTAGGTTACATGGTTTCCAATGGCATGGGCTACACCAGTGCGGTCAGTTCCAGTGCGTTCCAGAAAAAAGAAAAAAAAGTAGAACATGCTGCTTTTTTCTGCACTGAACTGTAGTGGAACATATAAAATGTACCAAAACGCACATGTCCTTATTTAAAGTGAAGAAAAAGAGAGGGGAAAATGAACAAAAACGCATCAAAAAGCCACATACAGCAACACACCTGGACTGTATTTCTATGGTGTGAACCGGCCCATAAACCAATGACAAACCGTTCAGGAGAAGTTGATCTGAATAAGGCTGCAAAGTAATACAAAGAAGTCTAAAGTGTTCAGTGATCCATCAGTCAACAGTCTGACAAATTGTCTATACCTGGAGACAGTTTCATACTGTGGCTACACTTCCTAGAAGTGGGCACCCAGTCAAGGTGAATCCCAAGTTACAACACAGAATCCTCAGCAAGGTAAAGAGGAACCCGAGAGTAACAGCTGAAGTCCTGAAGACAGGACTGGAACTGCCAAACATCCGTTCACGAGCCTACCATCTGTAAGTCTTTGAAGAGGCAGGGTGTCCATGGCAGGACACCACGGAGAAAACTGCTGTTCTCCAAAAAATATATTGCTACGTGTCTGAGGTTTGTGGCAGTTGAGGAAGTTGGGTCACCAAGGAAACCGGTCACACGCCAATCTTTCTTCCATTTGATCCAGTGGTGGTGCTCGCTATGTCCTTTTATGATGGATGGACTCTTGCTTTTACAGCTGGTATGAAGCTTTTTTGAACTGAGTTTCTGTTTGAGTGAGGGGACTATTGAATATTTGCCTCTACTTTGGTCACCTGCTTAATGGGAACCTATTTGGGGTGACATCTAAGCCATGCATATAAGGTCTCGGTAATCCCTGTAGAAGTCTGCATGTGGACATTTCTGAGTACTACTACTAACAGAATAAATTCACCTGGAGACTGGATGATGATGTGCCAAGCTTAAGCACATTGTTTTTGTCTATTCTTGTGACTTAGATGAGGATTAGATCACATTTTACAGCAATTTACTAAAGAAAACTAGTTAATTCCTAGGGTTTCACATACTTATTCTTGTCACTATAAATACGCGTTTACAGCTGCTTTAGGACATCCACTCTGCAGTGTGAACGTTTATCTACTTTACACATAACACACATTTACTTTAAGGCTGTATGAAAAACAAAACCAAAAATGTTATATATTGCAGCATACCAATCATTAGATGTGGTAGAGGAATTCGTTTTTTGTTTCCTTTGGCTTTTTTCCCCTCTGTTTTTACTTGGTGATCTGGCCAGTAACACACCTCCTGCATTAGCAAGACACAACACTGGAGGAATGAGCCAGGACACAGCAGAACACAGCATTGTCAGTCTGTATTAACAGATTTAAAAAGAACAAATTAAAGCCAAACTCTAGCTCACACTTTATAATCAGTTACAGAAAATAGTTTTTTTTCCCTTTTCGAATAAAGGTTTTACATAAATAAATAATGCTGGCAAAATGGACGGTCTCATCCATGTAAGTTGATACATTCTGCTGGAGAGCTTGAACTTCTGAAAAACAGCAGACTTGCTGGCTAAATCACCAGATGAAAATAGAAGAAAACCCCAAAAAAGGAAATTAATACAACCATCACATCTAAGAACTGGTAAGCTGCAATATAACAAATGTTTGCTTTTACGTTTATCACTGCTTTAAACCTGGATTCTGACACAAAAACTTTCATTTTAAAATACTCCAAATTTTAAGAAGATTTTATTATAAACACAAATGTCTATTTTACTGTGTACCCAGGATTTCACGTTATGTTTTTTTTTTAGCATACCAGGTATGACACACATCCCCTATAAGCATGTCTCTGGTGTCTAGAGGAATTGAGGAAGAGGTATATGATGTACAGAGGCTTCCTATGTGGATGGTATATATCAAGTAGTTTAACAACATTAATGAATGGTAAATCTCTCTGTTCGGACCCTCTACTTTGAATACAGGGCATGAATTCCATAAAGAATACTTTCAAATCCTGGAATAGGATTCTTATGTGATATGAGTCAAGGATGTAAAAGTGTCCCTGAAAATAGAAAATGTGAAATAAAAAAATCACTACACCTTTGCACCCCAACATTGAAAATAAAAAGAAATATTACTCTGATAGGCATAAACATGCATATGGGGGATGCGTGTCATACCTGGTATGCAAATAAAACATAATTTAAAAGTATATGTCAGTAGCCCTAAAGGTTATAAATCACTTTGTGTGAAACAAATGCCTTGACAAACTCAGATATTACATTGTAAAAGTAGCAGTAATATCATCACTGTGCTGTACCTAGCCTGTGCAGAGAGCAGAGCTGTCTGAAGGGCCCAACAACTCCATCCAGGCTTTCTACAGGAAACTACAGGAGGGGCGGATATAGGACCAGTCACCCTGCCCAAGGGGAGAGAGCAGCAGTGAGCGGTCTTTATTCCAGGAAGCTCCATCACAAAGCCAGGTTCACAGAGAATTACTGCACAGAGATGAAGAAATACACAAAGCTCACAAAGTAAGAAAACATGCACGCCTCTTGTATAAACACAACAGAGGTTCAGCGCAGATAGCTGCCTTAAGTCAATCAACAAAAGGATACAAAAAGATGATCGTTCCCCTTTACAACATTGATGTATGTGGCTCTGCAAAGACATCCTGAAGTCTTACAAGGAGACTGCCGACAGTAAGGAATCTTTACCAAGCAGCGGCACTGCAGGTGTTACCATGGGCAGAAGAAGAAGATTAGATTTACTTTACAAGGGAGAGTATACAGAAGAATGAGGAATACAGCAGGGAGCAGCTATCTGCCTTTGTTCCAGTGACTGAATGGACTTAGTACATAAGGCACAGATTCCACAATCTCCCCCTCAGATTCCTTCTGCATTGTCTGTGAACAAGGCTGCATTGTTGGTGGGAAAGTGACAGTATGTGATATCGCAGCCATCCATCCTCCTCACACATCTACTTATCTCCCCTGTCTGCAGACACTCATCTATTCTGTACATAGGCCATAAGAGGGGCCCCAGGGAAGAAATACTGGGATCCCCCCCACCCCCCCGAGCCTATACTGGCCGACTGTCCCCCTCACTCATGGTTGGGGGACACAGGAATTACAGAAACGTCACAGATATCTGATGGATGCCATCCAAAGGTTGTTTCATCAACTAGAAAGCAACACATAGTTGGGGCTCCGTTATTATTTACCAAGGCAGACGCTTCATTCTCTACAAGGGGAACGCCAGTCTCAAACATAACTAAATTCACTTGCTTTCCTTCCAATGAGCCAGCAGCTCATTTACAGACGACAACCCGACACCAATGAAAGTCGTTCATGATGAGCTCAGAAGAGAGCTGTGTTTCATCTCCTGCATCGGCCCTAGGCAGCTGTGACAGTCTAATGAGCAAGAGTGCCAGTCACAGGATTGAGAATTCAAACCTTTCCACTTGTTTCCTGACAGAAGATGGAGATCATCATAAAAAATGGATATGAAAAAAAAGGTTTAAGATTTGTACAGCAATAACGAGGTCATGGTGGATGTAAGCGCTAAGCTGAGTTGCCCTTTCATTTCACCTCTAATATAAATGAGATTATAATCCCTGATAAAGTATTTCTCAAGATCCCTCCCCCCAGTGTTCCTAACAAATGGAGGACACATCAGCAGTCACATGCAAAGCTATCATTACTACCCTACACGCTGTATGGAGATCCTAATGCACAATCTGCTTGGATATCGGTGAAGATATCTTGGCCAGGCCTGAGCTGCTGCTCTGTCCTCTGTTGGAGAGGACTCCAGGCACTTGAGCTCCAGGTCCTGGGCAGCTTCTGCTCTTCAGACTCACACAGCTTCCAAGTCCATCTGCTAACACAGATGATCATTCTCTGAGCAGCAATTACACACAACGGCCTAAGGAAGACCTAGGCCTACATGTACTCAGTATGATTAGAGCAGAATTAGAAATACTCAGGGGAGGTTGTGTGATATTAGCGATTTAAATTCAGGGATCAGTGACCACATGGCATGATATTTTATCCATCCTCCATGGAGTCTGCCAATGGCCACAAATACAAAACAAGGGGCTGTGCCATCCACATTATCAACCAAGCTGATCATACAGGTTTGTTGTGTTCTCCAGCCAGTTGGCTGAATGAAAAAAACAGATTCCTCTATCCATACAAACAAGGTGGATGTTGGAATCTCCCCGCTGTGACATTGTACACTGACAGTAGCACAAGCCATTGTCAGAATACGCTGATTAGCGGCTGCAACGTGTCCTTTGGACTTAAATTGACTAAACAACCAACTTCTGTCAAGCCGGCAAGCCCACACACTCATCCAAATGATGGTGGTCCCTGCTGGACTGGCTGAATTTCCTTCTGTGTATGGCCAGCTTTAAAGCATCATTCTCTGAAAGTCTTACAAGAGAACACATTATCAAAAATATACAGCAGACAAAAAGTGCACCAACATAGGAGGTCTGTGAATTTATTAATAGTAATTCAATACAGTAATGCACTTAGGAAAGAGGGAAGATTGTTGTGAGAAAGTACGACTCCACCAATGGAGCAAGATACCCCGGTGTCACCTCTCAGGAGCCCACTTATTTTCTAATCAATATCCCCATGTGTGTGCAGCATTGCTCCCCTGAAATCGCCACCTGCAAAGGGTATATTGTGCAGTCCTCCTCCAGCTTCTGTGCTTTAATAGCTGGATATCAGCACTCTGCTGGTACATACGAGTGTCTGCTTTATGTTTACAATGTAACACTGATAGTGAAAAGTCTTCCCTAAATATTCCAGTGAAGTCTGAGGATTTGTAATTCTAAGGAAATGGTTGTGTGTGGCTGTCACCACTGTTAATCATAGGTTTATTGTGCTGAACTCTTTGACCATTTCATCTTAGCTCACGTTTACACTCCCTCAGCCCATGTACATCTTTCTACAGCTAATGTCTATCCGTCCTCAGCCCAGTTTTGTCCTCCATCTGCCCATGTCTGTCTTCTTGTAAACTGGCCATACACTGATCGAAATTCGGGCCAATCCAGGAGGGATTTCAATCAGTGTTTGTGGGCTCCCCCATTTGACAGAAGTCGATTGTTTAAATGATTTCTGTCAAAGAAGCACAGAAAATCTCCATCAATCAGAAGCTGCTAATCTGTGTATTCTGACAGAGACAATATCCTAGCAGTGGGGATTCCTCCATTTAGTGGATGGAGGAATCCCGCTGGCTGAGCAAAGAAAACGAAGGCTGAATTTTTGTATTCTGACAGGGGGAAGTTAGCCAGCAGCAGAAATTGTACAAAAAAACCCAACAGGCTGCTTGTACTGAAGTCAATCAATAGATCAACTTCTACCTATACAAGGATCAGAATTTCTATCCATCTATTGCCATCTGAAAGGATAAGTTCACCTTTTTTAACATGTTACACCAAACAAACGGGCCCCCGCTCCTTCCCGATCCCCATAGCAGAGGTCTTCTCCTCCCTGTTAGCAATCACAATTTTAGAAAAACGGCTGCATCACTCATTCACGGTGTTCTGTGAATGAAGGAACTAAAAGTCCCAACCGCCTTTGCTACTGTCGGCTTGTAGTTGTTCATTGATTCTTCTCGTCAGTATATCTGCTTGCTTGTACATCCTGTATAGGCAAGCAGATATACTGACAGGTCTGCAGGAGACCTGCATGGCACCAGTGATAAGCTGACTGCTGACTTCTGATGCAATGCTTTATTATTAATATTATTACAGGTACTTATATAGTGCTGCCAATTTATGCCGCGCTTTACACACACACATATACATATATATTGTACATTCACATCAGTCCCTAACCCTCAAGGAGCGTACAATCCAAGGTCCCTAACGAACATTCATACATACTAGGGCCAATTTACGCCGCGCTTTACACACACACACATATATATATTGTACATTCACATCAGTCCCTAACCCTCAAGGAGCGTACAATCTAAGGTCCCTAACTCACATTCATACATACTAGGGCCAAAGTAGACAGGAACCAATTGACCTACTAGCATGTCTTTGGAGTCTGGGAGGAAACCAGAGTACCCGGAGGAAACCCACACAGGCATAGGGAGAACTTGAAAACTCCAGGCAGGTGGTGCCGTGGCTGGGATTCGAACCAATGACCCTATTACTGCCAGGCGGAAGTGCGAACCATTTAGCCACTGTGCTGCCCAGAGGCTCCAGAAACAAAAAATAATAAATTCACATTTTTTTAACCCGCAAAAAATGTGTATTTATTTTTTTGTAAAAAGGTGAACTTATCCTTTAAGTGTATGGCTAGCTTTAATACTCATCTGATGTGTAGCTGATCAGGTGATTAGTGTGTGTTCAGTGTCAGAGTGGGTGGAGGAAACCAGTTTATTTGTATGAAATCAGCTGATCTGAGTGTTGCAGTAAAACATTCAAACTGTGTACATGTGATGACATGCAGTACACAGCTTGTTACAAATGTGCCACAATGCAAGGAGTATAATTACAGGCTCCTGCATTGTGTCCAAATATTATATGTGATTAGTCACAATAAATGACTACATAGAGTGTACATCTCCCCAGACTGAGGCCACATGGGCTGCCTGTAAAACATTACCCCTCCCACACTCAACCCAAATATACAGTTTTCCAAATCTGGTCATTTCACGCTTTTGTTTGACAACTAACCTGGGCCAAGGTGGACGAATTCCTGCAGAAAGGAAACTCACTTATTTCGCCCCCTTTTATTGTTGCTAAGGGAAGCACATGTGTCCTGACTTCTGAGAGTGGACTGACTGGCTCCTGAATTATACGTACTACTCTGGTATATGGGGTACGTAAAACCAACCACTATAAAATGTCAACTGTGAAGCAATAAAAGATTGACTAGTCAATAGGAGGTCAGGGTGGTATTATTTATATAAAAAGAAGTAGAAGAATAAACCATGGAAATGTTTCTATGGTGAAAATCCAGAGGGTGGCTGAGGAGTGATGGTTAGACTTTCAGTAAAGACGTTTTGCGATCGCTGTACTTGTACTCTCATATGGTGCGGTTAGGTTTTATACCTCTGCAGTGTGCGGCGCTGGATGCAGGGGATCTGGTACCCTGGCACTCAAGATCCTAACATTGTGAATGGGAATGACAGCTGTGCTGCAGAGGCACCTGCAGTATGCTACTGTGTGTATGCACACCCTCTGCTTCCTGCACTCATTCACACATGTGCGGGGGAGGAGAACGGGTTAATGGTGACCTTTCAGGACATTATAGCCCAGGTGTCATATTTATCACAATGCACAGAAATAGATGTGTGAACAAGGGGGGACCCAGGCCAGCAGACTGTAATGTATGCATGCCTCTTCTCCTCCCCCAAACTACTCAATTCCCACACACAGGAATGCAAGCAGCAAACAATGAGCATGCAGCCTGTGCGCTCTATAGCCTGCCTACCATTCCCAGCACATCCACACTACAAAGCCCAGGACACAAAACATGAATGACTGACCTGTCCAGATCGTCCAGATTACTCCCTGATGCCATCCTGGCTGCAGATGAAGGTGCTGCGTGGAGACTGGGGAAAGCAGCAGCTAGCACAGCATCAGTCCCTCCCTCCATGCTGCTCTATGACTGCAGAGACAGGCGGTGGGGTGCTCTCCAACTCTACAATGAGGTGCACTAGCCACCTGGGCTCCTCATCATGTGCACAGGATCCTGCAGTATTCACACCCTGTCCAGGTAGCAGGAGCACATTACAGGCAACACATCCACCGAGCTACTGTACTGCAAGCCCTGACCCCTGGAACTCTGGGATTGCCACAAGACAAGCCTTTCAGCTGTTCATTTGCAGGCAAAGGGAGGGGAAGAGCCATAAGGCAGTGTCAGAGGAGGAGGGCTTGGCCTCTCAGGGCATATTGTTCTCCTATTTCAACTTGTGTGAGCTTCAAAGGATTGATTCAGCTTTCTCCCAGACACACAGGGCCCATGCTGGAGAGGGCTTCATAGCAAGGCATGCTGATGGACAGCTGTGATGACGCTCCAAGCCACAGACAAGGGATTCTCCATCAGCCACGTACAATGCGGTGCTGCCTGCCCACAACAGCACTGACAGCAGAAGGCAACCAAAGCTCATTCTGGGGTCACATGAGTGCTGCAACACTGCCTTGTGTGTTCTATACTCTGAGCATCATATGGTGCTTGTTATATTCACCCCCTATTGGAGGCGCAGCCCTCTGTGTTTATACATTCACCCCATATTGGAGGCGCAGCCCTCTGTGTTTATACATTCACCCCATATTGGAGGTGCAGCCCTCTGTGTTCATACATTCACCCCTCTATTGGAGGCGCAGCTCTGTGTGTTTATACATTCACCCCCATATTGGAGGCACAGCGCTGTGTGTCTATACATTCACCCCCATATTGGAGGCGCAGCCCTGTGTGTCTATACATTGACCCCCATATTGGAGGCACAGCGCTGTGTGTCTATACATTCACCCCCATATTGGAGGCGGAGCCCTGTGTGTCTATACATTCACCCCCATATTGGAGGCACAGCGCTGTGTGTCTATACATTCACCCCCATATTGGAGGCGGAGCCCTGTGTGTCTATACATTCACCCCCATATTGGAGGCGCAGCCCTGTGTGTCTATACATTCACCCCCATATTGGAGGCACAGCGCTGTGTGTCTATACATTCACCACCATATTGGAGGTGCACTCCTGTGTGTCTATACACTGACCCCCATATTGGAGGCGCAGCTCTGTGTGTCTATACATTCACCCCCATATTGGAGGTGCAGCCCTGTGTGTCTATACACTGACCCCCATATTGGAGGTGCAGCCCTGTGTGTCTATACACTGACCCCCATATTGGAGGCGCAGTCCTGTGTGTCTATACATTCACCTTCATATTGGAGGCGCAGTCCTGTGTGTCTATACATTCACCACCATATTGGAGGCGCAGTCCTGTGTGTCTATACATTCACCCCCATATTGGAGGCGCAGCCCTGTGTGTCTATACATTCACCCCCATATTGGAGGTGCGGCCCTGTGTGTCTATACACTGACCCCCATATTGGAGGAGAAGCCCTGTGTGTCTATACATTCACCCCCATATTGGAGGCGCAGCCCTGTGTGTCTATACACTGACCCCCATATTGGAGGCGCAGCCCTCTGTGTCTATACGCTGACCCCATATTGGAGGCGCAGCCCTGTGTGTCTATAAACTGACCCCATATTGGAGGCTCAGCCCTGTGTGTCTATACACTGACCCCCATATTGGAGGCGCAGTCCTGTGTGCCTATACACTGACCCCATATTGGAGGTGCAGTCCTCCAATATGGGGTCCTTTCCTCCTTTCCAAAACCGAGCTCCTAGTTTTCCCCCCAGCTCGTGCCCCCACAACCTCTGCATCACGACCAATAACGCCACCATCAGTCCCATCCCGCAAGCCAAAGTTCTAGGTGTCACTCTAGACTCCAACCTATCCTTCCAGCCCCATGTCCAATCACTGGCAAATTCATGCAGGCTCCACCTCCGCAACATCTCCAAAATACGTTCGTTCCTAACGCCAGACACTACTAAACAACTCATTCACTCCCTTATTATCTCACGACTCGACTACTGCAACTCCCTTCTCACCGGCCTACCTCATCACAGACTCTCCCCGCTTCAGTCTATCCTGAACTCAGCAGCCAGACTCATCCATCAGCTCCGTATCCGCCACCCCCCTCTGTCATTCCCTCCACTGGCTTCCGATTGCCCAACGCATAAAATTCAAACTACCAACATCGACGTACAAAGCTATTCATAATACTGCCCCAAACTACCTCACCGACCTGATATCCAAATACCACCCAACATGTACTCTTCGCTCCTCATAAGACCTCCTACTCACTAGTTCCCTGGTCTCCTCCTCCCATGCCCGACTCCAGGACTTCTCTAGGTCTTCCCCCATCCTCTGGAACTCACTACCTCAATCCATCAGACTGTCACCTACCCCCCTCACCTTTAGGCGCACCCTGAAAACCCATCTCTTCAGGGAAGCCTACCCCGCCCTCACCTAACAGCCAATCTCCTTCACTCATCCTACCACTCCATTCCCCACAGCCATTTCCTCCTGTACCACTATCCCCTCCCTCCTAGATTGTAAGCTCCAAGGAGCAGGGCCCTCGAACCCCTTGTGTATTGTATTGTCTCATGTACTGTCCCCCACTATAATGTACAGCACTGAGCAAACGTTTTGCCGTTATATAAATACTGTATAATAATAATAATACACTGACTCCATATTGGAGGCACAGTCCTGTGTGTCTATACACTGACCCCCATATTGGAGGCACAGTCCTGTGTGTCTATACACTGACCCCCATGTTGGAGGCGCAGCCCTGTGTGTCTATACACTGACCCCATATTGGATGTGCAGTCCTGTGTCTACAGTATAAACTGACCCCATATTGGAGGCGCAGTCCTTTGTGTCTATACAATAACCCCCATATTGGAGGAGAAGCCCTGTTTGTCTATACACTGACCCCCATATTGGAGGCGCAGTCCTGTGTGTCTATACACTGACCCCCATATTGGAGGCGCAGCCCTGTGTGTGAATACACTGACTCCATATTGGAGGCGCAGCCCTGTGTGTCTATACACTGACCCCCATATTGGAGGCGCAGCCCTGTGTGTCTATACATTGACCCCCATATTGGAGGAGCAGCCCTGTGTCTATACACTGACCCCCCTATTGGAGGCGCAGCCCTGTGTGTCTATACATTGACCCCCATATTGGAGGCGCAGCCCTGTGTGTCTATACATTGACCCCCATATTGGAGGCGCAGCCCTGTGTGTCTATACATTGACTCCCATATTGGAGGCGCAGCCCTGTGTGTCTATACATTGACCCCCATATTGGAGGAGCAGCCCTGTGTGTCTATACATTGACCCCCATATTGGAGGCGCAGCCCTGTGTGTCTATACATTGACTCCCATATTGGAGGCGCAGCCCTGTGTGTCTATACATTGACTCCCATATTGGAGGCGCAGCCCTGTGTGTCTATACATTGACCCCCATATTGGAGGCGCAGCCCTGTGTGTCTATACATTGACCCCCATATTGGAGGAGCAGCCCTGTGTGTCTATACATTGACCCCCATATTGGAGGCGTAGCCCTGTGTGTCTATACATTGACCCCCATATTGGAGGCGCAGCCCTTTGTGTCTATACCTCGACCCCCATATTGGAGGCACAGCCTTATGGGGGGGATTTACTAAAACTGGTGCAGCTATGCATAGTATCCAATCAGCTTCCAACTTCAGCTCATTCAATAAAGCTTTGCCATTAAAATCTAGAAGCTGATTGGTTACTATGCACAGGTGACCCAGATTCTGTGTGTCTTCACGAATGTATCAATATATTGAGCTATATATTACTGACCCCGCCCTGCCTGTTTATACATTGACCCCCATATTGGATGCACAGCCCTGTATGTCTATATATTGCGCCTTATATTACTGACACACCCCTGCATGTCTAAACATTGACTCCCATATTGGAGGCACAGCCTTATGGGGTTTATTTACTAAAGCTGAAATCAGGTTCCAGGTTTTACTGTCAAAACTTAAAGGGATTCTAAAGGCTTATTTTTTTTTTAAGAAAAAATAACAAACAGGTTTTTACTTACCTGATGTGTGCAGTGGTTTTGCACAGAGCAGCCTGGATCTTCCTATTTTTGGGTCCCCCACAGGCTCTCCTGGCCCCTCCCTCCTGATGGGTGCCCCCACAGCAGGCAGCTTGCTATGGGGGCACCCACTGCTCCATGTGTCCATTCACACACACAAAGACGTGGCTCACCCCCCCCCCCCTCATCTCATTGGCTTACTGGCTGTGACTGACAGCAGTGCGAGCCAATGGCTCCCGCTTCTGACTCAGCCAATGAGAAGAGGGAGTCCCGGGATAGCCGAGACTCCAGTGCACATCGCTGGATCGAGAAGGGGCCTAGGAGAGTATTAGGAGGGGGCTGGGGGTGATGCTGCACAAAGGCTTTTTACCTTCGTGCATTGAATGAAGGTAAAAAAACCTTGAGCCTTTAGAACCACTTTAATTGAACAAGCTGAGGTTAGAAGCTGATTGGTTTCTATGCAGAAGTGAGCCTGATTTTGCACTCTCCAGCTTTAGCAAATACAAGCCTATGTGTCTATATACTGAGACCTACATTGACACAGCCATTCGTGCCTATATATTGACCCCCATATTGGAAGCACAGCCTTGTGTGTCTATACTCTGAGCCATATATTTCTGGCATCCTCCTGTGTGTCTATATATTAAGCCCCATATTACTGGCACAACCCTGCGTGTGTGTATATATATATTATATATCTATTTATATCTCTCTCAAGCCCCATATTACTGGCACTGCCCTGTATGTATACACATTGAGCGCCATGTTGGAGGCACAGCGCTGTGTGCCTATACATTAAGCCCCATATTAGCACAGCCTATTGGGTCTATACATTGAGCCACATATTACTGGCAAAGCCTTGTGTGTCGATATATTGAGCCCCATATTGGATGCACAGCTTTGTGGGTCTATGCATTGAACTCCATATTACTGGCACAGCCCTGTGTGTCTATGCATTAGGATGGATTCACTAACGGCAAATAGACTGTGCACTCTTCAGGTGCAGTTGCTCCAGAGCAATGCAATGAAGCTTCATGTGAATGAAGAGTACCCAATCACATACAAGGACAATAAAACAGCATTTTTGCATCTACACGATTAGATAATGAAAGTCAGTAGAGCTTCCCCTCATTTACTAAGCACTGGAGCAACTACACTTGCAAAGTGCATAGTCTATTTGCCTTTAGTAAATTCACCCCACTATGTCCACCATTGGCAGCTCATCCCTGCGTCTGCACATTGAGCCACATATTACCAGCACAGCCCTGTGTGTCTATATAGAGCCCCTTACTACTGGACAGCCCTGTGTGTCTATATATTGAGACCCATACTACTGGCACAGCCCTGTGTGTCTATAATTTGAACTCTATATTACTGGCACAGCCCTCTGGGTCTATATATTGAGCGCCATACTACACGCACAGCCCTGTGTGTCTATATATTGAGCCCCTTACTACTGGCACAGCCCTGTGTGTCTATATATTGAGCCCCATACTACTGGCACAGCCCTGTGGGTCTATATATTGAAACCCATACTACTGGCACAGCACTGTGGGTCTATATATTGAGCCCCATACTACTGGCACAGCCCTGTGGGTCTATATATTGAGCCCCATACTACTGGCACAGCCCTGTGGGTCTATATATTGAAACCCATACTACTGGCACAGCCCTGTGGGTCTATATATTGAAACCCATACTACTGGCACAGCCCTGTGGGTCTATATATTGAAACCCATACTACTGACACAGCCCTGTGGGTCTATATATTGAGCCCCATACTACTGGCACAGCCCAGTGGGTCTATATATTGAGCGCCATACTACTGGCACAGCCCAGTGGGTCTATATATTGAGCCCCATACTACTGGCACAGCCCTGTGGGTCTATATATTGAGCCCCATACTACTGGACAGCCCTGTGTGTCTATATATTGAGACCCATACTACTGGCACAGCCCTGTGTGTCTATAATTTGAACTCTATATTACTGGCACAGCCCTCTGGGTCTATATATTGAGCGCCATACTACACGCACAGCCCTGTGTGTCTATATATTGAGCCCCTTACTACTGGCACAGCCCTGTGTGTCTATATATTGAGCCCCATACTACTGGCACAGCCCTGTGGGTCTAAATACTGAGCCCCATACTACTGGCACAGCCCTGTGGGTCTATATATTGAAACCCATACTACTGGTACAGCCCTGTGGGTCTATATATTGAAACCCATACTACTGGCACCGTCCTGTGGGTCTATATATTGAGACCCATACTACTGGCACAGCCCTGTGGGTCTATATATTGAGCCCCATACTACTGGCACAGCCCTGTGGGTCTATATATTGAGCCCCATACTACTGGCACAGCCCAGTGGGTCTATATATTGAGCGCCATACTACTGGCACAGCCCAGTGGGTCTATATATTGAGCCCCATACTACTGGCACAGCCCTGTGGGTCTATATATTGAGCCATATACTACTGGCACAGCCATGTGGGTCTGTATATTGAGACCCATACTACTGGCACAGCCATGTGGGTCTATATATTGAGCGCCATACTACTGGCACAGCCCTGTGTGTCTATATATTGAGACCCATACTACTGGTACAGCTCTGTGGGTCTATATATTGAGCCCCATACTACTGGCACAGCTCTGTGGGTCTATATATTGAGTCCCATACTACTGGCACAGCCCTGTGTGTCTATATATTGAGCCCCATACTACTGGCACAGCTCTGTGGGTCTATATATTGAGCGCCATACTACTGGCACAGCCCCGTGTGTCTATATATTGAGCCCCATACTACTGGTACAGCCCTGTGTGTCTATAATTTGAACTCTGTATTACTGGCACAGCCCTGTGTCTATACATTAAGCCCAGTACCAGCCCAGGGTTCTGCTATACTGGCACTGAGATGACACTATGAAGTTCTCTTCTGCGAATAAATTCCTAATCAGCAATGCTTGTCTGTGAGGTTACACACAAGATCTTCCCGAGAGATGTTATTCCCCTGAGTCACATATCTGCCCACATCAGAACAGGCCCGGACAGGCAGACAACACTGTGATTAACCCTCTCCTGCAGCACTGAACATGATCTGCAGGAATGGAATGGCATGTGTAGCCAAACCTTTCCAGAGCCTGTTGTACTGTATGGGGGTCATGTGATGCCCAATTCCACAGGTGTTTTGCTTTCTCTAAGTGCAGAAGGAAAACAGTTAAAGCCCAACTTCAACCAAAACTTTTCTTTATGATGCGAGGAAGGCTTAGAACCTCCTTTAGACTGTGTCTAGATTGGGAGGATTTCTTCTCATATCCTATCCCGGTGACAGGGGGTCAGTGGAGCAGGAAATGATGGGAAATGATTCCAAAGAGAAGAATCCCCCGAGATCTCTCTGCAGACAGAAAAGTACCATTACAAGAGGCACTTTACATGCAACACATCACGATGACCGGTCAAAGGAACATCGCTAAGGAATCACATTGTATTTACTGAAAAATTTTGACTGAACATCCTTTTACAACAGAACAGACCGGAATGACAGAAGTGGTACAGCAAGAACTGGGATCATACATTTACACAGCAGAGACGACTGAACATAGCTGGGGTCACATGAATGTGTCACTGTATATCCAATACACACCGGGACTCGTTACTAAACTTTATTGAAGGGTTTGCACACAAGGCCTCATGCACACTGGGCATTTTTACAGCTGCTGTTTTGGGTATAAGGTGTTTTTTTCTACAGCCTGTAAACTCCCCTGAATGTTATCCTATGTGTCCATGCACACATACACTATATTGCCAAAAGTATTGGGATGCCTGCCTTTACACTCACGTGAACTTTAATGGCATCCCAGTCTTAGTCTGTAGGGTTCAATATTGAGTTGGCCCACCCTTTGCAGCTATAACAGCTTCAACTCTTCTGGGAAGGCCGTCCACAAGGTTTAGGAGGGTGTCTATGGGAAGGTTTGACCATTCTTCCAGAAGCGCATTTGTGAGGTCAGGCACTGATGTCGGACGAGAAGGCCTGGCTCACAGTGTCCACTTTAATTCATCTCAAAGGTGTTCTATCAGGTTGAGGTCAGGACTCTGTGCAGGCCTGTCAAGTTCCTCCACCACAAACTCGCTCATCCATGTCTTTATGGACCTTGCTTTGTGCACTGGTACGCAGCCATGTTGGAACAGGAAGGGACCATCCCCAAACTGTTCCCACAAAGTTAGGAGCATGAAATTGTCCAAATTGTCTTGGTATGCTGACGCCTTAAGAGTTCCCTTCACTGGAACCAAGGGGCCAAGCCCAACCCCTGAAAAACAATCCCAACCATAATCCCCCCTCCACCAAACTTTACACTTAGCACAATGCAGTCTGGCAAGTACCAGTCTCCTGTCAACCACCAAACCCAGACACATCCATCGGATTGCCAGACAGAGATGCATTGCACTTGGTGATGTAAGACTTGGATGCAGCTGCTCAGCCATGGAAACCCATTCCATGAAACTCTCTATGCACTGTTGTGCTAATCTGAAGACCACACAAAGTTTGGAGGTCTTTAGCTATTGATTCTGCAGATAGTTGGCGACTTCTGTGCGCTTCAGCATGTGCTGACGTGGCCTACCAATTTGAGTTGCTGTTGTTCCCAGTTGCTTCCACTTTGTTATAATACCACTAACAGCTGACTGTGGAATATTTAGTAGCAAGGAAATTTCATGGATGGACTTATTGCACAGGTGGCAACCTATCACGGGACCACACTTGAATTCACTGAGCTCCTGAGGGCGATCCATTCTTTCACAAGTGTTTGTAGAAGCAGTCTGCATGCCTAGGTTCTTGATTTTATACACCTGTGGCCATGGAGGTGATTGGAACCCCTGAATTCAATGATTTGGAGGTGTCCCAATACTTTTGGCAATATAGTGTAGGTTTTTAGCAGCATTTTTTGGCAGGGGTGTTTTCAGGCTGGAAAAAAAAAATAACAACTACTGAGTTCGAAGAGGAGTTTTCACCTGTAAAAATGCGCTAATGCTGAAAAACCACAAAATTAAATTACACTAAGCCAGCTGGTATACAGGCTTAGCACATTCTATTCAGCAAATTAAATAAACAGGCATACTTGATTTGATTTAGATTGGCCAGCCCTGTTTGTTAAATCAGGCTCAATAACACTTCCAGACTTGCAGTGAGCAATGTTCAGACCAGAATCACCTTGTTCTGTGATTATCCCAATCCCTGTGTGACATTTCTTTGAACATCAGACCAATAATCTTTGTACAAAATTGGTGAGGAAAAACTAAAAGGCACAAAGTCCAAAGTGTTCCCCCTACCAATGAACTGTGGACTACTTTCGAAGTGTAGTTTTCAGGTCCTGCCCTTTATTCACCCCTCTCCTGGTGAAGAGCCCAGGTCGACTACCTCCTCTGCCTATCTATTGGTCTGATATCACCTTCTTATCCTCACCTGAGCTTCTGGAGCCCATCTTCTATGCTGGATTTGCCTGCAAAAGTCCAGAATTGCTGAGGAGTAAGGTAAGATTTGGGGTATCCTGGCAAACTGCCATTACAGCTTCTTCTAAGAGCCCAATATCTTTATTTTACAGAGCCAACAAGTTCCAGGCCCTTGCCATTTGATGAAAGGAGCCTGCAGATCAGTATATAGAAACAAATATTTTTTTTAGCAACTTTTCACTATAAAATTTCTGGGTGCATATCACTTGCATTGCCAATCTTGCTTTGAGACGGGTCACCAGAGAGAATCATTGAGAATACCCACAGACATACAATTGTGTTCTAATCTGACTATATTTGTATGAAGTGCCTATGGGTACCCTATATTACTATTAACTGGTTACTAATCACACTGGGAGGGATGTGTCTGTGTCCCCCCCCCCCCCCCAAAAAAAAAAATCAGATGTCAGCTGATTGAACTGTATTTATTTGGAATCTGATTGGTGGAAAACATTCTAAGGAGTTTGTCCCCCAACCTTCAAATTTCAACATCTTGCAGTGCAGGTTGGTTATTTTACAGCAAGTCAGGAAATGTTTTGAAATGTCTTTGCTGCCGCTTGCTCAACCATCTCACAATTATCATGACAGTGCTAAGTTTCATTACAAGCAGGCTGGTATGGACAGTGAAATCTTTAGAGCTGAGCTGCGATTTTAATTTGCACTTGTGAAATAATTTGCTTAAGTCATTGGCTTAATTTCTCATGTGACTCTAAATCAATATGAGAGAGAACTGACAAGAGGGAATTCTCACACTACAGGCACCTCTATAACACATCAACTTTGTGTGGCTCCATGTGGAGTTTCATGGGAACTTACAAGTCAGAGATTTATCATAACTCCTAGCAAATAGCTAAATGAAAATATTAAATACATATATGGCGCTGCTGTCTGTGCAAAAGTACTTTCATTCCGATTTATCCAGTCTTGAGTCTTTACACAGCTCTGCCACATAGCACAACCCTATCTACCAGGGGAAGAGACTTTATCTTTTTCTGCTGAAGTTCACTCACAGGCTTCCTGCCCACCCTCACCCTGCCACTGAACAGGACAAAAAACAGTATACTCTGCTTTCTCCTCCTATCAGCATGGCTCCTTACACTGCATCACAGCAGCTTGTGATACTACTATCTTCCCCTCTTTGAGCTCTGCTAATACCAAGTCAAATTCACTACTTGTATTGAAAAACATACACATGGAATGATGCATTAGTAATTGGGAAGCTGCATTCATGAGTGCCTTTTTATCCTCTAACCAACATACCAGGCCCAACACCAAACTCTACACTCTCCTCCTTCGACCCTGTTACCACCAAGGAAGTTACTGAACTCCTTTCCAAGGCCCACTTCACCACCTGTCCCCTGGATCCTGTCCCCTCACGACTGTTGCAGCCTCCTTCCTGCTCTATCCTAAACTCTCTAACCCACATCTTCAACCTCTCACTCTCCATGGGCACCTTTCCCTCCCCACTCAAACATGCACTGGTTACCCCCATCCTCATAAAACCCTCGCTGGACCCCATCTGTTTGAATAACTTAAGACCCATCTCCCTGCTCCTGTTTGCCTCCAAGCTTCTCGAGCGCCTTGTTCACAACCGTATGAACTGCTACCTCACCGACAACAACCTTCTTGATTCCCGACAGTCTGGCTTCCGCCCACAACATTCCACAGAAACTGCCCTACTAAAACTCACTAATGACCTACTAACTGCTAAAACCAACGGCCATTACTCCATACTCATACTCCTCGACCTTTCCACTGCCTTTGACACAGTTTACCACCCACTCCTCCTCAGTAAACGCCACTCCATCAGCCTTCGTGACACTGCTCTCTCCTGGTTCTCCTCTTACCTTTCTCAGAGCACTTTCAGTGTCACATACAACTCCTCCTCCTCCGCTCTGCTTCCTCTTGGGTACCCCAAGGTTCTGTTCTTGGGCCCCTCCTTTTCTCTCTCTATACCTCCTCCCTGGGCCAACTGATAACCTCCCATGGCTTCCAATACCACCTCTATGCTGACAACACCCAGATCTATCTCTCCACTCCCCTGCTCACCCCCTCAATCTCCTCACGTATCACAAATCTACTAAGCAACATATCAGCATGGATGTCACATCACTACCTTAAACTTAATCTTTCAAAAACTGAAAACTCCCCAGTCCCCCACTCACGACTTTACCTTTAAGATCAACAGCACAACCACTGGTCCTTTCCCTCATGCCAGGATGCTAGGCGTAATCCTAGACTCTGACCTCTCCTTTGGGCCCCACATCCACTCACTGGCTAAATCCTGCCGCCTTAACCTCCAGAACATTTCTAAAATCCGCCCTTTCCTGACCAATGACACCACAAAACAACTTATCCACGCCTTGGTTATATCCCGCCTCAATTACTGCAACTCCCTCCTCAGTGGTCTACCGTTACACAGGCTATCCCCCCTTCAGTCTACTATGAATGCTGCTGCTAGACTCATACACCTTACCAACTGATCAGCGACTGCTGCCCCTCTCTGCCAATCCCTCCTAACCACAGCTTACAAAGCCATCCACAACACTGCTCCTAGCTACATCACCAACCTCATCCACAGATACTGCCCAAATCGCCCACTCCGCTCCTCCCATGATATCCTTCTCTCTAGCTCCCTCATCACCTCCTCCCACGTCGCCTCCAGGACTTTTCCAGAGCCTCTCCCATCCTTTGGAACTCCCTACCACAGCATGTCTGGTCAGCCCCCACCCTGTCTGCCTTTAGGCGATCTTTGAAAACTCACTTCTTCAGGGAAGCCTACCCCACCTCCACCTAAGAACTGTACTTGAATCACCTCCACCAGATCATCCCCGCAGCTATCGCCTTTTGTATCACCTCCCCCTTCCTTTAGATTGTAAGCTCCACGAGCAGGGCTCTCATATTCCTTCTGTACTGAAATGTATTGTAATTGTACTGTCTCCCTTATATTGTAAAGTGCTGCGCAAACTGTTGGCGCTATATAAATCCTGTATAATAATAATATCAGTCTGAACTTTAAATTTATAAAGACTCCTTTTAAAAGCCTATGGAGACCTGGTGATGGTAGATATTTCTCAGTACATGAAAGCTACATCAACCTCCAAAAGTGAGAACAAAGATTCCAGCTCCTGGAGATGAATGGATATAGCTCTATTGTCTGCTTAATACAAACCAAGAGGCACACAGGAAGCTGAACGGGCCCTCTGCACAGAGAAGTATAGAAACATCTGACCACAGCTTTACTCTCTGATTAAATGTGATCAGCTTAACAGCCATGCAAGATGTACAATTACCAATTACTAAGTGAATGCAGGAAGCCTTAGCGGCTGGCAAATTAAACAGGGGTTTTGTTAAACTGAAACACAGATGTGTTCAGGTAGCGCTACTGTGCAAGAATCCGTGTCACTGCAGATTATATGAAGCAAGCGGAGCCCCGCTCAGATCCAGCCACACAAATATCTGCATTTTGTTATTTAATGACACATACAGCATTAAAGTGACTAGAAAGGGAAAATGCAGCAGATAGGTCTTTATTTCAGACACCCCAACACAGATCCCGGGGGAGAACATAACCAGCTGTTTCTAACAAACTGGAGTCTTCTGCTTGCATTGTGTAGTTGAGTCCTAACAGAAGGGCTGGGGTTCTGGTCCTCCAATAGATGGAGACCAGACTGGATTCTCAATAGACCGAAGAAGGAGAAAACACATTACTGAGCATTCATGGCTGAAGATGGAACAAATTCTTCAACACAAATGGAAATGTTTCTTTTGTGTAATCAGCACTTTGGGAGGAGCAGTGTGCATTGTGTGAAGCTCTACACCTTATTAGCATGTGTATGGAGAATGTCTGAAGGAATTTGGGGGTGGGGAGCTGACCTGCAGGTAAATTCAAAGGCCCTATGAGGACATGTATACAGTAGTGCCAAAAGGGAGCATTCATTGTACAGTCCTGACATTCTGCACACATGATACTAAATAGTTCCTTATAAACTAGGATTCAGGATGCAGCGCTGGAGCCCTGAGCTCAGTTCTGTGCAGTACTCTGTAGCTTATATGTTCTCCCCATACATCCGTAGGATTCGTTTCAGTGTTCCAGTGTGTTCTTACAACCCAAAAGGGTATTGAAAGGATAACTGGCTCCTTAGCCCTACTGCATATATGACTATGGTAAAGATAGTAGATTGTAAGCTCCTCAGGTGCACTAAGACAGTTGGCCTATGTGTTCTCTTCTAGTGCTGTGAAATGTTTTTCTTATATACACATGAATAGAGAGAACAATCTACACATTCCTTGTGCTTTGAACGGGCAAATACATAGAGAATTCATGCGCGAGGCACTCCAATCCAGGTACCACATGCTCCCTCTGACAGCAAAACAAATCACTCACAACTAAAGGAGTGTGCCGAATATTAGACATGTTGATTTCCTGTCTCTTGGGATTGAGCCAGCTCCTGGGAACATGGCACGACACCCTCAAATAGAAGGAAATGAGGTGCAGACTCATGACTTTTCACAGCTCTGCTGACTCTGGGAACACAAACAGACTTAGAAGACCTGGGAAGATCAGGGTAAAGGCGACATCAATAGCAACTATACAAATTACACATTGATACGCTAATTTTCAGACCAATTTACTGCAATTAGGTCATGCAGGCAATTGTCTTGTGCAGGTCAGGGCAGAACAAGTAGCCTGAAACCCTTACTACACCAGGGTAGGGTGGAGCCAGTTACTAGTAGTAATGTGAGATATACAACAATATGTAACTGGAGTAATGAAGAATGATTAATACACAAACATATTACTTGGCCTCATCTGTCTACAGCTAATTCATGATAAATGACAGCGACAGAAAACTCTGATTTGAATCAGGAAGGGGGTTAGGGGTCCTAGTTCTTCCTTCCTGACCTACTCACCTATCAGACCAAGACGTCCACCATCCATTGGTACAAACATGATACCAAGAAACAGCAAATTACTAGACAGAGAGAGTTATCAGGAGGTCTGATAGATCAGTATGTGGAAACATCTTCCAATGATATCATATACAGTTGTGTCCAAAATTATTCAACCCCCACTGAAATTGAGTGTTTTGGCCAGTTTGACATTGCTTTTGATCATTCAGTCATCTTGCTTACATTTACATTAAAGAGGCACTTGTAGGTCAGACAAATATAACATAACAGTTATAATGAAATAACCACAAATGTCTTTTCTGTGCTCACAGCATTATCAGTTTTATTCAACCCCCAAGTGACATTCAATCTTAGTACTTAGTACAGCATCCTTTTACAGTTATAACAGCTTTTAAACGTGAAGCATAGCTTGACACAAGTGTCTTGCAGCGATCTACGGGTATCTTCGCCCATTCTTCATGGGCAAAGGCCTCCAGTTCAGTCACATTCTTAGGCTTGCGCACTGCAACTGCTTTCTTTAAGTCCCACCAGAGGTTCTCAATCGGATTTAAGTCTGGTGACTGCGATGGCCACTCCAAAATGTTCCAGCCTTTCCTCTGCAACCATGCTCTAGTGGACTTGGAGGTATGCTTGGGATCATTGTCCTGTTGAAAGGTCCAACGTCTCCCAAGCCTCAGGTGTGTGACGGACTGCATCACGTTTCCATCCAATATCTCCTGGTACTGAAGAGAATTCATGGTACCTTGCACACGCTGAAGCTTCCCTGTACCTGCAGAAGCAAAACAGCCCCAAAGCATGATTGACCCTCCACCATGCTTCACAGTAGGCAAGGTGTTCTTTTCATCATAGGCCTTGTTCTTCCTCCTCCAAACATAGCGTTGATCCATGGGCCCAAACAGTTCTAATTTTGTTTCATCAGTCCACAGAACACTATCCCACAACTTTTGTGGTTTGTCCACATGGCTTTTGGCATACTGCAGTCGACTCTTCTTATTCTTTGGAGACAGCAAGGGGGTACGCCTGGGAGTTCTGGCACGGAGGCCTTCATTACGCAGTGTGCGTCTTATTGTCTGGGCTGAAACTTCTGTACCCACATCTGACAAATCTTTTCTCAGTTCCTCAGCAGTCACACGGGGACTTCTCTCCACTCTACGCTTCAGGTAGCGCACAGCAGTCGAAGTCAGCATCTTCTTTCTGCCACGACCAGGTAGCGTTTCAACAGTGCCCTTTGCCTTGAATTTGCGAATGATGCTTCCTAAGGTGTCTCTTGGTATGTTTAACATCTTTGCAATCTTCTTATAGCCATTGCCCTTCCTGTGAAGAGAAATCACCTCTTCTCTTGTCTTCCTGGACCATTCTCTTGCCTTCACCATGTTTGTAACCACACCAGTAAATGTCTAGAAGGAGCTGAGTATCACAGTCATTTTAAAGCTGCCTAATTGGTGCTTATTATGCTTGATTGCTGCTCGGTGACATCCACAGGTGTTTTCAATACCTGATGGAAAGCACCTGTATGAACCTCTGTTCTTCAGAGTGGTAGTCTTTAAGGGGTTGAATAATTGTGGCAATGAAGAAACCACATAAGAACCATTTACTACTGTATTACATAAACAATTGATGTCATTTTAGTTGCATTTGGGTAGTTACAACGTCCTTGTAGGATTTGATTCTGAATACAATTCCAAATGTACACTATAGTCCCTAAACCCCTTTACAGCATTGGGGGTTGAATAATTTTGGACACAACTGTATTACATACAACATCTTCTAACATTACCACACTGGAGATCAGGGATTACAATCAGATTGGGAACTGATTCTTAAAAGAAAAGTATGGGTTTCAGAAAAAATTAAAAACAAAAAAAACATTATATTCACCGTCCTAGGTGGATGTAGCATCAATCTGATGCTGCATCTGTGCCCCGCTGGTTCTGCACGGAGAACTGAGCTATTGATTGCTCAGTTGTCCTCCTCCGCTCTGAGCAGAGAACTGTGACTGTTAAGCCCCGTACACATGATGAGAATATCGGAGGTTTTTTTTTTTTTTTTTTTTTTTTGCATGCTAGTCTCATATCAAAAGTGAAGAGGTTACTAAAGTTACAAAAATTCTTGCATGACAGAATAAAAATGTGAAAGTGATGTAATGTATTGTATTCTATTTGTATTGTGTTTCGGATGAAAACTGTACTGATTGAATGAAAATTGTACGATCTGGTTTCATCCGAGAAAAATTTTCATGCTTCTCTTCGAATAATGTTGGATGAAAACCGTGTACTAACAATCAGATTATCGTACGATCGCGTCGAAAGCGGTATTCTTTGTAAGATTTTCTGATCGTGTGTACTAGTCTCTGGCTCTCTGCTCTGCCCCTCCAGGGCTCACTGGATTGCTGGGCTGAGGAGGGGGTGGGAGCGGCTGGCTCAAGCTCTCGGTGGATCGCTCAGAGGCTGATCCAGGTGCCAGTTCAGGCTTCTGGGTGGATCCCAACCATAGGATCAGGATCTTTTTAGAGCCTGGACTGGCTCTGTGACATCAGCCAACAGCAAGCTTTAGCCCACCGTTGGCTGAAAGAGGATCACAGGAGTGCAGAATAAACTGTATTCCTGTGATCCATAGGAGAAGTACAGCCAAATAAAATCTTGGCTATGCTTCTTCTTTAAAACTTGGTATAAACTGGCCGAAAATCAGTCTGTTCAGCAGGAACTGGTTGACTTTCAGTCAGTTTGTACAGCTGTCTGTCTGACAAAATCCAATCTAACAACCAACTTTGGTGGAAGGGACATGCTGGAAAACAAGCATTTGATCAGTACTTGAGGCCAATGGCTGCAAGCATTGATTGGTGTATTCTGGTGTGGTGGGAGTTCCTCTGTCAGAATACAATGACACAGCAGGGGGAGCTTTCCACACCAACATTGCTTGTATTAGTAAGGCTATCTGCCAGTTTTGCAGCGTGTACCAGACTTAAGACACACGGAAACCTCAGGTATCCAGACATTTCTGAAAGAAGAATACTTCTTGTCCACTGTAGCAACAAATCAGTTTCTCCCACAATGTACTGGAGACGAAAAGGAGGATGTGATTGTTGTGGTCAGGCCCCTCCATAGATTATGCCTAGAACAATTTGTGTTAAGGTTTCACACACATCCTGAAATGATATTATTAGGATATTTTACATGTATCAGACAGGGAGGAAATGTTTCCTGAGATGATAAAATAGAAAGGACAGTGAGCAGGAATACTTTATAAAGCTCCAATCAGAGTGACTCAGAGCGGTCTTCACTGAAGAGGCACAGATATGGAGCTTTGCCCTCGCCCCCATCACACGTAAAATGGGAAATAATGAGATCTTACCAGGATGACTCATATCGGTGCTTTATTCTGAGAGCTCCATGACTGGACCACTACGTTCTGCACGGTACTTTCTAGAATTACAGCAGTATGTGTGTGAGCGTGTGAATGTCAGTATGCTGACAGCAATGCCACATTGGCCTATGTGCACAAAGGGGTCAGTATCTGCCAAACAGCTCCTCGAACAACAGAAGCAATGGCAGCACCCTGCTCGATAAACATGACAACATAACATGCAATCTGTTTGTGATAAAAGCACTTCCAAGAGGTATACACACTGGTATCCAACCTACATCTTCCTCTGATAACTGCACAAGTACTGGAATCATTGTTTGAATCCAACTGGTTACTATTATAGGTCCACTTTAAAGCAGAACTTAAAAAAAGTAAATATCCTCAGCCCCACAGCAAGGGATAAATTCATTTGGGTTTAGGGGGACAAGAAAAGCAGTTTTACTTACCTGATCTTCCGCTCCCATAGGCTCCTCCACGCTGTAAGCCCAGTCCTTGCAGCTTCTTCTCCCCCAAGCCCTGGTGGTTACAGGTCCTCCGATGTCAAGAACAACGCAGGGTCTATAGACTGGATATGACATGAGGACGCAGAGGAACGGTCCACCACTGGAGCATAGGGGAGTAGAGGAGAATGGCAGCTGTCGGGGGAGCAGAAGATAGGTTCAGTAAAACTGCTTTTCCCATCCCCAATACCTAAATGAGAATTTAACCCTTGCAGTTTGGGGGGGGGCAGCCTCATTGCAAGGGAGGATTTTTATTTTCCCTGAAGTTGGGCTTTAAAGATGTCCATACACACAAGGTTGCTGATAGGATGTAACAGACCTGGCCCACTGGGTCAGAAGCAGGGCTGGGTTCGGCTTAGGGACAGGATTGAGCCCTTATGTAGATGAGGTGTAGAAGTGGAAGTCCTGTTCCCATCCTATTGATGAAAGGAGGACTTCTGTGAGGAGAGACAGCATGGTATCTGATGAGGGGTTCATATCCCAGCAAAGGTTTCTCAGTATGGAATGTTGCTAGTAACTCTCTACCTGCTGTGTTTAGTGCACAAAGGTGAGTTCAGTCGCCCATTGCCCCGCCCCATGCTTTTTTTTTCTTTAACACTGTCCCCAGCCCTTTGTTCACATACATCTGTTAACCTGAAATGTCTCTTCTCTCTATCTTAGATTAGATAGACTAGTATTGATATGTCTAAAAGTCTCATCTTTTTAATAAATGGCAGCCATCATATTTAGAACTTGGCAGATGTTGATTTGGATAAAGGTATACAACAATATCTCTCCCTTATGATATCTGCCAGGGATCGGTTTATACAACTTAAATTCCTGCATCAGGTGTATTACATCCCACAGAAACTTTCTACTACACACCAGAATATGCCACAGATGTCAATATGAGATAGTTACTTTCAAGTATGTAGTTTGGATGTGACCACACATCCAGACCATTTGGCGAGAAGTAATGACAAATATTACTACAATGGGGGTAATTAACTTTACTGTGAACTTTTACCATGGTCTCTGGCATTATGGTTTGGGGAATTTGCTTGCACGGATTTCTCTGTTTTTTTTATTACCACAAAGGGGGGGACTGACACTGGAAGCAGACCTTCTAATATGGCTTCAAGGAATATGAAACAATATAGATGTAGCAGTACCCCCTTAGGATTTGCTGAGTTTTGGGTTCCTTTAAAGCTCTACACAGTCAGGCAACACAAATTTTCTTCCACACTTTGAACACTGGAGTCAGCAAACAGTCCTTGAGCTTGATTTAGTTTTCAATAAGGGGTTAACAACTTGGATGGGGTCTAAGGGTATACGGGATGCCCAAGGGAAACTGTAAAGTTGGGGACAACTTACAGCAACTATGTACATAAATGTGGACAAAAATAGTCTTTCCTTTGAGAACCCAAAAGGCTCTCTGGTGTACCTCTTCAGACTTTAGATTAATCCTCCTCTTCAACCAGCTGCCTGAAGGTAGTCCCTGGGCAAGGGGGCCCAGAAACTGCCAGGTTAGCACAGCAGCCCACGGATGAGAAGCTAGCTGGGTTTTCCACCTGACTGCGCTCTCCCCTTATCTGGCCCAGGGGGTGTAGGATTTTTCACTCTGTCTCTAATGCAAGCTTAGTGGGTTGGTGGCTTCCTTCAGGCCTGACGCTGGGCTGGCTCCTTCCCTACTCCACAGGCTGTCCTCTCTCAGGAGACGTTGAAGCAGAGAGATCCTGCTGCCAGTAGGTGGGCCCCTTCCCTGGGCCCCTTTCCTGGCTCCATACTCCAAACTTCACTCCATCTTCCACCCGACACTCTTGTGAATCTGCACCGGCTCTGCCACTTTTGAGGGTTGCCCTAGACACCATGCCCAGCATCCTGCCAGGGGATTGGTCAAGGCCCACATCTCGGCCTTCTCCCCTCCTCCACCCCTCTTCCACAAAGTTCTCTAAGTTTCTGGAAGGGTGGGAGGGCTCCAGAAGCCCTGGCCTGTTAGAGCCTCCCAGCCTGTCCTGAGGTGAACTCCTGTCTCACTCACAGACTGACGAATCCCCAGGCTGCTACTCAGCCTCTGCATAAAAAGAAAAAAAAAAACAAAAAAACAGGCTATCTTACTAACCTGAAGGGCGTTACATAGATATGACCCATCATCGAAAGCTTTTTATTTTATGGCAGATGGGCATTTCTCCTTAAATGGAAACTGTCTACTCAGCCCACATTTCATATGCGGAGAACTGCTATTAGCACAGCTCTGCTACTCTATAAAACATACCTACTTGGGACATAACTGTCCCCAAAAATTGACAAAATCTTGGCTGCATGGATTGAAGGAGGGGATTCACATTATTGGCTCAGTCTACAACTACTGTTGGCAGTGCAAGTTAGTTTTATATGGTCTTTAGTTCAGTAACTGCAGTTCCACCTTCAAGAACTTATGCAGGCCATAGACAGTTAGATTTTTTGTCCGAAAGAATAATTGGCCGATTTTCGCACTGTTAGTCGGCAATGGCATCAGCTGATTTTCATGGTTTCTCCTCATTTCTTTTATAGGTCATGCTGGAAAATTTGTGAAATTTTCCGATCTTTGCCGATTTTCACAATCATTGGTGGCTACAGAACGACCAATGTATCGTTTTTCGGACGAAAAATCATCCGATAAACGAACCGTCTATGGCCTGCATAAGTAACAGTACTAGTACAAAAATCCAAGCCTTACCCCACCTGATCCTAGAACTACACGCTATACAGTATGCTTGTTGCTGCCTATATACACAGATAATAGACTATATAAATGCAAAATAAGCTTTTATGAGTTGTTTGCAGATGTCACAATGGATTTCTAGCTATTACCTTTCTTCCTCACCCTGTTCCCATTTTGCTCTTGAATATCTGCATATTCTATATTCTGCTAAAATGGAACTACAGTAATGTGTTTTGGACCTGTTCAATGTAAGCGCCAAACTTATGTATTATAAATTTTGAAACAGTTCAAGAAACTATCTGTTGCTTCAATTCATATTTTGTACATTTGTTAAATAGCAAGTGGCTAGACCACAAGATAATGAACAAACATATATATTTTTTATGAATCAGCTTTAAAGTAATATTGCAGCTTTTTTACGGCAACTAATTACTGCATTTATGGTATTTACTTGTATTTAGCTGTAGTGAACTGACACTAAATAACGCATGAAATATTTTGTATGAAACACAAAGATCACATGCGATAAACATTCGTGAATTGATCCCCGTTTCATGTTCTTGGAAAAATGTTTTTTCTTTTATCCAATTAAAATTTTAGGGTTTTTTTGGCAATCAGAATGTGCAAGTGTTTAATAATTTTTAGCTAGTTTGTGAGATGTTCAATAGATGACGGATTATAAACACATGTGGAAACAATCACACAAAGTAGGTGTGTGAGAACATTGCAAGGAATGAAAATGTAAGCATAGGAACAAACTCAGCGTGATAGAATTTTATTTTTGCAGGGTGGAGCTGTGTTCTGCACAGACAGGTCACCTGTGGAATTAAGAGTACTGCACTTTTCCCTGGGTGGGTGACACATAACATTTCACTGTTCAGTCGCAAGACTTTTTATTAGAAGCAGTGAATCTGCCCAGTCACTTCAGAGCAAGCAAAGACGATTCACCTATCACTGACCCTATTACAATAATTTCAGATCTGATTGGCTGTTCTAGGTCACTGCATTTTGTGCTGCCTTATTATAAAACACCCAACGGTTTAAAACAGTATACAGAGAAAGAAGAAAATGGCGGGAGATGAGGAATTGGTGACAGCAGCTGCACAATTATCCCGAAAATACGAGGCTGCTGATTCATCTGTGAATGCAGTGCAGCCCATCGTACGAGACACCCACCTCCAGACCTGGTACCACTCCAGCACCATGGAGCCTGTTACTATGACAATGTCAGTATGTAGGTAAGTATGTGTGTGGGTTCAGTTAACCCAAACGACACAGCGCTACAAGAGTACAATGTGGGCAACAGCCAGCAGACCTAGGTACTCTACAGCAATGCAACTCCAATGAAGGATATCCACCTCTCACAAATCAGAGCTCAACACTCATAACGGCAGCAAGGCAGCTGAGCAATACATTCTAATAGTGGAGTTGTATGGAGATATACACATAATGTATAGCTGTGATTCTAATTACAGAGCAGAGGGAAAAAAATCACTGTGTCAGACGTGAGATATTATAGTACGACGTCATCTTCATCCCACGCAAAAATCAGGAAAGCACCCGCCGTGCGGATAGATACGGAGGAGGGTTGGAGATGGAACCATACAGAAGGAGATATATATATATATATATATATATATATATACACACATACACATATACATACACACACACACACACAGTGAAGGAAATAAGTATTTGATCCCCTGCTGATTTTGAATGTTTGCCCACTCACAAAGAAATGATCAGTCTAAAAATTGAATGGTAGGTGTATTGTAATACTGAGAGACAGAATAGCAAAAAAAAAATTCAAAAGAAATGCATGTCTAACAAATTATGCACTGATTTGCATGTTCATGAGGGAAATAAGTATTTGATCCCCTTCACAAAACATGACTTAGTACTTGGTGGCAAATCCCTTGTTGGCAATCACAGAGGTCAGACGTTTCCTGTAGTTGGCCACCAGGTTTGCACACATCTCAGGAGGGATTTTGGCCTACTCCTCTTGGCAGATCCTCTCCAAGTCATTAAGGTTTGGTGGCTGACGTTTGGCAACTCGAACTTTCAGCTCCCTCCACAGATTTTCAATCGGATTAAGGTCTGGAGACTGGCTAGGCCACTGCAAGACCTTAATGTGCTTCTTCTTGAGCCACTCTTTTGTTGTCTTGGCTATGTGTTTTGGGTCATTGTCATGCTGAAGAAGGTTCTCACCCAAGATTTGACGGTACATTGCCCTGTCCATCGTCCCTTTGATGCTGTGCAGTTGTCCTGTCCCCTTAGCAGAAAAACACCCCCAAAGCAGAATGTTTCCACCACCATGTTTAACAGTTGGCATGGTGTTCTTGGGGTCATAGGCAGCATTCCTCCTCCTCCTCCAGACACGGCGAGTTGAGTTGATGCCAAAGAGCTTGATTTTGGTCTCATCTGACCACAACACTTTCAACCAGTCCTCCTCTGCACCATTCAGATGTTCAGTGGCAAACTTCAGATGGGCCTGGACATGTGCTTTCTTGAGCAGAGGGACCTTGCGGGCACTGCAGGATTTCAATCCTTGTCGGTGTAGTGTGTTACCAATTGTTCTCTTGGTGACTGTGGTCCCAGCTGCCTGGAGATCATTGACAAGATCCTCAAGTGTAGTTCTGGGATGATGCCTCACTGTTCTCAAGATCACTCACACTCCACAAGGTGAGATCTTGCATGGTGCACCAGACCTAGGGAGGCTGTCAGTTGTTTTTTGTTTCTTCCATTTGCGAATGATTGCACCAACTGTTGTCACCTTCTCACCAAGCTGCTTGGCAATAGTTTGGTAGCCCAGTCCAGCCTTGTGTAGGACTACAATCTTGTCCCTGACATCCTTGGACAGCTCTTTGCCACGGTGGAGAGTTTGGAATCTGATTGCTTGATTGCTCCTGTGGACAGGTGTCTTTTATACAGGTAACAAAATGAGATTAGCAGCACTGCTTTTAAGAGACTGTTTCTAATCTCAGCTTGTTACCTGTATGAAAAACACCTGGTAGCCAGACATCCTGCTGAATGTTAGGGGATCAAATACTTATTTCCCTCATGAACATGCAAATCAGTGCATCATTTGTTAGACATGCATTTCTGCAGAATTTTTTGTTGCTATTCTGTCTCTCGGTGTTACAATACACTTACCATTTGATTTTTAGACTGATCATTTATTTGTGAGTGGGCAAACATTCAAAATCAGCAGGGGATCAAATACTTATTCCCTTCACTGTATATATATATCCTTGCACAAAAGGAGCAGATACCGGTTCTGCTGATGGGGTAAGGACCTTTTACGGCCCTGTCCAGCTCTCCTAGAGTAACTGCCTGTCTCCTGGAATCTCCTCCATGCTCTTGAGACTGTGCTGGGAGACATAGCAAACCTGGCAATGGCACATATTGATGTTCCATCCTGGAGAATTTGGACTGCCTGTGCAATCTCTGTAGGGTCCAGGTATCACCTCATGCTACCAGTAGTGACACAGACCTTGGCCAAATGCAAAAAAAGTGAAAACCAGTAGAAACGATGAGCACGGCAAAAAAAATGTTAGTGGCCTTCACCTGTAATACCATTCCTGTTTTGGGGGTTTCATTGTTGCTCATCTAGTGCACTTGTTAATTTCATTAACACCAAAGCAGCTGAAACTGATTAACAACCCCCTCTGCTACTTAACAGACTGGATCAATAATCCAGGAGTTTAATTGACTTGATGCTATACTCTGATTTAGGGCCAGTTCATACTACATGCTTTTCAGTTGTTTTTTTTCTGCATCCAAAATGCACAGAAAGTAGGTTATATGGTTGTCAATGTCATAGTTCAGATCAGTGCTTGCAGTTCCAGTGTGTTCCAGTTGCAAAAAAAAAAAATGTAGAACATGCTGCATTTTTTTCTGCACAGAACTGTATTGGAAACCGGAAAAGAACGCACCAAAAATGTACTGGAACACACATGCCCCTATTTAAATTGAATAAAAAGATGGGAAAAAATGAACTGGAATGTATAAAAAAATGCACTGGATCGCATCAAAAACGCGCATGCAAAGACGCATCCCCTTACGCATCTGGACTTAGTTTCTATAGTGTGAACCGGCCCTAAGGGCTAGTTCACACTAGATGCAGTTCAGAGCACTTTTTTTCTGCATCAAAAATACATGCACAGTGTTTTCCATGTATTCCAATGGCTCTGGTTCACACTAGTACAGTCAGTTCCAGTCAGTTTCTGGTGCAGGAAAAAAAAGTAGAACATGCTGCATTTTTTCTGCGAGGAACCATACTGGAATGTAGCAAACTGCTAAATACTTTATTTGTTTGAGCAGTGTATATATATTTATACAACATGTATTTATTTGTAAAACATCAGTCTGAGCTTGTGGCACCAAAAGGAATTTATTCATCACATATACTCATGCAGGTAAAAAACGTACAGTTTCAGACAGTTGCTCTTCTTTAAGCCACATCATGTCCATGACTAACAGAATACCACTAACTAGTTAATTATTTAAATACTGTAAATTATATGAAAGGGTAAGCAATGAGCTCTAATCCGCATCAAAACCAAATGAATACACAAGTGAAAGGTAATGTCATAATCACCAAAAGCTAATAGCCATTCTTCATTCATAATAAAGGATAATAGAAGTAAAGCACATGAATACACCTTGAACCTACGTTCACACCAATGCAACTCGCCTAGGATTTGACAGTGTCAAATCGCACGACAAGTCGCACCCTACGACTGGCAATGGAACCGTTCTAATCGGTATGACGATTTTGAAAGTAGTTCCTGCACTACTTTTAGCAATGTCGGGCATGACTTCCTTTTACATCTGTGCATGAAGTCGCACAGATATCTTCTAAGTCGCACCTGAAGTTGCACTGACATCCGACTTTGAAATTGTGCGACTTTAAGTGAAGTCGCACGATTTCAAAGTCAGACCCAGTGTGAACCAGGGCTAAAAGAAAACACATAATGAAAAAATATCACAATATGAAACAGAAATGAAAGAAAACAATAAAAATCATAATCTACCTTGATACCTTTCCGCAGCAGTGTATCCAGCTTAGTTATCTATTCCACTTTACATTGTTGTGACAGTTCTTAGACACTTTATTAATCATGATCACATAGTATCTCAACTTAAAAACATGATTATAGACAATCGCTGGAATTGATAAAGACTGGAGCAGGCAGATTTTGGAAAGCATCTCTCATGCATTCTAAAAGTGGTACAGAATGTGCCAAATTCGTGTACCTGTCTAGAACATGAACTTGAATTTGGCTCATGATGTGCCCCTTCTAGAATGCAAGTGAGACACTTTCGTAAAATCTGTCTGAGCCAGTCTCTCTCTCTGTATGCCAAAAGAGAGTTGGTCTTAATTAGCTCCATTTTTACATTTGGCGCATTCAATGTGACACAATGTAAAAGCAGCACATTCCAGACAACACAATGTAAAAGTGGTGCATTTTATAACTACCTGAATTTGGTACACAAGTTGCTGTCAGAAATGCTTCATGAATTTGGCGCATTACATTAACAAGGAGGATTGATGCCAGAAAAGTGGCACAGCAGTATTACCGAACTCTCTCCAATATTCTTAAACTCAAACAAGGAGGTAATCTGAAACCTAAACTGAAACAACGTGAAGTGGAGTGGATAAAAAAATGCTGGACACTCTCCAGCTGCAAAGTCTCAATATTGACTACAGTTTCTATCTGTTTTTATTCAATTGGTGTTTTATGTTGTTATATTTTTTATATATTTATTTGCTTTACTGCTATTATCATCTATTATGGATGGAGAACTTCTATAAGCATTTGGTGATTATGACATTACCTTTCACTTGTGTAGTCATTTAGTTGTGATGCGGATTAGAGGTCATTGGTTACTAGTATTTCGTGTCATTTCCTGTGTGTTCATATTTAACTAGTTAGTGGAAATCTGTTAGTCATAGACTTGATGTGGCTTGAGGAAAGACATCTGCCTGAATCTGCTGCTTTTTATTGCATGACTATATCTGTTGAGTAATTAAAAGGAGAAGTATGGCCAAAGCTCTTTTGGTTATAATTCTCCTGTGGGTCACAGGAGTGTGTTTTGTTCTGCACTCCTGTGACCCAGATCAAGCTGACAGTGGGTTAAAGCCTGCTGTCGGCTGATGTCACAGAGCTGGTCAAGGCTCTACAGGGTTCCCAACAATAATGTTGCCATCTGCCCAGATTCCTGACCAGCAGCTGTCCCACCCTTTTGGCGTGCCGCTGAGGGCCTGAGCCAGCTGCTCCCACCCCCTGCACAGCCCAGCGCTCCAGTGAGAGCTGGAGAGGCAGAGCAGAGAGCCGGTGACTGACAGTCATCCCTAAGAGCGGACCTGAGAAATGAGAGCAATCAGCGGTCCTTGATCGCTCAATTCTAAGTGTAGAGCCAGTGCTGGAAAGCTGTAGCTTAGATCAATGCTGCAGCTATCCAGGTGAGTCTGTAGGTTTTTTTTTTTTAATCCTGCACTTCTCATTTAATACATTTACTTTGGTGCCACAATATTTTCCATATACAAGTGCATCTCAACAAATTAGAATATCATAAAAAAAGTTATTTTATTTCAGTAATTCAATTCAAAAAGCGAAACTCATATATTATATAGATTCATTACACAGAGTAGTATATTTCAAACATTTCTTTCTTTTAATTTTGATTATTATGGCTTACAGCTAGTGAATACCCAAAATTCAGTATCTCAGAAAATTAAAATATTGTGAAAAAGTTCAATATTGTAGACTCAGGGGGGTTTATTTACTAAAGCTGGAGAGTCCAAAATCAGACTCCCTTCTGCATAGAAACCAATCAGCTTCTAACCTCAGCTTGTTCAATGAAGCTTTGGCAATGAAACCTGGAAGCTGATTGGTTTCTATGCAGAAGGGAGTCTGATTTTGAACTCTCCAGCTTTGGTAAATAAACCCCATGGTGTCACACTCTAATCAGCTAATTAACTCAAAACACCTGTAAAGGTTTCCTGAGCCTTTGAATTGTGTCTCAGCCTGGTTCAGTAGGTTACAAATTCATGGGGAAGACTGCTGATTTGGTGATTGTCCACAAGATAGCCATTGACACCATCCACAAGGAGGGTGGGTCACAAAAGGTCATTGCTAAAGAAGCTGGCTGTTCACAGAGTGCTGTATCTAAGCATATTAATGGAAAGTTGAGTGGAAGGAAAAGTTGTGGTAGAAAAAGCTGCACAACCAACAGCCTTGAGCCTTGATAACCACAGCCTTGAGAGGATTGTGAAGCAAAGCTCATTCAAGAATTTGGGGGAGATTCACAAGAAGTGGACTACGGCTGGTGCCAGTGCTTCAAGAACCCACACACAGACGTATCCAAGACATGGGCTACAACAGTCGTATTCCTTGTGTCAAGCTACTCCTGAACCAGAGACAACGTCAGAAGCATCTTACCTGGGCTAAGGAGAAAAAGGACGGTACTATTGCACAGTGGTTCAAAGTCCTCTTTTTGGAAGAAAGTAAATTTTGCATTCATTTGGAAATCAAAGAGGAAGAGTCTGGAGGAAGAGTGGAGAGGCACAGAATCCAAGTTGCATGAAGTCCAGTGTGAAGTTTCCACAGTCTGTGTTGATTTGGGGAACCATGTCATCTGCTGGTGTTGGTCCACTGTGTTTTATGAAGTTCAAAGTCAGCACGGCCCACTTCATTTTCTGCTGACCAGCTTTATGGAGATGCTGATTTCATTTTCCAGCAGGACTTGGCACCTGCCCACACTGCCAAAAGTACCAATACCTGGTTCAGTGATCATGGTATCACTATGCTTGAATGGCCTGCAAACTCGCCTGACCTAAACCCCATAGAGAACCTGTGGGGTATTGTCAAGAGGAAGATTAGACACCAGACCCAACAATGCAGACAAGCTGAATGCTGCTATCAAAGCAACCTGGGCTTCCATAACACCTCAGGAGTGCCACAGGCTGATCGCCTCCATGTCATGCCACATTGATGCACTAATTCACACAAAAGGAGCCCCAACCATGTATCATACTATACTGTGCATACTACACCCTACATGGACATACTTTACAGTAAGCCAACATTTCTGTATTAAAAATCCTTATTTTTATTGGTCTTATGTAATACTCTAATGTTATGAGATACTGAATTTTGTGTTTTTACTAGCTGTAAGCCATAATCATCAAAATTAAAAGAAGGAAATGCTTGAAATATATCACTCTGTGTGTAAAGAATCTATATAATATATGTGTTTCACTTTTTGAATTGAATTACTGAAATAAATTAACTTTATGATGATATTCTATTTATTGAGATGCACCTGTACTGGATCATTAGAAAGATCCAATTTGATGAGCATGTGTCTGCTGAGATTGTGCTGTCCACCATTCCTGGTTTGACACACACACACGCACACACACGCACGCTACGTGTTGACCTTTCCATTTCATGGTAAAAGTTCACCATATGACACACAAGATTCTAATTCCTTTTGTGTTTGGATGCTTCACAGTGATAAATCTCTGCTATTCACATAGAAGATATATCAGCAGGATGTGCGCTGTATAGGGACACAGTAACCTCTGAAAACAATCAAAGTCTGGGGTTACGGACATACACGTCAGAGCGCTGGAGAGTCTAAATATATCCATTTCTTTGTTTCCTGCTCTTCTGTAGATAACAGGAAATAATAAGCACAGCAACACAAGCAATGCTTCAGCTCTAGGGATTGTCCACAGATCAGGTAAACAGCTGAATGTGAGGACAAGACATGTTATGACAGCCATGGCACTTATCAATCTGTCATAGATTTCATCATGCACACGACACTGCTAGATCCAGATGAGCCGGAACGGTCCACAACACTTTGTGTACCAATAAACAAAAAATGACCCACTCAAATGTTTATTTCTTTGGATAAAGGAGAATGAAACTATAAACAGATGAAATATGCATCATCTAAAGGTCATCCAATTTGTAAACCTCATTTTATGGCAAGTAATATAACTATTCTCAGCAGGATAAAGTGAATAGGCCTGAATCAAAAAGATAATGATTGACAGCTTTTGTAATGGCGACATCTACAGCCTGAAAGATGACACTACATTTCCGCTACTGGAGATCCAAACACTGGGTGCCGAGCCCACTAGAGGTGAGGAAAGTAAAGTACAGATCTGATCAGAACATGAATGATAATTTCCACTATATACAGCAGACATGGAACAATTGCTATGGAGCAATTATATATTTTACTCTATTATCCCCTTATTGTCTAATAAAACAGATTGTTTATAAGAAATAAAAAGTAATATATTACACCTTAATAGTCCTTATATGTGTTGGCTTTGTAACATTTTTTTCAGGTTTTTTTTTTTAACCTTTACACCTGGTGATCCTGCCATAAAGACACTTCATGCCCTATGGCGATCAGACTCACTCACCATACTGTATCTAAGGATGGAGCCATGGTTGTCACCCTAGGACAAGACTACAAACACATTTTCCTCTTTTCATCTCCATTACCTTGGGGTAGGGGAGTTCGCAGTTCAGACAAGATAGCTTGGAAGAAGTGGTTTCATTTCACAGGAAGTGACACAGTTACTGCATTTCTGCCAGGATCCACAGTTATTTTCTGTACTTGCTGAGAACTTTCTTAACCAGAAAAATGAAAATGAAGCCACCGCATCCAAGGACTGCCAAGCTGAATTATTTACAGTTTGTTATTTTTGTTCTTGGTTTAGTTATCTCTTAACATACAGGGGTTTATTTACTAAAGCTGGTTCACTCAGAATCTGGTGCAGCTGTATATGGTTGACAATCAGCTTCTAACCTCAGCTTGCTCAATTTAGCTTTACCAATAAAACCTGGAAGCTGATTGGTTTCCATGCAGAAGTGCACAAGATTCTGAGAGAACCAGCTTTAGTAAATAAACCCCACACTGTCTGATTTGCACTATTGAGGACTACAGAAGCAATCTATGGTTGGATTTGTTGTCATAGTTGAAGAAGTCTAACAAGGGGTAAAGGAAGTATGTTCAATGACACAATATGAAAAGGGAGCTCAGTGAATGGCAAAAATGGATTAGGTCAGAATAGGGCCCAAGACAAGGTAGAAGCTTTGGCCTCTGCCATCTCTTCGAGGCTGCATTCACACTTGAACATTTTGTAGTGTGAAGCTCGAAGTTCCAAAAAAGCGCAAACTTAAAAAATCAATAGATTTTTTAAGTTTGAGTATTTTTGGAGCTTTAAGCTACAAACTGCTCAAGTGTGAATGCAGCCTGATTGACATTGACTGCCATAGGCCCAGAGAAACCACTCCTGGCCCACAGAAACCAGTACTGGTTGTACCGGTAATAGATGCCAATTACCTACAAATCCATCCTTTCTTTGTATGACAGGTGGCTGCACATCTTTGACCAGTTGTGGTGGTTTACTGCTGGAGCATGAAATGTGTGAGTGGGCCCTGGACATTCATAGGGCCCTTGTCTTGTAGATAATGCGGCTCTGGTGAATGGTGCACATAAACAGAAATGATCCATAGCTGCAAATTATACAATGACCATTAAGTCAATTCTAGCTGTTCAGACATACTATATTATAATCAGATATCCAGCACTGAGTCACTGCATAGCAAACTACGTCACTAAGGCAATGCACTTTCACCTGCTTTACCATGTATGGATACAGTCATGGCCAAAAATATTAGCACCCCTGCATTTTTGTCTGATAATGCACCACTTCGCCCAGAAAATTATTGTAATTACAAATGATTAAGTATTCTTGTTTATGTCTTTTTTTTGTATTGGTATGGCAAATAAAAGTGGAGAAGCAAAAACCCAAATCTGACACATTCCACGCAAAACCCCAAAAATGGACTGGACAAAATTACGAGCACCCTCAATGTAATATTTGGTGGCACACCCCTTGGAAAAAGTAACTGAAATCAATTACTAACCATGAATGAGTTTCTTACACCTCTCTAATGAACTTTGAGCACTTTTCTTTCACCAACTTCTCCGTGTCTCTCAGATTGGAAGGGTTCCTTTTCCCAACTGCTGTTTTGAGATCTCTCCACAGGTGCATTATGGGATTGAGATCTGAACTCATTCTTGGCCAGTTCAGTCCTCTAGCACTTTGAGTTAAACCATTTCTGGGTGCTTTTTGATGTGTGCTTTAGGTCATTGTCCTGCTGTAAGACCCATGACCTCTGATGGAGACCCAACTTTCTGACATTGGGCCCTACATTGCACCCTAGAATTCTTTGGTAGTCTTCAGATTTCATGCCATGCACATGGTCAAGACATCCAGTGCCTGAAGCAAAAAAGCAAATCCAAAACATCAGTGAACCTCCACCATGTGTGACTATAGGGACTGTATTCTTTTCTTTAAAGGCCTCATTTCTTTTTATGAAAACAGTAGCATGGTGGGCTTCCTCAGGTAAGTTTTGGTAAACTCCAGTCTGGCTATTTTATGTTTCCGTGTTAGCGATGGGGTCCTCCTGGGTCTCCTAACATAATGTCCCTTTTCATTCAGATGGTAACATAGTGTGAGCTGACAGTTCTTACCCTGTGCCTGAAGGTCAGCTTGAATTTGTCTGGAAGTTTATCGAAGTTCTTATCCTTCATTTGAACAATTCTTCGTTGCAATATTTGATCAGTTTTTCTCTTTCATCCACATCCAGGGAGATTAGCTACAGTGCCATGGGCTATAAACTTCTTGACAAAGTTGCGCACAGTGGACACAGGAACATTAAGATCACTGGAGATGGACTTGTAACCTTGAGATTGTCCATGCTTTTCCACAATTTTTGTTCTCAAATCCTCATACAATTCTTTGCTGCTCTTCCTCTTCTCCATGCTTCATGTGGCACACAGAGACACACCACAGAAAGGTTGAGTCAATTTTTCACCATTTTAACTGGTTGCCTGTGTGATTTCTATATTGTCAGCACCTATTAATTGATATAGGTGAATTTAATTACAAACTACAGGAGCATCACAAACTTGGAATGCAATTATTTCTTACAATTTTCAGAAGGTGCCAATAATTTTGTCTATTTCATTTTTGGATTTTTGCATTGAATGTGTCAGATTTGGCTTTTTGTTTCTCCACTTTTGTGTGTCATACCAATACAAACAGAAGAAATAAACATGAGAATGATTAAACATTTGTAATTGCAACAATTTTCAGGGCAAAGTGGTGCATTATCTGACAGAAATGCAGGGGTGCCAATATTTTTGGCCATGACTGTATATTCTGTGCATTCACATTCTGCAGGAATTTAATATTAACAATGCACGCTGATGATGGACTGCATCCCGGAAAGCATTTAACCTTCTATCACCCTGGATAGAAGCACAATGGAGAAGAGTCTGATAGGTTGGTGGAAGTTACTACGCTTTCCTGTTACCACATTAAGTAATCCAAAAAATTATTATACAGGATTTATATAGCGCCAACAGTTTGCTCAGCGCTTTACAATATAAAGGGAGACAATACAGCAACAATACAGTTCAATGCAAGAGGGAAAGGAGGGCCCTGCTCCTTGGAGCTTACAATCTAGGAGGGAGGGGCTAGTGGTACAAAAGGTAGTAACTGTGGGGGATGGACTGGTAGGAAGAGTAGAAGATTCCATTATTAGCTGAGGGCAGAATAGGCTTCCCTGAAGAGATAGGTTTTCAGAGATCACCTAAAAGTGAGCAGAGTAGGCGATAGTCTGATAAATTGGGGTAGAGAGTTCCAGAGGATGGGGGAAGCTCTAGAGAAGTCCTGGAGATGAGCATGGGAGGAGGAGACAAGGGAGCTAGAGAGTAGGAGGTCTTGCGAGGAGCGGAGAGTACGGTTTGGGTGATATTTGGAGACAAGATTGGTGATGTAATTTGGGGCAGAGTTGTAAATGGCTTTATACGTTATTGTTAATGTTTTGAATTTTATCCGTTGGGCAACCGGACACCAGTGGAGGGATTGGCAGAGAGGGGTGGCAGATACAGAACGGTTAGTAAGGTGGATAAGTCTGGCAGCGGCATTCATGATAGACTGAAGAGGGGATAGGCTGTGATTCGGTAGGCCAATGAGAAGGGAGTTGCAATAGTCAAGGCGAGATATAACAAGGGAGTGAATAAGTTGCTTAGTGGTTTCCGTGGTTAGGAACGGTTGTGTCTTGGAGATGTTGCGGAGGTGAAGTCTACAAGATTTGGACATTGGATTTGGGGGTGAAAGGACAGATGGGAGTCTAGGATTATACCTAGTACCCTGGCATGAGGGGAGGGACTGATGATTGTGTTATTGATCTTGATGGAGAAGTCAGGGGAGGGGGCACAGGCTGGGGGGGATACCAAGAGCTCAGTTTTGGAATGATTGAGTTTGAGGAAGTGGAGTGACATCCATGCCGATATGTCGCTTAGTAGGTTAGTAATGCGAGAGGAGACTGAAGGGGTGAGGTGAGGGGTAGAAAGATAGATTTGTGTGTCATCAGCATAGAGATGGTACTTAAAGCCATGGGAGTTTATCAAGTGACCAAGGGAGCAGGTGTAGATGGAGAAGAGAAGGGGTCCAAGGACAGAACCTTGAGGGACCCCTACAGAAAGAGGGAGTGGAGAGGAGGAGGCAGCGTTATAGGTAACGCTGAAGGAGCGCTGCGATAGAAAGGAGGAGAACCAGGAGAGAGCAGAGTCTCTGAGGCCAAGAGAGTGCAGTTTTTTGAGGAGGAGGGGATGGTCAACCATATCAAAAGCCGCAGAGAGGTTAAGTAGTAAGAGTACGGAGTAGAGGCCATTGGTTTTAGCTGTTAGTAGATCATTAGTGAGTTTTAGTAGGGCAGTTTCAGTGGAGTGGAGTGAGCGAAAGCCAGACTGTAAAGGGTCAAGAAGGTTGTTGTCGGTGAGGTGGGAGGTCAGGCAATTGTAGACTAAGCGTTCTAGGAGTTTAGAGGTAAATGGTAGCAGGGAGATGGGTCTTAAGTTGTTCAGGTTGGTGGAGTCCAGGGAGGGCTTTTTAAGTATGGGAGTGATGTGCGCATGCTTTAGAGGGGAGGGGAAGACACCAGTAGAGAGGGAAAGATTGAAGATGCGAGTGAGGCAACATAGGATGGAAAAAGAGGGTGACCGTAGTAGTTGGGAGGGGACAGGATCCAGAGGGCAGGTAGTGAGATGGGCTTCTGAGAAAACCTTAGTGACCTCTTCAGTAGTAGCAAGGTCAAAAGAGGAAAGTGTTGAGGAAGGTTTAGTAAAAGGTATGCTAAGTGGGATGGATGTCTGTGCAGTGGCGATGCCCCTACGAATTGCATCAATCTTGTTTTTGAAATGATTTGCAATCTCGTGAGCAGTGAGTGAGGTACTGGGTGGAGGTGGAGAAAGTAGAGAGTTAAAAGTAGAGAAGAGACGACGAGGATTGAATGACAAGGTATTAATAGGAGTGACAAAGTAGGCTTCTTTGGCAGCATGAAGGGAGGAATTGTATGTTAAGAAAGCAGATTTATATCGGGTGAATGTTTGCTGGAATTTGGTTTTACGCCACAATCGCTCCAGCGCATGACTATGTCGTTTAAGATTTCTGGCGTCGTCAGTCTGCCAAGGTTGTAACGGTCGGGGCCTGATGTTTCGTGTTGTTAGAGGAGCAAGTGAGTCTAATGTGGATGAAAGCGAACTGTTATAGACAGCAGTGGCCAGGTCAGGGCAGGACAGGGGAGAGATTCTGTCATTGAGTTGGTCAGTTGCAGAGCAGAAAGGAGCAGGGTTCAAGTTGTGAAGGTTTCTGCAGGTAATTGTTTGCTGCTTGGAGGGATAAGTGTTTGAAGACGAGGAGACTGTGAAGGTGATGAGATTGTGATCAGAGAGAGGAAAGGGGGCGTTTGTGAGGTTGTAGGGAGTGCAAGGATGGGAGAAAACAAGGTCTAATGTATTCCCATCAGAGTGAGTGGAGGACTGTATACATTGTGCTAATGCAAAAGATGAGATTAGGTTGAAGAGTTGGGATGTAGCCGGGTTGTTGATATTAATAGGGATGTTAAAATCTCTGAGAATGATAGTGGCTAGTTCAGAGGAGAGAAAGTAGGGTAGCCAGGTGGAGAAATCATCAAGAAAGCGGGACACCGGTCCAGGAGGTCGATAGATCACTGCAATCCTCATAGAAATGGGAGAAAACAGCCGGATGCAGTGAGTCTCGAAAGAAGAGAAGGATAGAGAAGGAGGGTTAGGGAGGACTTGAAAGGTGCTCAGAAGGGATTATTATTATACAGTATTTATATAGCGCTAACAGTTTGCTCAGCGCTGTACATTATAATGGGAGACAGTACACGAGACAGTACAGTAACAATACAATACACGAGGGGTTCGAGGGCCCTGCTCCTTGGAGCTTACAATCTAGGAGGGAGGGGGGAGTGGTACAGGAGGAAATAGCTGTTGGGGATGGAGTGGTGGGAAGAGTGGAGGAGATCAGCAATTAGGTGAGGGCGGGGTAGGATTCTCTAAAGAGATGGGTTTTCAGGGTGCGCCTAAAGGTGAGGAGGGCAGGTGACAGTCTGATGGATTGGGGTAGTGAGTTCCAGAGAATGGGGGAAGCCCTGGAGAAGTCCTGGAGACGGGCGTGGGAGGAGGAGACCAGGGAACTGGAGAGTAGGAGGTCTTGTGAGGAGCGGAGAGTGCATTTTGGGTGGTAGATGGATATCAGGTCGGTGATGTAGTTTGGGGCAGTGTTATGAACAGCTTTGTACGTCAATGTTAATATTTTGAATTTTATGCGTTGGGCAATCGGAAGCCAGTGGAGGGATTGGCGGAAACCAGTGGGGATAGAAGCAAACCAACTCCACCACCTTTCCGACCACTGGGTTTGGGTGAGTGGGTCCAGGTGAGGCCTCCATAGGAAAGTGCTGCTGGGGAAGGAGAATCTGCTGCTTGGAGTTAGGTTTCTGTAATTGCTAGTAGGTTAAGGTGACAAAAAGGTCATGGACAGAGGTGAGCTTATTACAGACAGAGCGGGCATTCCAGAGCGCACATGAAAAAGGGAGGGTGGTTTTTGTGAGCACTGGGACCAATATTAAATTGAGGGGATTGCGGCTATTCCTGGATGAAAGAAGATGCCTGGTGTAGGGGTGAAATACTGGAGGACCAGGTTTTGGGGAGCTATCCCCAGAGGTTAGGAGAAGAAGGAGGGTGCCTGGTGTGGGGGTAAAATACTGGAGGACCAGGGTTTGGGGAGCTATCCCCAGAGTTTAGGAGAAGAAGGAGGGTGCCTGGTGTGGGGGTGAAATACTGGAGGACCAGGGTTTGGGGAGCTATCCCCAGAGGTTAGGAAAAGGAGGGTGCCTGGTGTGGGGGTGAAATACTGGAGGACCAGGGTTTGGGGAGATATCCCCAGAGGTTAGAAGGAGGGTGCCTGGTGTGGGGGTGAAATACTGGAGGACCAGGGTTTGGGGAGCTATCCCCAGAGGTTAGGAGAAGGAGGGTGCCTGGTGTGGGGGTGAAATACTGGAGGACCAGGGTTTGGGGAGATATCCCCAGAGGTTAGGAGAAGAAGGAGGGTGCCTGGTGTGGGGGTGAAATACTGGAGGACCAGGGTTTGGGGAGATATCCCCAGAGGTTAGGAGAAGAAGGAGGGTGCCTGGTGTGGGGGTGAAATACTGGAGGACCAGGGTTTGGGGAGATATCCCCAGGAGTTAGGAGAAAAGAAGGGTGAGGAAAGTAACATGGGAGCGGGATGTACACGAGAGTACATGCCTTCCAGTCCTGGTGTTTGGGTCAGCAGGAGGTGATGAGAGCAGTAGTAGGGAGATGGTAGCAGTGAGGGTGAGATGTACACGTTTTGGGGTGGAGCAGAGGAAATGATGGAAAGCAAATGCACTGTGTTGACTGTCATACATTTTATCTACAGTTTTTTTTACAAATGAAACGGTCATTGAAAAGCTGTTTAAAGCCTGACTGTAAGTGCCGGAAAGGATCTCTCTTGCAAGCGATGTAGAGAGAGCCGCAGCAGCCTCTGGCCTGTGTTCACCTCTGGTAATGGAACATGTTAGTGCAGATTTTCCAGCTCGTGCATTGAGGACAAGAGAATTACATGGCACAATGCTCCAATATTTACTATCCAAAAAGCACTTGAGGCAAATCTCCCTATGGACCTATACGAATCCCACAATCACAGAGAAGTGGGCGCATCACCTATACTTGCTCAGGGCTTACAGTCACAGATTACTGGGCAATAGGTAATCAGCCATAAACCACTTATGTAACAAGGCAGAGAAAAGTGCAGTGCATGAAATTATTGACATCCCTTCAGTATAATATTTTTCCAGCTTTGTAAAGGAAGTCAAATATGTATTACACTCCCTGGTGTTCTGGCCCCGCCCACTACACAGCACTGCAACACTGAGGAAATGATACACTGATTACACAGCACATTGCCGACACCTGCTGGTCACATGATGGTTCACGTCTTATCTGTGTGTCTGAAATCTTTAGTGAGAGCAGAAAGAAACAAGGCGGACATTTTTCACTGTGCGCTCTATGTATGTAAAGGAGTACAAGGACTGTAAGGACCAGGCAGACCAAGGGGCATATTTTTAAAGCAGTAAATGTAATTCTCCCTAAAGCTGGCTACACACTAGTAGAATTTTGAATGAACATTGTATGAACATTCTTAGGAAAATTTGTATAAAAATGCTGAGCACATTTGAAAGTTATTCAAAAGCAATTCAAGGTTTCATTTGCATTTAACATTCGATTTTAGAATGAATGGACTTTACCAAACCACACGCACTGCCAGCCCCGGTTCACACTGATGCAATTACTGATGTATTCAAGAACGCTTGGAGCCTCATGACAAGTGAAAGAACATGAGTTTCATATGTATGCAGTGCCATTCCAAAGTGATTTTAAAAAGGATCCCGTGTGAGGTTAGTGCAGTGTGATTTGTAGCTATATAAAGTTGAATGGAAATCGCTTATCTGTTCTGAGAAGAGAGAGAGGGGGGAGAGAGAGAGAGAGGGGAGGGGGGGAGAGAGAGGGGAGGGGGGGAGAAAGAGAGAGAGAGGGGAGAGAGGGGAGGGAAAGAGGGGGGAGAGAGAGAGGGGGGAGAGAGAGGGGGGTGAGAGAGAGAGGAGGGGGGAGAGAGAGAGGGGAAGGGGGATAGAGCATGGGTTTGGTGAGAGAGAGGGGAGGGGGGAGAGAGGAGTGGGGAGAGAGAGGGGAAGGGGGAGAGAGAGAGGGGGGAAGGGGGAGAGAGAGCGTGGGTTTGGTGAGAGAGAGGGGAGGGAGAGTGGGGGGTGAGGGAGAGTGGGGGGTGAGGGAGGGGGGGGAGTGGGTTGGGTGAGAGAGAGGGGAAGGGGGGAGAAAGGGAGGGGAGAGGGGGGGGAAGGGGGAGAGATAAAGGGGAGAGAGGAGTGGGGAGAGAGAGAGAGAGGGGAAGGGGGAGAGAGAGTGTGGGTTTGGTGAGAGAGAGGGGAGGGAGTGTGGGGGGTGAGGGAGGGGAGGGGGGAGTGGGTGGTGAGGGAGGGGAGGGGGGAGTGGGTGGTGAGGGAGGGGAGTGGGGAGAGAGAGGAGAAGGGAGAGAGAGAGTGGGTTGGGTGAGAGAGAGGGGAGAGAGAGAGGGGAAGGGGGGAGAAAGGGGGGAGGGGAGAAGGGGGGAGAGAGAGGGGAAGGGGGAGAGAGGGGGGAGAGAGAGGGGAGAGATAAAGGGGAGGGAAAGTGGGGGGTGAGGGAGGGGAGGGGGGGGGGAGAGAGAGTGGGCTGGGTGAGAGAGAGGGGAAGGGGGGGGGAGGGAGGGAGAGAGAGAGGGGAGAAGGAGAAGAGAGTGAAGGGAGGGGGAGAGAAAAAGACAGACTGGCAAATTGCACCTGAATTGCGGCACTACCCCTTGAAATTGCACTGAAATCGGCAGGAAAATCACACCGCATTTATTTGACCCTAGCCCTAGAAATGTGTACATTTGAGAAGAATCTTCTATCCTGCTCCTTCGAATTTACTAATCACTGTAGTCAAAAACGAACATCGATTTGACCCCACTAATGATTAGAAAGACTAACAAACACGGTACAATGTCCTTAAAACAAAAAAATGTGGATCAAAATTGTACTAGTGTATACCCAGCTTAATTCACTGGTAGTAACTCGATCTTTGTTTTTTAAAATGCATTTCACCCCGGTCACATCGAGTGCAACTTGGCATGCGATTTGCATGCCAGGCGACTTGCAAATCGTATGCCAAGTTGCACCCTTTTGTCCTCTATTAGCGGTCATATCGGTGTGGTTCCGAATTATTAGGAACCACCCGGATTTCTAAAGTAGTACATGCACTACTTTTGGTGCGATTTGCATAGCAATCTGTGTCAGATGTCTTGCAAATTGCACCTCAAATTGGCATGTCTCCCGACTTTGAAATTGTGTGACTTCACTGTAAGTCGAACAATTTCTAAAGCGGCTTTGATGTGACCGGGGTGTTAATCAGAAATATTCACTTGCAGTCAATGTTTGGAGATTGTCAGCTTTACTGTGCTGCTAATGCAGTTATAATACATGGTTCTTTTAAAGTGCTACTAAACCCCAGACCCTGCATTCACTAGATCTGGTCTCCCCGGACCCTGCATTCACTATATCTGGTCTCCCACAGTACACACAACATGGAAGTGCAATTATTTTAGTAAATATAAACTGCTAAATACCTTTTCTCATCAGCATATTAAAGCTTGTAGGAGGATGCAGGACCCCTGAAGTCTGTCTGGACAGTTCTAATTGGCCCTGTGCTGATCACATGCACTCTACAAGTAGAAAAAAAAAACTACCTCTCTAGCAATACACACCAAACTGAGCATGTGCAGAGTGACTCCACACGTTATGTCTGACCAAGAGATAAGAGGGGGGCACTGGAAGAAGTGAAGGATCAGAGAAGTCAGGATCAAACAGCCTTTTTACACAGTGCAGAGGATTAACCCCTTAGGTTCCACAGTGAGTATAACAAGCATGCTTACTGCATATACAGACTGACCTTACTGTTGTGGGGTTAGTAACACTTTAAGTAACCATCTTTCAGTCATCACAAGTGTTACATAAGACAACCAGATTTTCATTTTCTAGCCTGATCTATAATTTTACATCTAACAATCAGTGCTGACAGTTGTCATTCCCACATTATGACAGAATGAGCCCTCATCAGCATCTTGTGTGACAGCTAACATTCTCCATCCTAATAAGAAGTGTACAGTAACCAATAGTCCCAGCTTAGTGGACAGTGATTGGCTGAGCTGGCATCCTGTACGTGGCATTGTACTGAATGTCTGTGATAATGGCTCTAACTTCACACACATCCAGAGAAACGAGATTTTCATTCCTCTCCTCAGCTCCTCTCCCTCCCAGTGAGTGCAATGCTTCCTGGGCTCAGATGGAAGGCAGGAGAGGTGTTTTAGTATGCGCATGTCATGCTCCATCTCATCTGTTGCCATGGCAGCCTTTCAGCAAAGTAAAAGTGCGGCCAAATGCTGCACAACCAAACCACACTCTCCCACCAACGCCTCTCCGCCCCAATAGAACACCTAACATTACCTGTATACAGGTGGCAGGGAAAAGGCCAGGATACATACAGGCAGAAGCAACAACACCTTCTCTTATATACAGGTCACAACATAAATCGCTGCCAGAAATACAAAACTATCATCTGTTATATACAGGTACCAACATATACCCCTACCAGCAATACAAAACTATCATCTGTTATATACAGGTACCAACATATACCCCTACCAGCAATACAAAACTATCATCTGTTATATACAGGTACCAACATATACCCCTACCAGCAATACAAAACTATCATCTGTTATATACAGGTACCAACATATACCCCTACCAGCAATACAAAACTATCATCTGTTATATACAGGTACCCACATATACCCCTACCAGCAATACAAAACTATCATCTGTTATATACAGGTACCAACATATACCCCTACCAGCAATACAAAACTATCATCTGTTATATACAGGTACCAACATATACCCCTACCAGCAATACAAAACTATCATCTGTTATATACAGGTACCAACATATACCGCTACCAGCAATACAAAATAACTTTCACTTATATACAGGTAACATCAGAAACCGCTACCATGTATACAAAACTACCTTCTCTTATATACAGATCACAACATATACTGCTACCAGCAATACAAAACTACCTTCTCATATTCTCATATGCAGATACGAACAGAAACCGCTACCAGCAAGACTAAACGTATCTTTCATATATACAGGTAGGGCTAAATAGACCATGCTAGAAGAGTAATGTCTGCTGCTTTGCACAGGTTAGTGAGAAGAAGGCCATGTCTACCGTACATAGTGCACCGCTTACCCCAGAAGAGCCGCTCGGTATGACGGGTTCTCTGCTCTTCGCCATGACTCTGGGACCTGTTTTGTCCCCTCTGACACACCTGGTTAGGTAGGTAGATGCTGCGAACACCTGAGATCAGCTATTAGTCTGCTGGCCACAACTATATGAGCATATAGAAACAGGCTACTAAGTTGTGAATAAAGTAAGAGAGACAGAACACATGACACTGTGGCAGCCATCTTGGATTCTGGAACATGAGCTGCATATTTGATATGAAGTGCCTGGTTGTCATTTTTTCATTGTAAGTGCATTTACCACATTAAATTGGTGTTTTAATTGGGATTAGACTATGGAGAACGAATATACACTATAATGCCAAAAGTATTGGGACACCCCTTCAAATCATTGGATTTAGGTGTTTACCTGAATCATCTACCCCAGGAGCTATTGGCTCTCGCTGCTGTCAATCACAGCTAGTGAGGAGGGAGTGGAGTCAGGACTGAGAATGCTCTGTGAGTTAATAGACACACACAGCAGGGCTTGGGAGCAAGCAGGCATGAGTGCTCAGCAAGGGGGAGGAGCCAGGAGTGCCGGCTGGAGACCCGAGAGGAGGAGGATCGTGGGGTGCTCTGCGCAAAACCACTGCAAAGAGCAGCCAAGTATATCATGTTTGTTGTTTGAAAAAAACTATTTATGCTTAGTATCACTTTAAGGGTGATTCCCTCTGTCTCAATATCAACCTTTCAAAGATTAACTCCGTAAAGTTCATAGCACGTTTACAACCCCTTAATCCGTTTATACAGCAGTCCGATGTGGACAGGCCTTAGAAGATTTCATACATCTTATCTGGGGATGTCCAAAATTGGGAAGATGTTGGAAAGTTGTTCAACATATTTATGCAAAACAAATGGTATACAAAATCCATAGATTTGTATTTTGGGGCATCTAGAGGTTCCGGAGAACCAAGTTAATCTGAGATTGAGGTTTAATAGAACATTGTTTATTGCTAGTAAATGGAATGCCCAAAGGTCGATTTCACTACATCCACGAACAGTGGGGGAATGGATATTGGCAGCAAGTTTAAAGGGTTAGTTACATTTTACAGCACTTTTTCCACAAACACTCTATGCATTCCAGAATCCCCAACATCACTGTTCAGCTGGTACAAATGCTGCTCCTTTTCCCCTCCATATGTGAAGGACAGGGGTGGCCTGTCAGCAAAAACGTTTTGGTGCTCAGGCTGGATGTTGGACTGTACTCCTATATGCATGTTCAGTGTGTTCCCTCCTCTGTAGCAGAAGTGGATGAGCCAAAGATCCTAGAAGGAGAGAGAGCACTGTGCATGCGCAGTTTTAACAACACAGATTAGATTCTGAGGGATCACTTCTAACATCCAGCCTAACCTGCCATGAAGAAGAGGGGGGTTCGAGAACCGAGGAGTCTTGCTGACCAGCCATGAAGTGCTTACACATATGGAGGGGAAATATATGTAATGTGCTGGGGATCCTGGGATGTATATGGGGGTTTGTGGGAAAAGGTGAACCCATTAAATTTACAATGAAAACAGTTGGCTTTTAGCATAGGGAGCTCTAAACACATTTCTAAAGATCTGGTTGAGAGAGATAGAGATATATATGCCTTTACACGCACATTAACTTTCTTGGCATCCCAGTCTTGGTCTGTAGGGTTCAATATTGAGTTGGCCCGCCCTTTGCAGCTATAACAGCTTCAACTCTTCTGGGAAGGCTGTCCACAAGGTTTAGGAGGGTGTCTATAGGAAGGTTTGACCATTCTTCCAGAAGAACATTTGTGAGGTCAGGCACTGATGTCGGACGAGAAGGCCTGGCTCGCAGTCTCCACTCTAATTCATCTCAAAGGTGTTCTATTGGGTTGAGGTCAGGACTCTGTGCAGGCCAGTCAAGTTCCTCCACCCCAAACTTACTCATCCATGTCTTTATGGACCTTGCTTTGTGGACTGGTGTGCAGCCATGTTGGAACAGGAAGGGGCCATCCCCAAACTGTTCCCACAAAGTTGGGAGCATTAAATTGTCCAAAATGTTTTGGTATGCTGATGCCTTAAGAGTTCCCTTTGCGGGAACTAAGGGGCCAAGCCCAACCCCTGAAAAGCACCCCCACACCATATCCCCCCCTCTACCAAACTTTACATTGGATTGCCTTTACAAAATAATCTGGAGTAGGTGACAAAGAGAAAGCAAATTTATGAAATACCTTCTTCAGCTCTGTGTATACATATGAGTATGGAGGAACTCGTGTCTATAATGGGGATGATATTAAAACAGCCCCAATGATTTATAATGGCTCAGAATTGATATGATCCAGAAATATTTAGACAAAATAAAGGTGAATAGGGCACCTGGACTGGATGGCATATACCCAAGGATTCAAAAAGAATTGAGCTCTGTCATTTCAAAGCCATTGTTTCTAATTTTTAAAGACTCTTTATTGACTGGTGTAAGGCCAACATGGTGTCTATATTTACAAAGGGGTCAAAGTCTATAACCAAGTAAGTACAGACTGGTTAGTTTAACTTCTATAGTTGGGAAGACACTAAAAAGTTTACTAAAGGGCCACATAGATGAGTTTTTGCTAAAAAAAAAAAAAAAAAAAAAAAAAGCATTTTAAGCAAAAGTCAGCATGGATTCATGAAAGACAGAAGTTGTCAGACAATTCTGATTTATTTTTATGAAGAGGTGAACAAAATCTTGGACAGAGGGGTGGCAGTGGATGTGGTATACTTGGATTTTGCAAAAGCGTTTGACACCGTTCCCCACACACGGCTAATGTGTAAGGTAAAGTCTACGGGCTTGGAAAAATCCGTATGTAAATCGATAGAAAACTGGCTAAAAGATCGTATTCAAAGAGTAGTGGTTGAGGATTCATACTCCTAATGGTCTAAGGCTGTTAGTGGTGTACCCCAATGTTCAGTGTTGGGACCCTTACTTTTTAATATATCTATAAATGATATAGGGTCTGGGATTAAAAGTACCATTTCAGTGTTTGGAGAGGACACCAAGCTTTGTAATGGGATACAAGCCGACCTCAATGCAGTTTAATTGGGCAACTATGTGGCAAATGAAGTTTAATGTTGATAAATGTAAAGTTATGTACTTGGGGGCTAAGAATATGCATGCATCATACATACTGGGGGGGGGGTACAACTGGGGGAATCAATGGTGGAGAAGAATCTGAGAGTTTTGGTAAATCACAAGCTTAATAATGGCATGCAATGCCAAGCTGCGGTTTCCAAAGTGAGCTAAATACTTTTTTGTATTAAAAGAGGTATAAAATGCAGAGAAGAGATATTATTTTACCCCAAGTGCAAATCATTAGTAAAACCTCATCTGGAATATGCAGTTTAGTTTTTGGCACCACTTCACAAAAAGGATATTGGGGAACTGGAGAAAATGCAGAGAAATGCAACCAAACTGATATGAGGCATGGAGGAGCTCATCTATAAGGAAAGATTAGAGGAACTGAATTAATTTTCTCTTGAGAAGAGGAGATTAAGGGGGGGGGGGGGATATGATCAACATGTATAAATACATAAGTGGTCCATATAGTGAACTTGGTGTAGAGGTATTTACCATAAAGTCATCAAAGGACAATAGGGCACTCTTTACATCTGGAGGAAAAGAGATTTAATCTCCAAATAAAGAAAGGCTTCTTCACAGTAAGCTGTAAAAATGTGGAATAGACTCCCTCAAGAGCTGGTTCTGGCCAGTTCAGTATACAGTGGGGCAAAAAAGTATTTAGTCAGCCACCAATTGTGCAAGTTCTCCCACTTACAAATATGAGAGAGGCCTGTAATTGGCATCATAGGTAGACCTCAACTATGAGAGACAAAATGAGAAAACAAATCCAGACAATCACATTGGCTGATTTGGAAAGAATTTATTTGCAAATTATGGTGGAAAATAAGTATTTGGTCACCTACAAACAAGCAAGATTTCTGGCTCTCACAGACCTGCACCTTCTTCTTTAAGAGACTACTCTGTCCTGCACTCATTACCTGTATCAATGGCACCTGTTTGAACTTGTTATCAGTATAAAAGACACCTGTCCACAACCTCAAACAGTCACACTCCAAACTCCACTATGGTGAAGACCAAAGAGCTGTCGAAGGACACCAGAAACAAAGTTGTAGACCTGCACCAGGCTGGGAAGACTGAATCTGCAATAGGCAAGCAGCTTGGTGTGAACAAATCAACTGTGGGAGCAATAATTAGAAAATGGAAGACATACAAGACCACTGATAATCTCCCTTGATCTGGGGCTCCACGCAAGATCTCACCCCGTGGGGTCAAAATGATCACAAGAACGGTGAGCAAAAATCCCAGGACCACACAGGGGGACCTAGTGAATGACCTGCAGAGAGCTGGGACCAACATAACAAAGGCTACCATCAGTAGCACACTACGCCGCCAGGGACTCAGATCCTGCAGTGCCAGACGTGTCCCCCTGCTTAAGCCAGTACATGTCCGGGCCCGTCTGAAGTTTGCTAGAGAGCATTCGGATGATCCAGAAGAGGATTGGGAGAATGTCATATGGTCAGATGAAACCAAAACCAAAATAGAACTGTTTGGTAGAAACACAACTCGTCGTGTTTGGAGGAGAGAGAATGCTGAGTTGCATCCAAAGAACACCATACCTACTGTGAAGCATGGGGGTGGCAACATCATGCTTTGGGGCTGTTTCTCCGCAAAGGGACCAGGCCGACTGCTCCATGTACAGGACAGAATGAATAGAGCCATGTATCGTGAGATTTTGAGTGCAAACCTCCTTCCATCAGCAAGGGCATTGAAGATGAAACGTGGCTGGGTCTTCCAACATGACAATGATCCCAAACATACCGCCCGGGCAACGAAGGAGTGGCTTCGTAAGAAGCATTTCAAGGTCCTGGAGTGGCCTAGCCAGTCTCCAGATCTCAACCCCATAGAAAACCTTTGGAGGGAGTTGAAAGTCCGTGTTGCCCAGCGACAGCCCCAAAACATCACTGCTCTAGGGGAGATCTGCATGGAGGAATGGGCCAACATACCAGCAACAGTGTGTGCCAACCTTGTGAAGACTTACAGGAAACGTTTGACCTCTGTCATTGCCAACAAAGGATATATAACAAAGTATTGAGATGAACTTTTCATATTGATCAAATACTTATTTTCCACCATAATTTGCAAATAAATTCTTTCCAAATCAGCCAATGTGATTGTCTGGATTTGTTTTCTCATTTTGTCTCTCATAGTTGAGGTCTACCTATGATGCCAATTACAGGCCTCTCTCATCTTTTTAAGTGGGAGAACTTGCACAATTGGTGGCTGACTAAATACTTTTTTGCCCCACTGTATTGTTCTAAGAAAGGCCTGAATTCTTTCATAGATACTTATAATATAACTGATACTAATATTTTTAGGTAATGTTGATCCAGGGAATATCCCGATTGCCTCTTGGGGGATCAGAAAGGATTTTTGTACCCCGCTGGAGCAAACTGAACATACTTTTATTAGGTTTTTTTTGCCTTCCTCTGGATCAACTGTGGGTATAGGATAGCATATATGGAGGCTTTCGATTTGTGTGTGATGTGTGTTTTTTTTTTTGTTGAACTGGATGTACTAGTGTCTTTTTTCAACCAGAATAACTATGTAAATATATATATATTATATATATATGGGGTTGAACAAAAATATGGAAACAATACATGATTTGCAGGTGTGAAAGTGACAACATGTTTCGCATTGACAACGGAAGTGATGTAACATTCTTTTGCTTCCGCTGCGTGATGAGACACCTATCTAACAGGTGGGAAGCCTCACTTTTGTTATTCACTGTGTGCACTGCTAGTAATACAGAGCCATGTCAGAGATTACAGATTTTCAAAGAGGCCACCTTGTTGATGCCCACTTGGCTGGTGCCTCTGTGATTGAATTTGCCAATTTATTTGCGATGTCACGAGGTACAGTATCAAAGGTTATGATGGGATACAGTTTCTGGGAAATGTCATCTGATGAACATAAGCGCACTTGACATGGTCAACTGACAGAGAAAAAAGGACATTGGGCACGACTGTGACCCGGAATAAGGTAACAACTGCTGCAAAAGTGACTGCAGAGCTCAATCTTAGTCTTCGAAAGCATGTGTCCACAAACACTGTGCAGAGGGAACTTCAAAAGCCAAACCACTAGTGACCAATATTAATGCTCAGAAGAGTAGAAAGTGCTGCAACACACATAAATCGTGGACTATCAATCAATGGAAGACTGTAATATGATCTAATGAATCGAGCTTCACACTGTTCCCAACCACCGGATGTGTTTACCTGTGGCGAACACTGTCCCAAGCTTACAACCAGCACAGTCTTGTGCCAACGGTAAAGCATGATGGTGGCGCAATTATGATTTGGGCAGCCATATCTTGGTATTGGCAGTTGCTCCAAAACTTAGTAAATGAGGTAAAGCTTCACTTTGCAAAAGAATATCCAATGACATGCAAGGAAAATAAAAAAAAAACAGCATCATTACTTTCACATGAATGGCTGATGGAAGTCACCACAGCTTCTGCTCATTGACTAAGCTCTGGAGCAACTGCTCTTGCAGAGTGCAACTACACTGTGCAAAGTGCACAGTCTGTTTTCCTTTAATAAATCAACCCCTTTGTTTCCTGAAGACAGTGCCATTTACCAAGATGATAATGCTCCAATTCACACACCTGGTGTTGTCAAGTCATGGTTTGATGAGCATACAGATGAAGTCTTGCACCTTCTCTAGGTGCTGCAGTTAGCCGCTATAGCCGTTAGCCACTATAATCAATTTTGGAAAACAAGGTTTGGAGTGGTATCAGATTCCATTATCCACCATCCAAGACTTATAATTGTCATTTACCAGGAGAATTCAGTTAGCCTTGCTTTGGATGCCAAAGGCAGTGCAACACCATATTAAGTAACAATTTTCTTTTTACCTGGTGTTTCCACAATTGTGTCCAGCCCCAGAATGTGAGATTATATATATACACATACACACACTCACACTATATTGCCAAAAGTATTGGGACACCCCTCCAAATCATTGAATTCAGGTGTTCCAATCACCTCCATAGCCACAGATGTATAAAATCAAGCACATAGGCATTCAGACTGCTTCTACAAACATTTGTGAAAGAATGGATCACTCTCAGGAGCTCAGTGAGTTCAAGCGTGGTTCCGTGGTAGGTTGCCACCTGTGCAATAAGTCCATCCGTGAAATTTCCTTGCTAGTGTTAATGGTATTATAAGAAAGTGGAAGCAACTGGGAAAACAGCAACTCCGCCATGAAGTGGTGGGCGACGTAAGATGACAGAGCGGGGTCAGCACATGCTGAAGAACAGAGTGTGCAGAAGTCGCCGTCTGCAGAGTCAATAGCTAAAAACCTCCAAACTTCATGTGGCCTTCAAATTATCACAACAGCAGTGCATAGAGAGCTTCGTGGAATGTGTTTCCATGGCTGAGCAGCTGCATCCAAGCCTTACATCAACAAGTGCAATGCAAAGCATTGGATGCAGTGGTGTAAAGCACACCACCACTGGACTCTAGAGCAGTAGAGATGTGTTCTCTGGAGTGACCAATCATGCTTCTCTGTCTGGCAATCTGATGGACGTGTCTGGGTTTGGCAGTTGCCAGGTGAACGGTACTTGCCTGATTGCATTGTGCCAAGTGTAAAGTTTGGTGGAGAGGGGATTATGGTGTTGGGTTGTATTTCAGGGGTTGGGCTTGACCCCTTAGTTCCAGTAAAGGGAACTCTTAAGGCATCAGCATACCAAGACATCTTGGACAATTTCATGTACCAAACTTTGTGGAAACAGTTTGGGGATGACCCCTTCCTGTTCCAACATGACTGCGCACCAGTGCACAAAGCAAGGTCCATAAAGTCATGGATGAGTCCTGGCCTCAACCCGATTGAACACCTCTGGGATGAACTAGAGTGGACCAATACTTTTGGCAATATAATGTGTGTATGTATATATACACACACACTGCTCAAAAAAAGGAACACTTTGAAAACACATCACATCTCAATGGATATCTATCTATAGTGATATGGACTGGGTAATGTGTTAGGAACGTAAGGAAGCCCCATCTCTTGATGGAAATGAAAATTATCAACCTACAGAGGACTTAATTCAAAGACACCCCAAAACTCAAAATGAAAAAATGATGCAGCAGGCTAGTCCATTTTGTTGAAATTTCATTACAGCAACTCAGAATGATACTCAGTAGTTTGTATGGCCCCCACGTGCTTGTATGCATGCTTGACAATGTCTGGGCATGCTCCTAATGAGATGACGGATGGTGTCCTGGGGTATTTCCTCCCAGATCTGGACCAGGGCATCACTGAGCTCCTGGACAGTATGAGGTGCAACCGGGCGGCGTCGAATGGACCGAAACATGATATCCCAGAGGTGTTCTATTGATTTAGGTCAGGCGAGCGTGGGGGCCATTCAATGGTATCAATTCCTTCATCCTCCAGGAACTGCCTGCATACTCTCACCACATGAGGCCGGGCATTGTCGATCACCAGGAAGAACCCAGGACCCACTGCACCATAGTAGGGTCTGAATATGGGTCCAAGGATTTCATTCCGATACCTAATGGCAGTCAGGGTGCCATTGGTTAGCCTGTGGAGCTCTGTGCATCCCTCCATGGATATGCCTCCCCAGACCATCACTGACCCACCACCAAAACGGTCATGCTGAACAATGTTACAGGCAGCATAACATTCTCCATGGCTTTCATGTGCTCAGGGTGAACCTGCTCTTATTTGTAAAAAGCACAGGGTGCCAGTGGCGGACCTGCCAACTTTGGTGCTCATTGGCAAGTGCCAATCCCTTAATGCTATACTCTGATTAAAAAGTGTTCATAAATATATATATATACACAAACACACTTTTTTTGGACTAGAAAGATGGGATAGGATAGAATGTGTAATGTTTTGGGGCTCACCCACATATACCGTGAACAATGGTAGTTTTCCATACTGGATCAAAACCAGTCACTGTTCATATTGTGACATTGGTGTCATGTGCAGTGTAGAAAAACAGACATGCTACATATTTCTGCAACGTACTGGATGGCACGTTTAAACTTTGGACACATTCAATAAAGTTAACCCCCCCTCAAAAAAAGAGTGACTTGTGTTTTAGGGTGCGGCTAGTGTGAACTAGCCCTTAAAGCCCAACCCCAAAAAACGTTTAAATTATCCTTTGCAGTGGGTCTGTGCCTGCACTGCAAGGGCTAATTGCTCCTGTAGGTTTAGGGTCCACAGAAAATAAGATTTACTCGATCATCCATGCTGCTATATCAGTCTCTACAGCAAATTTCTCCCCCATGCTCCAGGTCTAAGGTTCTGACATCATCAAAAACAATACAAGGTCCATAGTCTTGCATTGGGCATGATGTCTCAGTGAGGGACAGTCCACAGCTGGTACCAAAGAGGACACTAGCCTTACTATGGGTTGCAGCACCATTTACATATACATGCTCTTATATCAGCTTGTATCAGAACTGTGTAGGTTGACGGTTGACTGCCACATGCACAATGTTCCAGATCACGAATTGTATGACCAAAACACCTAGCTTTTCTTACAGCAGGGGGCATTAAAACATAATTAATACTTTATTAAATGCTGCATTTTTATAAAGACCCAGTCAGACTAACTTGCAATTAAAGTTTACTTTTCTCTAGTGTTGCCATAGTGACCATTAGCAGCATTTCTGAGGGCCAGGGGACTCTTTGATGTCCAGGGACTCACAGCCACATTTGCACTTTCAGTAATACATAGAAGCCAATTAATATAAACAAGGAACATGGAATCCTTGTCCTTCCGGCTGTACACCACAACCCTCATCGTGTCCCTCCCCAGAAAGCAGAATCTCAGGCAGATGTCTTCCTGGGGTTTGCTGCTGGGTGTGGGAGAGGTCCACAAGTCCCCCCTGCTGCTGCAACCAACGTTGGGAACGGTCTACCACTGTCACTCTCACAGTCCACAGAGGGACAACTTCCTGATACTGTAACAGCAGGCATCACACTTCTAAGGGCCAACAAGGGCTCCCTCCAAATCAAAGAGGGCTTTTGAAGTTTTTAGGCACTTAATGAGCATTTTTAAAGTTCCTCCCCGAGTCATCAAATATTAAACAGGTCCTGTCATTAGGTATTTACATTTATTTACCAGCAATTATTTTTTTATTCACTTGCTATGTGCCTCTGAACTTGCTAGAAAATGTGACTGGTCATTTCCCTACCATAATCCCACATGCCATTTCTAAGACCTTTCCTCTTTTAGCAGTGTCTAGTCAATGTCTGTGCTGACCCAGCACCTCTGTCCATCCCCTCCCCTCCCTACACATGTAGCTACAGGACTAAAAGCAAATACTATTGAGTATCACCTGACAGCTCTGAGTCTGTTGGGACTGCTGACATCACAACCAAGCTAGCTGCACACAGCAGTCTCCGAGGTCTTAGATGTCTACACAAGGGAGGCGTTTACAGGTGAATAACATGCATAAATACTTTAAATGTACAAATAATCCTATGAGAATATTTTGGTTAATATAAATGGTCTGGCAATAGCGTCTCTTTATGAATGTAATATAAACTACTTTCCTACTACCCACAATCCTCCTTTATACCTTCAACCTGGAACAGGGTGTAGGTATAAATCTGATGTCAGATCCAATGCAGCATAAAACAATGCTGATGTATAGGGGCAATGGTTGTCACAACTTATATCCCAGATACCAGCAGGGAACACAGAAACATGGAAGAGCAACAGCAGAAAAAAAGACCAAGGGGTCCATCAAGTCAGCCCCATTTTTTTATTACTTAAAGTGGAGTTCCATTCAAAAGCGGAAGCTCCTCTTATTTGCCTCCTCCCCTCTCCAATGCCATATTTGGCACCTTTTGGGGGGGAGCGGATACCTGTTTTTGACAGTACCCGCTCCCACTTCCGGCTCAGTTCACCGAAGCAAAGTGAGCCAGAGGTTCGGCCCCCTCCTCCCTCCCACAGTCTCCTGGGAAGTTTCACAGGTCCCAGAAGACTGCCGGACCAATCAGGAGGCGCAGCGTGACTGATGCATGCGCAGTGGACACCAGGCTGTGAAGCCGCAAGCTGTCACAGCCTGGTGCCCACAGTTGAGATGCCGGCGCTGGACTCCAGGACAGGTAAGTGTGTGTTTATTAAACGTCAGCTACAGTTTTTGTAGCTGCTGACTTTTAATAAATACAGAAACAGCTGGAACTCTGCTTTAGGTATTGATCTATGTTTGTCCCAAGCATGTCTGAATCCATTTACTGTTGACTGGCTCACTACCTCTGCTTGAAGTCTATTCCAAGCATCAACTACTCTTTCGGTAAAATAATACTTTCTAAGATTAGCTTTGAACGTTCCTTCTGCTAGTTTGAGGTAATGTCCCCGTGTTTTTATCTTACAGTAAATTCATATTGAAATATACTGCACTCCTAAACTTTATCCACCCCCTGGATGCAAGGTTCAATCAGGTCTCCTCTCTCTCCCTTCTTTGCCTTCAGCCTGAACATATTATAGTCTGGAGGATATGTTTTATCCATCAGACCTTTTACCATCTGTGTTGCCCTTTTCTGGGCTCGTTCTATCTTATCATGTTCCTAGCTGCGGCAGAGTGCCTACTGTGGCAGAAGTAGGAGGGATGGAGCAAACAACGAGACATCAAAAGGTAATAAACTCAAATACAAAAATGTCATATATTGCAGCTTACCAATCATTAGATGTAGTGGCTGAATTTTTTAAAGGCTTTTCTCCTCCCTCTGTTTTCTGGTGATCTGGCCAATAATACACCTCCTGTATTACACAGACACCACTCTGAAGGAGCACAGGGGGCAAATTTGGACAGCAGCATTGTCAGTCTGGGGAGGGGGCGGTGTGTTAGAAATACTAGCAGATTCATATACGGTAATAATTTGAAGCCAAACTCCAGCTAATATTTTATAAGCAGTCACAGCAAACTGTTTTTTTTCCTTTTGGGATAAAAGTTTTACATAAATAAAATCTGGTTATTTTAATCATCCTTGTCAGTGTTAAATGGTCTGTCTCATCCCTGTGACTGCAAGAGAGCTTTTCTGCTGAAAAACAACAGACGTACTGGCTGGATCACCAGATGAAAATAGAAATGAAAACTAAAACAGCCATCACGTCTAAGAATTGGTAAGCTGCTATATAATAAATGTTCTTTTGGGTTTAATACTGCTTTCAGCTGCCATAGTATTTCCATTAATAATCAGTCAGCACACAACAAAGTAAGGAGATGTAGCAACACAGCTTTCATGTAGCTATATTTAACTTGGGACAAAAAAGCAAAATTGCAAAATATCAGGAAAAAAAACAAAGCAGATTTTTACTTGGCAAGCAGAATAATCTGGAACTCCAATTGTCATAAGTAAGCCATTTCTACCACAGTGGGCATGCTGGGATGAGGCACAGGAAGCTGCACTAGTGCAAAGTGGTGCCACCATATTGCTTGTGCAGTGTGAACCACATGACTGGCTTAACGGAATTGCCAATGTTGTAGCAGTTAAAACAATTTAAATACATTTATGTAACCGTGCATTTATCTGCTTGGCTGGAGTTGCATTTTAAAGCATCAAAATTTCTTTAGGCTGTGTTGATAATGAGGTAGATTATGAGGGTCTTGTAGATTTGGCAACCATGAAGCAGAAGTGAGAGTGACAGAGTTAATTTCTTCTTTTTCTAGGTCAGTGGTGAAATAAATCATTCCCTTTCCTAACATCTCCTCCGAGTCCACTGCCTCCGCACACCACCAGAGACTGCGACGAACTGAGCAGCCAGAAGAAAATAACTAGCAAAATTATCATTTTTATAACATCCCATAAAATGTAATTTGTTTGAATGCTGCAAATTAAAAATTGAAATACAGATAGTCTTCACCTCTTGTTAGGACTCCACTTCTAGTCTGCCTTCTCAATAGCACTTGTGGAGGAGTGAATGGAGAATTCTCCTAGACAATAATATTTGTGGACACAAGCATGCTGGATTCGGAGGTCTACTGGGAGGTGGATGTTATGGAACACGGACAGCCACTGAAGGCTTCAGCTGTAATTCTTGTAGTCATGATGGTTACCCAGCCTATGGGATTTGTTCTGCTGTATGAATATCAGCATACAAGAGGCTTTCCAAACATAAAATATGTTAGATGAACCTTGTTTACAAAGCATGGATGAAGGCCAGCCAATCAGACATGTCATTTAAAATAGAAGTATGGAGTTTATAAAAAAGACATTTCTACTAACCTAGGTGGATGCAGCATTGATCCAATTCTGCATCTGTCCTCTGCATCACATTACATTCACAGGAACATACATTATGACAGAAGCACACCTGAACAAATCTGTTACATTAATGACTTACCACAGAGTGGGGATTTCAGCTGGCTGGAAGGTGATTATTTCATATCTGCCAAATTTTTCAGATCTGTGGAAAAAATAGAGATTAGTCAGATATTGCCACAAGCATTCAGTTCACACAATACAATACACAGAGGAAACAGCCAATCACAGTTTTAGGCTCCATGCACATGGGGTGTTTTAATAATGCTGGTAACGTTAGCTGTGTAAAGTCATGTTAAAAACATGAGGTTTTCAGCAGTTTTTAGCGTTTTTGCATTAGCGTTTAGCAGGCTTTTTTTCTTATTTTTTTCTACATAAAAAAACCCTTTTTTTTTAATCAAAAAAGGTCAAAATACGACAGTTTGCCATGTTTTACAGCATTAGAGTGTTTTCACAGCCAAAAACTCCTAGAAACCCACTAGTTCTGGGGTTTTTCCTAGTCACAAATCGTTGATTGCAGTCTATGTGTGCATGGACACATAGGATAACATGCTAGGGAGTTTATTAACTGTAGAAAAAACGCCAAAAGCCAAAAACAGCTGCTGTAAAAATGTCCCGTGTGCATGAGGACTTACAGAGCTGTGGGTGAACACCTATCACTACACTACCAGGGCTCTGAAAGGAGAGACTCTGCTCCCTCGTACAGCAGCAGCTCTAAGCACCACTCCTCTCTGCTGCTACTTCACAGAAGAGTCCATGTATGCAGATACTTGATATGAGTTCAGGGCCCAGTGAATGGAGACAGGTAAGACAAATCAAGGTAAAGTGACGGAATTCAGGTTCTGGTCTAGATCACCTCCCTCTGTGTGACCTAGACCTGAGAGTTTTCCTGGTGCACAGGGCTTTACTATGTGACCGTTAGCTACGCAGTAAAGACAGGCCGAGTTTCAGGCAACCGATCGTTCTTGTGGCGTGAGGCATATGTGCTTTAATTGCATAGGTATAGTTGCAGAGGTGGGTAGTTCAGGAGCTTCCTGGGGAACAGGTGCTAAACAACCCACTGGACGGGTGACGTGGACAAGGCCTTTCCAGATCTCACTCCTGGAAGCGGACATCGATTTGCTTGTTAAGGGCGATTAAAGGGGAACTACACTTTATCTGACCACCACAAACCAAAAGCAGTATTTAAATCAATTTTAATATTCAAACCAAACTCCCCCATCAATCCATATCGCCATGTTTTATTTTGCTGAGTAATCAATTAGAAAAACACCCACCACCTTTTCTGGTTGTGGACATCTTTTGCAAGGGTAGATGATTCCTGTAGCAATTCCTTCCTGAAATCCACCTGCCCTTACAGATACACATACAGGCAAGAGGGTGTGCTTAGCTGAAAAAGCCTCTCCTCCTCTCCTGAAGACTCCCGGGATGCATGACATCATTTGCCTAGGCATGAAAACTAGGAAGTATCTAAAGAAATGTAGAAAACAATTTAAAAAAGTAAATATGATATACTTTCCTAATGCTAGCAGCATTAGGATTACAAATAGTCAATGTTGATTGAGAGAGTGAAGTTCCACTTTAAGTCATCCAGGGTGGAAGGTATGGTTTTGCCAACTAGTTCGTCCTTAATACAGCCCGCTAAACCTTGCCAAAAGGTTGCGGTAAAGGCCTTAATATTCAATGCCACATCCGAGACCATGGTGCGAAACTAAACTGTGTATTGACCAACAGTCATGCTTCCTTGACGAACCCGAAGAAGTGCTCCAGCAGCGGATGATGCCCTCCCTGGCATAGAAACATAGAAAAGTGACGTCAGAAAAAGACCGAGTGGTCCATTGAGTCTGCCTGTGGGTTTTTTTTTTTGTAAGACATCAAAAGGTGTCGCAGAAAGGCAGTAAGACTGGAAATCATTGGCTCTTGACCTTCCAAAAGTGGCGAGGCCCAAGCCAGAGCCTTACCAGAAAGGAATGATATCATGTACCTTGGAACAATCAGTAGGGAAATGATGGGCTGCTAACTCAAAATAAATTGAGCACTGGTTGATGAAGCCCTGACAAGCTTTTGGATCACCAGAAAAACAAGGCGGCGGAGGCAGCTGAAGTTTCGAAGGACAGTCCAAGACAGGAGTAATAGTGGGACCCGGGACAGAGTGAGAGGAAGTGGAGCCAACTTGCAGCTGGTCCAACTGGGAATAGAGTTCCTGCAGACACTCCACGGCCTGCTCTTGGTAGGCCTGCTGGACCTCAACTCTCTGTGCCGACCTTTAAAGTTGTTTCAGAAGTAGCTGTGGTGTCTTCGAGGACCTCATGGCCTGAGCAAATTGTCAAATGTCTGTAGTAGTCAGCCCTTGCAGATCGCCAACTCAGGGTTCACCAGAGTGCGGAGACTAAGCCACAGCCTGCTTCTTCACCAGGGCCCCTGATAGTGGGGATGGACTTGCAGCAAGCTGGAAGCAGGACATGGCCCACAGGTACGCCCAGCTGAGGATGAGGAGACTACTTGCCTGTGCAGCGTATGAACAGCAGGCAACAAAGTGAAATCCAGGAGACAAGGCAAAGTCAGGATGGGCAGCAGACAAGCACAGATGGTAGATGAAACTGTGTTGGTACACGGGTAGTCAGACACAGGATACACGAGTAGTCAGCAAATGGGAGCTCAGAGTACTGTGAAGGTGCTCAATCAAGGAGCACTGCATTGAACACGTGTATATATAGGGAAGCAAACAGGGAGGTGAACCAAGAAGTGATAGAAGGGGAAAGGATATAAATCCTCAGTGGAGCAGGTGACACCCATAGGTCAACAGATAAGTCAGCAGCACATGTGAATAGAAACAGATCTAACAGAACCACTGCAGTGAGGAGGTAAGAAATGTACAAACAGAAATCTGCAGGCTAGACCGTGACACCCTTAGGTTCCACAGTGAGCATAACAAGCATGCTTTACTGCATATACAGACTGATTTTACTGTTGTGGGTTTAGTAACACTTTAGGAAGTAAATGTGAAATGTGTGACACCGCAATGCCTACTCATTAAAATCTAATGGTAGGTGTATTGTGACACTGAGAGACAGAATAGCAACAAAAAATTCAAAAGGAAATGCATGTCTAACAAATTACACACTGATTTAAATGTTCATGAGGGAAAGAAGTATTTGATCCCCTATCATTCAGCAGGATTTCTGGCTGCCAGGTGTCTTTCATACAGATAACAAGCTGAGATTAGAAGCACTCTCTTAAAGGGAGTGCTGTTAATCTCATTTTGTTACCTGTATAAAAGACACCTGTCCACAGGAGCAATCAAACAATCAGATTCCAAACTCTCCACCATGGCAAAAACCAAAGAGCTGTCCAAGGATGTCAGGGACAAGATTATAGACCTACACAAGGCTGGACTGGGCTACCAAACTATTGCCAAGCAGCTTGGTGAGAAGGTGACAACAGTTGGTGCAATCATTTGCAAATGAAAGAAACAAAAAACAACTGTCAGTCTCCCTAGGTCTGGTGCACCATGCACGATCTCACTTCGTGGAGTGTCAATGATCATGAGAACAGTGAGGAATCATCCCAGACCTACATGTGAGGATCTTGTCAATGATCTCCAGGCAGCTGGGACCACAGTCACCAAGAGAACAATTGGTAACACACTACACCGACAAGTATTGAAATCCTGCAGTGCCCGTAGGGCACATATCCAGGCTCGTCTGAAGTTTGCCACTGAACATCTGAATGATGCAGAGGAGGACTGGTTGAAAGTGTTGTGGTCAGATGAGACCAAATATCGAGCTCTTTGGCATCAACTCAACTCGCCATGTTTGGAGGAGGAGGAATGCTGCCTATGACCCCAAGAACACCATGCCAACTGTTAAACATGGTGGTGGAAACATTCTGCTTTGGGGGTGTTTTTCTGCTAAGGGGACAGGACAACTGCACAGCATCAAAGGGACGATGGACAGGGCAATGTACCGTCAAATCTTGGGTGAGAACCTTCTTCAGCATGACAATGACCCAAAACACATAGCCAAGACAACAAAAGAGTGGCTCAAGAAGAAGCACATTAAGGTCTTGGAGTGGCCTAGCCAGTCTCCAGACCTTAATCCGATTGAAAATCTGTGGAGGGAGCTGAAAGTTCGAGTTGCCAAACGTCAGCCACCAAACCTTAATGACTTGGAGAGGATCTGCCAAGAGGAGTAGGCCAAAATCCCTCCTGAGATGTGTGCAAACCTGGTGGCCAACTACAGGAAACGTCTGACCTCTTTGATTGCCAACAAGGGATTTGCCACCAAGTACTAAGTCATGTTTTGTGAAGGGGATCAAATACTTATTTCCCTCATGAACATGCAAATCAGTGCATAATTTGTTAGAATAGCGAAAAAAAAATTCAGAAGAAATGCACGTCTGTCTCTCAGTGTTACAATACACATACCATTAAATTTTTAGACTAATCATTTCTTTGTGAGTGGGCAAACATTCAAAATCAGCAGGGGATCAAATACTTTTTTCCTTCACTGTATGATTTTCCATTTTTAACCATAGATACACTTTAAGGACGTGTACATTTTTGTTTCTTTCTGGGAGTAGTTATCTTGGACCTTCCTAGCCTTGCAAGTTTGGACTTGCTAACAGGTAGTACCAAGGTGGCCACATTCACCAGCAAGCACATGGAAGTGCAAGTAGGGTGAAGCCCGGTACTGGGATAAACGTTACAAAGGTGGGCCACATCCAACCCTTGAATTAATTGTACAAACCATAAAAGCTTTCAATGTGCCACATCCAGATTTAGCATACAGAGCCAAAAAAACCTCCAAACATATGAAGAGAACTTCATAGGCACCACATGAGACCACACATAAATTGTAATAAAAATACATATGAGGGAATACCCCCAAACCAATTATAATCTCCTCATATACATATAATTGCCGTAATTGTCTATAACATGTTCATATTTTATCCATCTTCAACGGAAGATGGATAAAATTAGCTTCTTCAGGACTGTATATGTGAGGAGACAGAAAATATTACTGTAGAAAACATAATATACATTAATAATCAATTCATAAATGATATTTTAACATGTAATAGAAAACCAGTGAGAAAGGCTCATATAGGTGGGATCGATTGCTGAAGGATCCAGATAAAGTCTTATAGATGAACATAGGGAAACCACAGAAGACTACCAGTCACTGAGGAGGCAGATATATATATTTGGGCCCATCAACACCACTATAAAGATATAAATGATAAACCAAAAGGTACTATAATACTTGCTTGTTATTGTATTGCCTCCTTACATTTCAGTACCCAGCAACAAATCACTGTTCTATTCCACAAATAGTTACACAGAATCTTCACATCACGCATTTAGGATTTTTACAGCATATATTACTCTTCAAAAAGCCAAGTATTTCATTCATATTATGAATGCTGTGCACCTGGAAGTAATTTATAAAAAAGTAACTACTTATAATATACTACCCTTATACCTTCTACTCCCAATTCCCCACATAAATAGGTGGGATGACTTCCTCTTATTTAAACTGGATGCTCCCAAAAGCTCCGGAAGTTGGTGGATTGTGCCCAGATAATGTAGTTGTTAACACCTTATAAAACCAGCGCATTTCTCAATGTATCAACTGCTCTCAATTAAATAGTAATCGCATCTATCAAAAATGCAATCTATTAGATCTCATTAACTCTCATAGGTATGGAATTTTATATATAATCATATAAGTATGCCAAACCATGAGGGCAGTACTGGAATAGACATTACTCATATATGAGTTAATGATTTTGAAGATTGTTGTTAGCCTAATGGTGGTTTCTTTCAGTCTTAGATGGCACAAAACGATTGAATGATATTGTGGGCATCCTTTGCCCACCCCCCCACCCCCGGCGGCTTGCAATGTGTGTTCTCTCAGATATCAGGTGAGACCCTCATGGTTTGGGCCACTTGTATGTATGGAATTTTATATATATTTATATGAGAGTTAATGAGATCTAATAGTTTGCATTTTTGGTAGATGGGATTACCATTTAATTGAGAGCAGTCGATATGCTGAGAGATACGCTGGTTTATAAGGTGTTAACAACTACATTATCATGGCAACAATCCACCAACTTCTGGAGATTGCTGATTATGCCAGCGTTTGGGAGCATCCAGTTTAAATAAAAGAAAGTCATCCCACCCCCATTTATGTGGGGAATTGGGAGTAGAAGGTATAAGGGTAATATATTATAAGTAGTTTCCTCTTTTATAAATTACTTCCAGGTGCACAGCATTCATAATATGAATGAAATACTTGGCTCTTTCAGGAGTAATAAATGCTGTAAAAATCCTAAATGCGTGATGTGAAGATTCTGTGTAACTATTTGTGGAATAGAACAGTGATTTGTTGCTGGGTACTGGAATGTAAGGAGGTAATACAATAACAAGCAAGTATTATAGTACCTTTGGTTTATCATTTATATCTCTATAGAGGTGTTGATGGGCCCCAGTACTGATCTCTGCCTCCTCAGTAAGATTTAATCTCCTAAGGATTGTATCTGGATCCTTCAGCAATCTGCCCCACCTATGTGAGCCTTTCTTATTGATTTTCTATTACAAGTTGAAATATAATTTATGAATTGAGAATTAATGTATATTATGTTTTCTACAATACTCATTTTCTGTCTCCTCAAATATATGGTCCTGAAGAAGCTAAATGTGAAACACATTGATCGTTGAAGATGGATAAAATATGAACATGTTATAGACAATTATGCCAATTATATGTATATGAGGAGGTTATAATTGTTTGGGGGATATTTTTAATTCAGGCATTTGTATCTGATATGTGCCTAATTTTTTTTACAATGTTTGAATAAAATGCATACAATTTTTATTACAATTTATGTGTGGTCTCATGTGGTGCCTATAAAGTCCGCTTCATACCCTGTACAATATTTCTGGAGGTTTTTGTAGTTGAATTGTACTGTCAGGTTACACCGCAGTGAACTAGTGAGGTTCACCTTTGACATCAGGCAAACAAAATAATGCCGAATATGAACAGAAAAATGATGGAAGTTGATCAATTTTGGATAATTCATTAAAGATTCAAGCAAAAAAAAAAAAAAAGAGAAGCTGTTGGTCCCATTTTCAAATGTAGGTTAGAATATAAAAATTAAAGTCTTGGTTATTAGAGGAAACAGCCACATTCTTCAATAATCTAGGTTTAATAAATCAAATGTAACAATTGTGCTGCTGTAGTGCAAGTGCCATTAGTGGGACATGGTATCTTCTAATCTAGACAGTGTTCTTCCTTTGGATCTATTCACATCTTGGGCTCCACAGATCGGCTTTAAATAAAAAGACTTTGACAGTGTGTGTGCCCGAAGGAGATATAAATAACCCTCAATTCATGTTTGCTTGAATGTTACCTATTAACAAAAGGCTCATTTGTCTCTTCACTGCTGATCTATCATATTGCTGTCAGCAGCAGTTACTGTAAAGAAGGCACTTCGAATGGTTATATGTTCAAGGTGCAAGGAGACAACCCTGGATTGGCAAAATTGCCACATTTTACCCACCGATTCGGCTCATTGTCTATCAGGCTGTTATATTTCTGAGCTGCTACAGTCACTGCAAATGTCTCACACTAACGAGCAGCTCTGCCAGGGAACATTCATAAAGGGAACCTGTTACCAGGACCTCATTTCCTCCCACTATATTTCATGTTACGATAAAGTGCCACCATGGGGTTTCCAGAAACACAGGAATGGTTCAGGTTTCAGTAAACTTGCACTGCTGCCTTTACTTCTTTAGAAAATAAAATCAAGATGGACAAGACTAATTTTTTTTGTAGTCAGCAGATTTCTCCCCTAGAGAGTAAAATTTGGATGTAGACAATGAGCCCATCTGTAGAGCAGAAGGGAGGGTGAAGGGAAATCTTTTTGCTGCTGGCCAGAGTCCATCTTAGTAGTTCCCAGCCTCCTGTTCTCTCCCGATGGGCTCTTGCCAGAGGCCTGGCTGTGATGTAATGGAGTGTATTAATGTGCAGAACTCCGCATCCTGTCTACATATTGGGATTATTCTCTCATCCTTCACCTCACCGTCTTTTCTCATGCTCAGGAGGTCAACCCCTGCTCTAATGTCCAGGAAGACAAACTAGCTAACACAGATGATGACCCCATCTGAATTCACATCTGCTTTTTGAAAAAAAGATAAAAGAATATTATACAAATATGGATGTACTGTAAATCTGCAGATTTTGTACATAAATAATAAGCAGAGCTGGCATCCGTCATGAACATTCAGGATGGATGGAAGGATACAGGAAGGCTGAGATTGTTCACAGCACTTTTTATGGATCAGGAGTGTTACCAATACAATGTACTGTGAGGACAGAAGGAAAGCGTTATGCAGCTCAGGGCACAATACAATCCTTAGAAACCATCATGCGTATAATATTCGCTAATATTCGGTCAGACGGAGCATGTCACAAATCATACACAGAGCGCAGATGAATGTAGCCAGCCCCTGCAGCGTTCTCTGCTCACAAAGCACAAACACACAACCCTTAAACCTACCATTGTCAGCCTTCATATAGAAGTGTCTATGTTACCCACGGCAACAGATAACATGCTTTAGAGACGTGAAAGAGAGAATTGGCGATCGCTGTGCTGGATTTCCCAGTATTCTTACATCAGTTCTGGTCCTGTGAGCTCATGACATGCTGTGCCATCCTCTCTGGTCCCTGTGTGATCAGTCCCCCGATGTCACATCATTAGATCAGGAAATGTCACCTTTCTGTGGTGTATCTCTAGGGATGTCCTGGCCTAGTGGCTGCGCCCGACCTCATTTACCAGAGCTGACATTTTAGGATGACGAGGACAAGACCAAATAACACAGCAACTCAATCTGCTTACAATCACTTTATTGCTGGAATCCTGCAGCACAAATACAATTACACTCAGGCCCGCAGAATTTCATCATGTAGATGACAGTGTAATACAGCTCATTAGGCTGATTGGCTGTTACTTACTGGTATGAGACCTGCAGAATTTTTAATGGGCCTCCAATATAGTGCACAAACATATACACTGAATACTGACACCACTGATCTGATAACGTCCAGAGAATGCAGAGACAGACACAAAGATACAGTGGGGCAAAAAAGTATTTAGTCAGCCACCAATTGTGCAAGTTCTCCCACTTAAAAAGATGAGAGAGGCCTGTAATTGGCATCATAGGTAGACCTCAACTATGAGAGACAAAATGAGAAAACAAATCCAGACAATCACATTGGCTGATTTGGAAAAAATTTATTTGCAAATTATGGTGGAAAATAAGTATTTGGTCACCTACAAACAAGCAAGATTTCTGTCTCTCACAGACCTGTACCTTCTTCTTTAAGAGGCTCCTCTGTCCTGCACTCATTACCTGTATCAATGGCACCTGTTTGAACTTGTTATCAGTATAAAAGACACCTGTCCACAACTATAATTTGTGAATAAATTCTTTCCAAATCAGCCAATGTGATTGTCTGGATTTGTTTTCTCATTTTGTCTCTCATAGTTGAGGTCTACCTATGATGCCAATTACAGGTCTCTCTCATCTTTTTAAGTGGGAGAACTTGAACAATTGATGGCTGACTAAATACTTTTTTGCCCCACTGTATGTCAGAGTCCAACATAAAGACAAACCCTGAAGGCTCATGTAGATGGGTTCTGTTCCTGAATGCTGTGTTTTGTATTTGAATGCATGTGTCAAGGTCATTCACATCACACATATTCACTGAAGATATGAGTTTTCAGGGTGCGCCTAAAGGTGAGGAGGGTAGGTGACAGTCTATGCGGCCAGACTCATCCACCTTACTAACCACTCCGTATCTGCCACCCCCCTCACTGGCTTCCGATTGCCCAACGCATAAAATTCAAATTACTAACATTGACGTACAAAGCCATTCATAACACTGCCCCAAACTACATCACCGACCTGATATCCATCTACCACCCAAAACGTACTCTCCGCTCCTCACAAGACCTCCTACTCTCTAGTTCCCTGGTCTCCTCCTCCCATGCCCATCTCCAGGACTTCTCTAGGGCTTCCCCCATCCTCTGGAACTCACTGCCCCAATTCATCAGACTCTCACCTACCCTCCTCACCTTTAGGCACACCCTGAAAACCCATCTCTTCAAGGAAGCCTACGCCGCCCTTACCTAATTGCCGATCTCCTCCGCTCCTCCCACCACTACATCCCCCACAGCCACTTCCTCCTGTACCACTATCCCCTCCCTCCTAGATTCTAAGCTCCAAGGAGCAGGGCCCTCGAACCCCTCATGTATCGCATTGTATTGTTATTGTACTGTCTCATGTATTGTCTCCTATTGTAATGAACAGCGCTGAGCAAACTGTTGGCGCTATATAAACACTGTATAATAATAAGAATAATAACTAAACTGACGTTTGTAGACCTGGCATTACGCACGCTTCAAAAAATATGAAATGCAAAGGCCCAAAACTACACAGGCCTTTATGGCAGCCTTTCTCAAACTTTTTAACATAACAGAACCCTAAATAATTTCCCAGTCACAGGGACACCTATTAATAATTACTAGATCTACAGCAAAATGGTACACTAGCGTGATGGTCACCGGGAATACTCCTTGCATTAGTGATGAATAGGGAGAATCCTACTATACAGATAGTTAAAAAGATCATTGGTTTCTGTGGTTACTTACAGTCATGGCCGAAATTGTTGGCACCCTTGATATTTTTCCTGAAAATCAAGTATTTCACACAAAAAAGGTATTGCATTAACACATGTTTTGCTATACACATGTTTATTCCCTTTGTATGTATTGGAACAAATATAAAACAGAGGCAGAAAAGCAAATATGACATAATGTCACACAAAACCCCAAAAATGGGCTGGACAAAAGTATTGGCACCCTTAACTTAATATTTGGTTGCACACCCTTTGGAAAACATAACTGAAATCAGTCGCTTCCTATAACCATCAATAAGCTTCTGACACCTCTCACCCGGAATTTTGGACCACTCTTCCTTTGCAAACAGCTCCAGGTCTCTCTTATTGGAAGGACACCTTTTCCCAACAGCAATTTTAAGATCTCTCCACAGGTGTTCAATGGGATTTAGATCTGGGCTCATTGCTGGCCACTTCAGAACTCTCCAGCGCTTCTTTGCCATCCATTTCTGAGTGCTTTTTGACGTATGTTTGGGGTCATTGTCCTGCTGGAAGACCCAGGATCTTGGACGCAAACCCAGCTTTCTGACACTGGGCCCTACAGTGCGACCCAAAATCCTTTGGTAATCCTCAGATTTCATGATGCCTTGCACACAGTCAAGGCACCCAGTGCCAGAGGCAGCAAAACAACCCCAAAACATCATTGAACCTCCACCATATTTTACCGTAGGTACTGTGTTTTGTTCTTTGTAGGCCTCATTCCGTTTTCGGTAAACAGTAGAATGATGTGCTTTACCGAAAAGCTCTATCTTGGTCTCATCTGTCCACAAGACGTTTTCCCAGAAGGCTTTTGGCTTACTCAAGTACATTTTGGCAAACTGTAGTCTTGCTTTTTTATGTCTCTGTGTCAGCAGTGGGGTCCTCCTGGGTCTCCTGCCATAGCGTTTCATTTCATTTAAATGTCGACGGATAGTTCGCGCTGACACTGATGCTCCCTGAGCCTGCAGGACAGCTTGAATGTCTTTGGAACATGTTTGGGGCTGCTTATCCACCATCCGGACTATTCTGCGTTGCAATCTTTCATCAATTTTCCTCATCCGTCCACGACCAGGGAGATTAGCTACAGTGCCATGGGTTGCAAACTTCTTGATAATGTTGCGCACTGTGGACAAAGGCAAATCTAGTTCTCTGGAGATGGACTTGTAACCTTGAGATTGTTGATATTTTGCCACAATTTTGGTTCTCAGGTCCTCAGACAGTTCTCGTCTCCTCTTTCTGTTGTCCATGCTTAGTGTGGCACAGACAGACACACAATGCAAAGGTTAAGTGAATGTCTCTCCTTTTTATCTGCTTTCAGGTGTGATTTCTATATTGCCCACACCTGTTACTTGCCCCAGGTGAGTTTACAGGAGCATCACATGCTTGTAACATTCTTATTTATCCGCAGTTGTGAAAGGGTGCCAATACTTTTGTCCAGCCCATTTTTGGAGGTTTGTGTGACATTATGTCGAATTTGCTTTCTTTCCTCCCTTTTTTTGTTTTGTCCCAATACACACAAAGGGAATAAACATGTGTATAGCAAAACATGTGTTAATGCAATACGTTTCGTGAGAAATACATGATTTCCTGGAGAAATATCAAGGGTGCCAACAATTTCGGCCATGACTGTATCTAGAAGGCAGAAACTGACCATTGCTCCAGGAACCCCCAGCAACCACCGACTGAGAAAGGCTGCCTTATGGTCACCAGAAAGAGTATATGGATATTAAAAGCCAATCAAAAACAGTATAGCCATCTATTTAAAACATATCTACATCACAAAGTTGTTTGAATAGAGAAGGATTAAAGTGATGGTAATCTACTGACTGACTTCTGATCAATTGCCCTGTCAGTAAACTTTGAATCGCACAGTGCCGCAGGCAATAGACTGCAGTGATCTGTGAATTCTAATGACGGGGGGTCTCCCCACTGTCAGAATACAGTGACACAGTGGGAAGGATTCCTCTGTCCACATCGATTGTGTGGATGGGGGAGTCGGGTCAGTTTTTTTTTTTAATAGAACCCACTAGCTGAACGAAATAAAAACGACCCATGTATGGAGATTTTTACTCCAGGTTTGATTTAACTTTATAGAGAAACTTCAGACATGTGTGGCTTCTCCCAAAAGGTTGCAGAGAGGAATGGCCAAATTTACTTAATTCTTGTCTAGGAAAAGGGGAAGGGGGACAGGTAGATTAGGGGTACTTCCACTTTTAAAGTTTGAGTAAACTCCCACTGGACACTTCTACCTACAGGTAAGCTTATAATAAGGTACAAGGAATATCTCCTATACATGCACATATTTAGTGTCCCTGCAGCCGGCGACATCACCGGTGAATGCCTTGTATGCCGTTCCTTCAGAGCTCTGTGCAGCGGCTGAGACTCCCAAGCGCATGCGCAAGAGTGACATCATCATGACTCGGCCAATCAATTGGCCAGAGCCTGCAAACCCAGAAGGAAGACTGTATGGAGATGGAAGCCCTGTCTGCAGTAACAGCACACTCTGCTGGAGGGTTTCATTCTAAATGAAGTATTTCATAATGTGCTAGTATGTGATTTTTTTTTTCTCTTAGGGCAAGTTTACTACCACTTTAAGTGAAGGTTCACTTTCAATAGTTTGAATGAGGTTAGCCCAAGTATATAATGCTGCGTGCCAGAAGTGTAACAGAGATTTCCCTTCCCGTCCCGTTCCTGAAACAAAATCGTGTCGGGTTGAGAGCTGCTCAGCCATTTAGAGGAAGCTATGTATTTTATGAATGAAAACAATGCTTCTTCTGACTGACTGAGGCTGATACTGTGATGTTACCAGCCCACCTTGCCACCTCAGCCATTAAGAGGAAGCCTTATATTCATTTATAAAGATACAAGGCTTCCTGTGAATGGCTGAGCAGCACTCAGCCCAACCTGATTTTGCTCTAGGAATGGGATGGAAGTGACGGAAACAGTCTATTTTTTTTGATTGAAAAGATACTTTTATTACAGAAGCATCAAAAACAACATGATACGTGTAATCGGGGTACATCTCACCCTGTACTGCGACGCAGCGCACCACATAGCAATACAGTTCCAGGCATACAATAAATACATTCAGAAATAAATACATTCGCTCAGCGGTATGATGCCTGACGTGATGTGCAGAGGATGAATCCCCAGACCGCCACGTCATGCATGACGCCGCTTTACCCCAAAAACCATAGCATCCTGATACACAGTACTAAGTCATGCAATAAACGAGAGCGAAAAAAACAAAACGAAAAACCGAAAATCACAATTTACAATAGGCATCGGGTGTGTGGGGGGGGGAAGGGAAGAAAGGGGGAGACACAGGCCCGAAGCTTTATTGAAAAGACAAGGACACGCAAGGGGGAGTAGGGGGAAGGGGGAAATCTTCAGACGTCCTCTTCCTCCTTAAAGTCCATCAAGGAATAGTCTCTGAGCAGACTGAGGATCAGTCTGCGGCAGTCCTCAATGGACATCCTCTCCCGCTGGTGGATGAGGCGCTTTCTGGCGCACCATAAAGCGTCCTTAAAGCAACACAGCACCCGCCAGGCGCCGTCAATGTCCTCCAGAGAAAAGGTTCCACAGAACAGTCCATTCAACACCCCAAAGTGAGTGATGGCTGTCTGTGGTACAAAGTCCTTGAGTTCAGGTTCCAGGGCCCCCAACAGGGCCTGAGCAAATGAGCACTCCCAGAAAACGTGGTAAGACGTTTCCTCGTGGATGATGCAGAAGGGGCAGTGTCTGTATCTGCTCAGGTTCCTGGCATGCATAAATGTCCTGAGAGGCAACCCCCCTTGGATTGTCATCCATGCCAGGTCTTTGTGCCTGTTGGTAAGAATGTTGGAAGAAACATTCCTCCAGACCACCTTGCAGGTGTCTGAAGGCAGGCCTGGAACCGACTCCAAAATGTCGCTGGCTCAGATGAGCTTGTAGATAGTCTTTGGCTTCCACAAGTCCGGCTTGACTCCCTGCAGCCCTTGCTCCCTGATGAACTTGAAGGTATCCAAGTAGTACCAAGGAGTGTCCCAGTTGTAGGGGATGGAACTATCCCAAGTGTCCCACCCCAGGGACCTCCAGAGAGGCAACAGGAAGAAGCGAGACATTGCGTTCCCGCCAGAGTCCATAATCCGTCTAGGCAAAGTTCTGCGGATGCAGTTGCAAGCAAAGAACACCCTCAGCTGGGTGGCGATGTCGGGCACGCCCTTACCGCCCTTGACATTTGGGCCAACCGATCCAAACAACCTATTTCAAGGTCAATCAAACCTGGCATTAGGCTTTCAACTTCTGTCAGAATTCTTTAGCCATCTTTGTCTAATTAAGGAGATTTCCTTTCCTGACCATTAGACACAACAGGAAGTAAGAGGATATCTTCCTAATGTGAGGGAAATCTCCTCTTACACAGCTGTCCTCTTGAAGCCTTTCTGTGATAGCAGGATACTTTTTAACACAAGTACATAGTACAACAGACACATATCAGGGATATGACATGTTAGGGTAACATACTCTATAAAGCAGAACTTTTTTTTTTTAATTTTGGATAGAATAAGGGAGGGTTATAACTACTGGCTGTTTTTTTTGCCATCTGTGTCTGACTGGGGAGATTTCCCTTCACTTTAGGTCACACAGCCAAAGCAGAAAGTAAGAGAAAATCTCCCCAAAGCGAGGGAATCTCTGGTTGTCATCAAGGTCAATAGAGCTAGTGCCCCGAAGTTGGCCACTGGCCTGACTATCAGACAGACCAGATAGGCAATGTAACAGGTAGTTTAATGGAGAACTAAATCTTTTTTTCCCATCATTTGACCATCTGTGTCCCATAAGGGGAGATTTCCCTTCACCCCCTGTCCCATGGCCACCACAGGAAGTGAGAGGAAACCCCTCTAAATGAGGTAACAAGGGTTTTGGGCTGCCCTACAAACAACGCACAGGAACACACGTGCTCGGTTACACTTATAGGTGTAAATCTAGCCTTAGTCAATCCTCATTTAGCAATATTTAAAGTACTAAATACAAATGCCACATCTGGTTATTCTTCTCTCAGCTCTGACTGGGTTTATGGAAATATGCTCTCTAAGACCTGCTATGAAGGCTGAGGACTTAGATTATTACACTTCGCTCCAAGTCCATTCTTCTGCACTCAGCTGACATTCAGTAATCACTTATTACATCGGAGGAATGCAGAGACAGTAGTTATTAAACTTATGAGGAAGAAACACAGAGCAGGTACAGCAAGTGAAATGATAGAACATTTCAGTGTACAAATTCCTCCGATCTCTACACAGACAAACCTCAGAAACCCATCAAACAAAACAGTCGCTACCGAAGCAGATTTACAATAATTTCACCCTTCATCAAATCTGTAAAAGGCAAAAAAAACACTCTTACTTTGCTTGTTACATGCTTATTCTGGATCTGTGAACAGCCAGGCCATTAGCATTTTTAGAAACTCATCAGGTGAAAATCAGGTGACTAGGCCATTGGCTCACCTAATAGTGCAAGAAGCAAAATGCAGTAACCACAGCAATTAACAAGTATGAGTTAAGTGAAGTAAGGCCAGTGCAGTAGGGATTTTGATTGCTGTAAGTACTGTACTTTGCTCCTTGCACTCCTTTTGTTGGATACACTTTTGTGTATTATAAATTACAAGCCCACTGGGTATAAATACTAACCTATATTGTGTCATTCTGGAGGAGGGAATAAAGTTATTTGTTGTCTTTTTCTCAGCTGGAAGTTGGTGGAACTCAGTTCCACCACCTTTGGCTCGGGCCCTTGTTCCTTGCTCACCACTATCACCTGTGAACATAGAAGTCCAGCTTCTGTCTTTACAAGTGACAGCATGTCTGCCAGTGACTCCCACAGATCTGATCCGAGTGGCTCCCACTGAATGCAGGATGGGGACAAGGGAAATGTAGAAGCCCAGAATGCAGTGCAGTCATGGGCATGGGGGAGGGACATTGTGTGGGAGACTGCACCCCCTGTGATCTCCATTTTTCCCCGGTTGCCTGTGTGCCGACGCCCCCACTGGATGATCTCCCAGTAAGTGAGAAGTGGAGCCGCCTACAATGTGTAAGGAGGTACTAGATTCGGTTGGGTACTTCAGCTTAATACAGCAACAAAAGTAAGACAAGTGGAAGATGTTGGAGCTTTTAAGGAAGGGGAGAAAAAACAAGAGCAGTGGAGGGGGGTTGTGTGCAGAGGTCAGAGCTGAGGAGGGGTGAAAGTGAGATGGGGCAGAGGGATGCAAAGGTAAGCAGCTGTGGAAGAGGGCTATACTGCACTCTGCACTCTGTACACAGCACACCCCTGAACTCTGCACTCTGTACACAGCACACCCCTGAACTCTGCACTCTGTACACAGCACACCCCGGAACTCTGCACTCTGTACACAGCACACCCCGGAACTCTGCACTCTGTACACAGCACACCCCGGAACTCTGCACTCTGTACACAGCGCACCCCGGAACTCTGCACTCTGTACACAGCGCACCCCTGAACTCTGCACTCTGTACACAGCGCACCCCTGAACTCTGCACTCTGTACACAGCACACCCCTGAACTCTGCACTCTGTACACAGCACACCCCTGAACTCTGCACTCTGTACACAGCACACCCCTGAACTTTGATGCATATAGAACCCCTGAACACCCTATTCTGTATGTGGCACACCCCTGAACTTTGCACTCTCTTAGTAATGCACTCCTGATATTTACTGCCCCTTTAAGACCCTCCCACTATTAGTAAAATTAGACCACACCCATCATTTGATGCGGTTTGGCAGGTGTGAGTGTGTGTGTGTGTGTGGGGCGGGCAGGGTTGAGTTCCTGCACCTATTCTCTAAGGAAATAAGCCCTGTCTACAGCCCTGATGCCCAACATAAGGCCCTTTGGTTCTTTTTGTGAGGCCTTCGGGACCCCTGCAGAAACGAATCCTTGTTTCCTTACTGCCTGGTATAGTAGTGATTTTTAGCTGCCTCATTTAACCAACTCCCACCCGACATATAGTAATATGACGGACGCAAGGTGGTTCTCATTCTGGGAGTACGTCATATGACGTCCTCCCATTCTAACCGTGCATGCGCGGCTCCCGGAGCGAGGCGATCAGCGGTGCGCTGTGTCCCTCGGACACAGCGGATCACCAATCCACGGAAAGAGCCAAAGTTGTCGGCTCGGTCATGTGATCAGCTGTGTCCAATCACAGCTGATCACATGTAAACAGGGAAATGCCGATTATCGGCATTACTCTCCCCACGAGCTGTCGCGCTGACAGCTCGTGAGGAGAGGAGAGCCGAGCTGGTAATCGGCATTCCTCGGAGGGGACATGTACACTGATCATCAGGGCACTGATGATCAGTGTGCCCTGATGATCTGTGTAGCCCCAGCAGTGCCACCTGTCAGTGTCCATCAGTGCCAGCTCTCAGTGCTCATCCATGCCACCTGCCAGTGCCACATCAGTGCCACATTTCAGTGCCCATCAGTGCCACATATCAGTGCTGCCTTTCAATGTCACCCATCAGTGCCAGTTAGTGCCACCTATCAATGCCAGCCAGGGCCACCTATCAGTGCTGCCAATCAGTGCCACCTATCAGTGCCAGTCAGTGCCGCCTATCAGTGCCAGTAAGTGCTACCTATCAGTGTGCATCAGTGCCCGTCAGTGCTGCCTAACAGTGCCAGTCAGTGACACCTAATAGTGCCAGTCAGTGCCGCCTATCAGTGCCATATATGAGTGCTACCTTTTAGTGCCCATCAGTGATGCCTGTCAATGCCCACCAGTGCCACCTACCAGTGCCCATCAGTGCCACCTATCAGTGTCCATCAGTGCAGCCTATCAGTGCCCATCGCTACAGCCTCATTAGCGCACACCAGTGAAGGAGAAAAATCACTTATTTACAAAATTTTATAACAAAAACTAAGAAAAAAACGTTTCTTTTTTCAAAATTTTCAGTGGTTTTTGGTTTGTTTAAGAAAAAATAAAAACTCAGGAGGTGATTAAATACCACCAAAATAAAGCTCTATCTGTCACAAAAAAATGATAATGTCATTTTGGTACAGTGTTGCATGACTGCGCAATTGTCATTCAAAGCGCAACAGCGCTGAAAACTGGAAATTGGCCTGGGCAGGAAGGGGGTATAAGTGCCCCGTAGGCTAGTGGTTAATAAGTCTCCAGTCTATGACTATTTCCTGAATTATGTCCCCTGTCATCAACAATTTCTATAGCATGTTCACAGTCTGAATCTCCTGCGGCATGTCCGTAGTCTCTGACCATCTCTTGTATCATGCTTCAATCTCTGACCATCTCCTTTATTATGTCCGCAGTCTCTGACCATCTTTTGTATCATATCCACAGTCTCTGACCATCTTTTGTATCATATCCGCAGTCTCTGGCCATCTCTTATATCATGTCCACAGTCTCTGAACATCTCTTGCATCATGTCTGCAATCTCTGACCATCTCCTTTATTATGTCCGCAGTCTCTGACCATCTTTTGTATCATATCCACAGTCTCTGGCCATCTTTTGTATCATATCCGCAGTCTCTGACCATCTCTTGCATCATGTCTGCAATCTCTGACCAGCTCCTGTATTACTTCCATAGTCTTTTGCCATCTCTTGTATCATGTCCATAGTCTTTGACTATATCCTGTTTTGCATCTGATGTCTCTGAAAATTAATATTAGTTAATTTTATGTGTGGCTCTTTGGTGATGTCAGGGGCCACACTTGAGGCCCCCCATATCAAGAGTTGACCACCACTGGTCTACAATCACCATTTAGATGCGTGCCATCCATTTCTAAGCTGGTCCAGTAAGCTGACAGCTCTCTTTTAATTGGCTGGTTCAGACATCATCCCCATCTTTCTTTGCTCCAGTTGTTATAGCCGAGTTCTGCTGTCCTGATGCTCCAATGCGCACATCCTAGTCTTGACCTTCAGGCTCTCAACTGAAGCAATTGGCTAGGCGGACAGCGTGAATGACAAATTTTTCTATATGCATCATGACATTTAGAAATATGCTTTTTTGGACTGCAGTTTTAAAAAGCTTTTATGTACATGTTAAATTGTTAAAGAGGTGCTGAAAGGGAGAGTACTGGGTCAGTGCAATTCTGTATTGTATTCCCAGAGTGCACTGCTTTCTGTAGAAGCATCATAAAGTGTTTCCATATCACATTGTAGAACACAAACCACTAAAGTATTAGTATCTGAGAGAGAACAGATATAGCTTTCTATTACAACAATGGGTTTGCTCTAAAATCCACTAAGAAAATCTACCAGTAAATACAATTAATGAGAAGAATCAGAGAGAAGGAATGATTGAAAATCTGATGCATGTGGACAGACCTACAACTACTAAAAGGGCAGCAGGCGGTTAAATAAACATGCAACTACATTCTGATGGTTATGCCAATAAAATCTACACCATAAGGACAAAAGTCTGTAGACACTGACTATCACACCTATACGACATTGCTGGATATCCCATTCAGCCTTCTAATTCATCCCAAAGGTGATCAATAGGGTTGAGGTCACAACTCTGTGTAGGCCACTTGAGTTCCTCCACACCAAACTGGTCAAACCATATCTACAATTGTAACAATAGGAACATGATGCAGAATAAGTCTAGTAATAAAGCACATCAATGGCCAGACTATGGCCATTAAAGTTTTTATAGATTCTAAACAAGCAGTAAATGAGCTTTAAAAGAGCACTCATTGACCTCTGTAGCGGCTTGATCCATAGAGGAATGAAATCTCAAAGCTTACAGCTGAGACTCTAGGGTGCCTTTCATGCAGTCTGATCAGATCTGCCTGTCAGTTCTGAAGAAAATCCCAAGTTTGGGTCTATCGGCAAGTGGATGTAAACAGACATACATCTGTTTACATCTGATTACCTCTGAGTCTGTCTGCGTTAAAAAAAAAAAAAAAGGATATAGTCTGTGTCCTTTTTTTTGGACATAAACATGACAGATCTGAAGTATTTATGTAAATGGATTCATATCCATTCACATCCCCTTCCCATAGATCTAACATACTGTATGTCTATTAACTCTGGGAGGACAAAATGGAATGGACACAATGTCATAAAAGTGCCATCTGCACTGTTCAATTGATTTAGGAAGGGATCTATTCACAGATCCCCTACTGATCGAAATGCATAATGCCAGTGTGAAAGGGCCCTAAAGTTGGGTTTCCTTTGCTTTCTAAATGACATAAGAAAAGTGTTGTGCTAATTCAAGAATAAATGAAAAGCAAATATAAGAGGTGCTATACATCTTAAAATGATATACATCTAGAACTAAATGTCCAAATCCACAGGTGCAATAAAAGAAAATATATTAAAGTCCCAAAAGTTGAAATGGTGATGACTAATGTGCCACTCCAAATGACAGCTATAGAATGGGAGTATCTCCCAGAAATTAGAAGGATTCTCCACTAGGTAACACCATGCAAGGCTTACCAGAACTGTATGACCTTCTGATTAGAGAAAGGTCAGCATGCGCATAATTTGCAGATCTTAATGGCAATCATCAGAGGGTAGAAGAAACCATATTCATCTCAGAAGACGCTTGGGAAAAGATTCCTCAATTACGTGTCCATCCCGGTGTTAGCATATCAAAGATAAAAGCAAAAAACTCTGCACAGTGTGTACCATTCAAATTACCCTTTATTTTAAAAGTAGAACACTCAAATTAAAATGAAGTAAAAGCGCTTGTAAGTAAACATCGGCCAGTAACATCAAAATGGCTTCCTGCAGACTTCCGGATGCGCAATAACGTATTGATGTATAGCACCTTTATATTTCATTTATTCTTGACTTAGCGCAACACTTTTCGAATGAATTTTGGGACTATGATAAAATCTCATTGTGTGTTTTGTAGCTTTTCATAGGTTTTATTTCTAACAACTTTCTATATTGTTTTTTTTGGATTTGCTTATCGAAACACAGTTCACATATTTTATTCTTCCTTTGCTTTCTAATAGCTTAGAAACACTTGCTGTTCTTTTTATATTAAAAGGCTGTCTGACTGACAAGTCCCTTCTGGGAGAGGAAGTACAGAAAGAGGAGTTGTGAGTTTAGCACCTGTGCTGTGCTCTTTGAGGATGAATCTCCCCACAATACCTGCAGCTTTGTAGGTCAGTGACGGTTTGTTTAAAAGTTATTTTACTGTGTGTTAAATTGTGTGTCCACTGTCTGTCATAGGTCCACTGTAAGCTTCTATTATTTTTCTTTTTACTGAAATCTGGTTGGCTGCTGGAACAACATACAGATTTTTTTCCTCTGCAGAGACATGTACATAATACAAACTTCAGGTCATAGTTTTGTGGTGGACTGACAGCGTCTGGAAAGATGCCTGAGGAATTTCTATAAAAAGCCTGAAAGCTAAATAGTTATGAAGTCACAATTAAGAGGATTTAGGAATTAACATGAGAAGTGGGCTGTACATTTTCTTGCAGATTATTAGTGAATGCTGCAGGAAAAGATGCAACCTGTCAGCAAAGTTATTCCAACCCAGTGACTTTCCACCAGCATAGAATCCATTATACTGTACATAACCCAGTCCTGCTACACCAAATGCTGCTGCAATGTAAATCAGTCATCACATGATCTGTCATACAGCAAAGTTACCGCTAGAGCAAAGATTGGCAGCTTCGTCAGTCCACAGTCAGATGGAGCAATTTTATAACACAGAATACCAACTAAGGACCTTACTAAGACTGTCCACAGACTACAGAGAGTGGATAGGAAGACCTCTGATTTACGAGTCTAGTTGGATTATGTAAACTGAGAGAGGGGAGTAACATGGAAACAAGTGTAGGAGACAAGTGGTTCTATTAAAAGGGTAGGAAAAGTAGTTGGGTCGTACTAGGGAGAGACTAGAGGTAGATGGGCAGAAAATGGTAAGATTAGGACATGGGTGGTGCTATGCAGAGTAGAGGGAAGGAGAAAAGTAGTAACATGGTAAGGAAGAGATAGGCAGTGCTATTTAGAGGGGGGAAGGGGATGGGGGTTAGGTGGTTCAAGGGGAAGTGGAACAAGGTAGAGATGGGTGGTGATACAAATAACACTGCCAGTGTTCCTTATCTCAGATGGAACAGTAGCAATATTGACTGGTTGTCTAGCTTCCCTAATCAACTGTTCCCTTAAAAAAAGTCTGGCTGGTTGTATTTGGGAAGACCCATAGACTTGTGAAAACTGTTGGATTGGGTGACTTCAATCTACATGATAAGCAAAACACTGTAACTTTACTAAAAATCCAAAGGTTCAAGGAGTCCTGTTCTGTGAGAAGCCACTGCTTTCCACCTTTATTTGCTGACCTCAATATGGAGTCACTGGTGAAGGTAAAACATGCAGCTAGTGAAGTCAGAGAAATGTAGGAACTTCTGATCTCTATACTTCTAGGAAACAGTTACATTCTTTTTCACATTGAATTGAGCATGCCGGGAAGGAAGTGGGCACAATTTTAGGAAGCTGGGACTGGCATATAACCAACAAAAAAATGAAACAGAGAGGTGCTCAGAAACGTCTAAATTGAAAATTGATGAACTGAGTGCACAGGTTGTACTCCCTGTATGTATTTCACTGTTCAAATTTGACTTGAGTGAACCTTTACGGCACAGGACCCACCCTCAGCCTGAGGGTGACACTGAAGTAGCAGATGTATAAAGTTAATCCTGACCTTTCCCTTTCTATAGGCAGATGCAGCTGAACAAAGCCCCGATTGGCTCACATTGCTGTCTCTCCTTCTGCTAATCTGAGTGCTGCTGTACAAGGCATTACAGATGGATGATGACCAGCCAGTAGGGGTTCTTATGCCAGTTATTATAAAAATACAATTCATGAATATAATGAATACATAACTGGATTAAAGTGTCAGTTCAGCCACAACAAAATCAGAATCCCTGCCATGTTTTTACTGCTATCCCGAGCTCTGTGAGGAGTCTTTTTCCTACACTGTGTTTTTCTATGTGACCAAAGAACTGGTTTCCCAGACCCCAGAACCGGTTCTCTTTTCACAGCTTGTTATTAATCTGCTCTGACAACAGTACCATTTATAAAATGCAACCATCTGAAAGTATTGCAATTGCTGAACATGAATAAACACATCACAAGCTCCAGTAAATGTTTTCTACGTAAAGGTCCAATTAGGATCTGAATTTAGCAGCAACAATTCAGTCAATGGAAGTGATGAAAAAGCAGAACGTTTTGTGATATTACACGTTTTCTTATGTGGGGACAACTGCTGCTCTGAAAAGCCATGTTGATACAGCAGTGATTGTAATTGCAAGTTTATTTAATCCACTTCAGTCAGGAAAAGCACTTTAATGTTGCAGTTTATACAGCGTCTGATTATGGTTCAGGGGCTTTTTATATGATTGCACGTTGTAGTAAGTGGATGAAATGGTGGAATGAGAGCAGAAGCCAGGTAATAAGCAGGATACCACCAGGAATCAGGTCAGCAGTGAGAGAGAACAGGAAATGGACCCAGTCATAATAGATAATACCATACAGGTATACAGGTCACCAACAAGATGGAGAAGAGGTACTGCAGTCATGTGTGATGAAACCAAGTGGGCTGACTCAGGGACTGTACTATGCACTAAAGGGGTTATACAAGAACTACACCATGGGATTGAGGTACTACACCAAGAAAGAGAGGACTGTACTGTGTGTAGAAGGGTGACTGCACTATGCAGAAAAAAGCATCACAAAAGGACTACACAATGGAGGAGAGGGGTGACAGGAGAACTGTTCCATGGAGAAGGGGGATGACAGAGGACCTCCACCATGGAGACAATGTGGTTGCAAAGGGACTGCGCCATGGAGGAGAGGGGGTGACAGGGGAACTATACCATGGAGGAGGGGGATGACAGAGGGACTGCACCAAAGAGGAAAAGGTTGACAGAGGGACTGCACCATAGAGAGGAGTGACAGGGAAACTGTGCCATGAAGGAGAGGTGTTACAAAAAGACAGCACCATGGAGATGAGAGGTAATGGGGGACAGCACCATAAAGAAGAGGGGAGTCGGATGAGAGGGGGGACAGGGGAAGTAAACTGGAGGAGATGGGTGACAGAGGGCATGTACCATGGAAGAGAGGGGAGTGACAGGGGACTGCACAAGGGGTGGGGGACAGCACTATTGAGGAAAGGGGTGATGGGGGACTGCACTAAAAACATTTTGTCTGTGATACAGGATACACCACTGCAGCCCATTACCTTCTAGGCATCATATTAGCAATCTATTTTTTATATATATATAAAAAAAAATATATATATATATATATATATAGGGAGATATAATACGCCACAGCTGAACACCATCACTCGTGTGCCTCTCCCAGTCTATAGAAATGAAGACAATATTCACCCTCCTTCCCAGATGCCATATACATGAGATCTGGGTGATTGGCAGGCACCACCTGCTGGTATTTCCGCTAAGCATTGTGTGTTATCACTGCCAGTATATACGCCCTCCTACATTGCTGCCTTCATAGAAAAGACGTGGAATTTTCTCACAAATCTGTCAAGACTCCAGCATCAACTAATCCATTCATCACCATTGTATACAATTTTTCTTCTGCAACGTGTTACACACCTGTGGCATGGACCCCAATGATACGTCACATCAACATATTTCTAGGCTGCCACAGATTATTTTATCATTACTGTTTCTCAAAACATAATACGGTGTGATTTTACAGGATTTGTTTTAAAATAACAAACATGTTACACATGAAGCAGAGGGGAATTACACAGAGCAACCCTGAACCTCCTCTTCTTGGGTCCTCCACCAAAGCCCCTGGCTCCTCCTATTCTTGATTCAGCACCACCCCCTAGTTTCCTCATCACAGGATTTGATTGACAGCAGTGGGAGCCAATGGCTTCCGCTGCCTCATCAAAGCCTGTGAAACTGAGGAGAGAAGACAGAGTCACTGCAAATGGGCACAGCACTGGATCAAGTGAGGTAAGTATAAAGGGAAAGGGGGGCTAAGGGGTGATACGGATACCTAAGTCTAGAGTTAAAATGATTACAAACAACCCAAAATGGGTGCAATCCAGCAGCCATTCTAGGGGTACCAATGGATATTATATGGTATATTGTTGTAGGAAACGTGAAATGAATACAGGTTATCTTTTGTTACCGCTCTTAGCTGCCCATGGTTCAATACGTGATATCTAAGGTGCCAAACTGTGTCTGCCCAGAAGCCACATAAACAGAGGATAATTATTGGGGAGTAGGGATGCATCAGTGCCGATACAGAGTATTTTCACGAGTACTTGTGAAAATGCTCCCGATACCCAAAAACAATACTTTGCGGTGTGATATGTGTCCATACAAAATGAATTGGCGCATATTGCACTGCAAAGAACGGCATGCGATTTGAACAGGAATGAGATACCATTCCTGTCCAAATCCCATACGGTTTCCCCACTGCTCCAGTGTGAACCCAGGCTTGTCACAGCCAAAGTTCACACAGGAGAGGTGTGGGAAACCTCCCTGCACCGATCCCATGCTGTCACACAACTAAAAGCCGCAGCCTTATCTCCTCTCCTTGCAGGAATGACAGTACTTCTGATTGGTCAGCACCATGACAATGCTGACCAATCAGAAGCCGTCTAGCCTGTACTGTCATCCCTGCAAGGCGAAGAGAAAAAGCTTTGGGGATTTCAAATCCCCAGACCTGTGAAGCGGCTTTCCTCTCCTTGTATGGATGACAGTATGGACTAGACAGCTTATCATTGGTCAGCACCGTCATGGTATTGACCAATTAGAAGTACTGCCATCCCTGCAAGGAGAGTCGGGGATTTTAAATCCCCAGACCTGTGAATAAGCTTTTAGTTGTGTGACAACATGGGATTGGTGCAGGGAGGTTTCCCGCACCGCTCCTGTGTGAACTCAGGCTATGGCAAGCCTGAGTTCACACAGGGGTGGTGGGGAAACCGAATGCAATTCAGTCAGGAATGGTACCGCATTCCAGTTCAAATCCCATGCCATTCTTTGCAGTGTGATTTGCGCCCATTCATTTTGTATGGTTGGAAATCGCACCACAAAGTATTGGTACTCTGTATTGGCAAGTACTTAACCGAAAGTATCGGTACTCGTACTTTGCGATTCAAAAAAAAGTATCAGTACATCTCTAGTGGTGAGCTGTACTATGTTTGATGAACAAACCCTAATTCAGAAATAATGGTACATTTCTTAAAATTATATTAACATATGTTGGGATTTTTTTTACGAGAAGGATATAATGTGGCATACTGTATGTTTTCAAAGCCAAGTGCTGAGCACCATCGTTACTCCACTTGCTCCCATGTCTCCAGGATCTCTCTCATGCTGCTCCTCTTTTCTCTTATCTGGTTATTATTATTATTGGTTATGGCTTTAAAGCACCATTCCGGGTCACAAACTCTTATTTTTACCAGCCCTCCTTCCTGTCCAGCTTTAACCCATTCTGTTAGGCTTTTTCACCCTTACCTTGTAAAGCCAGGCATACTCACCAGATAAGTCCCCTATTTATGTCCCTCACTTCCGCTGTTTTCAGGTGGGGGGATGCTGATCCAGCAATGCGATGCCCCCCTAAGACTCCACTCGCCTCTACTGTTAAGTACCTTTTCCTCGATCCTGAGTGTACTTTGCTATAGCCCATTCAGTAAGATATGTCCACATCAGGCAGGCACTGAGATGGACACCCAAAGAAGGACCAGGAAGTAAGAGACGAGCAGGACCAGGGTTGAGGATCACATACCCACAGCAAGAGGTAAGTAAAAAGGGCTTATAGATTTTTTTCTATATAGCAATTAGTTTGAGGCTGGTGGGAGAGTGGGTGAGGATTTTATCCTGGAGTGGGGCCTTATACACCCCTCTAAAATTTTTCTTTTGCTTCTCCCCTTTTCCACAGCTTCTTTGTTCTCTAGTAAACACTTCTCAATGATTCTCCATATTTTTCTATGGAACTTTATTCTACATGCAATCAAGCCTTTTCCATGCCTCTAGCTCATTATACATACACCCAAAGCCCACATTTCCAGAAAGGAATACAGCCTTGAGTCATAGTATCTCTCATATCATCTGACTTTCCATGATTGTTTCTATTTACTATACAGTTATCTGCTGCCAAGTCTCTGTCTCTTTTTGTATCTAGTCATTCATTTGGACTATAGGCCTTCTTTTGGCACTCCACTCCTGTTGTTTGATGTCACTGTAAATAATGTTATAAGCAGAGCCCTGAAACTCCCCAACTTAAAACAATCTTGATGTTCTCTAAATTGACAGTTTAATCTGCACCAGAAAAAAAACTATTTATGTTTGATATATAAATTAATTTTATTGACAAACAAGTTGATTGTTTGCAACAAAACAAGAGACCATTATTAGCCACCAATACACTAACACAGCACACAGAACCCGGTCACATAGTTCATATACTCTATGTATGAACATTAGAGTGGTTATAAAGGTAAAAAAAAATGTTACCTTGATGCATTCTCTGCATTGAGGTAAAAACACGTTTTTCATGCAGCTCCCACCAGCCCCCCTAAATACTCACCTGAACACAATCTCAGTCAAGCACTGTGCACATCTGCCGCAACTGCTTTCCCCTCTCCCGGCTTTCACAGGCTTGGCTGAAAGCAGCTGGAGCCACTGGCTCCCACTTCTGTCAATCAAAACCTGTGAGCAGAGAGCTGGGAGCAGGGCTGAGCAAGGCTGTATGTCTGAACAGGCGCAAGCAGCTTGGCTCAGGAGCAAGCCCGCAGGAGTGCCCACTGTAGGAAATGGCCTCCTGTGGTTTGCACTTGGTAGGGGGAGGAGCCAGAAGTGCCGGAAGGAGACCCCAAAGAGGAGATTTGGAGCTGGTCTGTTCAAAACCATTGCGCAAAGCAGATATGTTTGCTATTTTAATGAAAAAAAATTGTTTACAATTATCTGAATGCTGATATGAAATAATGTTGCATTCATTAGTTAAAGGAACATTTTTGCTTGTACTTACTTTCCACTTCCTGGTTTCTTTAGGACAATAGTCAAAGCTTTTTTGCTGTACTTCTCCTATGGGTCACAGAAGTGCAGATCGTAATGCTCTGCTGTGACCCAGAGCCTTAGCCAGCCACACTTACCCCTTCCTCAGCCTGGCACTCCAGTGAGCACTGGAGAGAGCCGATGACTGACAGTCATAGCTCTCTGCTCGGAGTGGAGGAGGAAAACTGAGATATTGTGGTGTTTGATCGCTCAGTTCTCTGTTCAGAGCCGGTGGGGGGACAGAGCGATGCTGTATCTGCCTAGATGAGTATAATGGGGGGTTTTTCCCATAGCCTATACTTCCCTTTTATGTCACTGGTGATTTCACCCTGGCCTTACAACTGCATCCTGAGAAGTTCCAGAAGGCACAGTGCACAGAAGCCGCCAACTGTCTGCAGAGTCAATAGCTAAAGATCTCTAAACTTCGTGTGGCCTTCAGATTAGCACAACAGTGCATCGAGAGCTTCATGGTATGGGATTTCATGGACGAGCAGCTGCATCCAAGCCTTACATCACTAAGTGGAATGTAAAGCGTCAGATGAAGTGGTGTAAAGCTCGCCACCACTGAACTCTAGAGCAGTGGAGATGTGTTCTCTGGAGTGACGAATCATGCTTCTCTGTCTGGCAATCTGATGGACATGTCTGGGTTTGGCGGTTGCCAGGAAAACAGTACTTACCTGACTGCATTGTGCCAAGTGTAAAGTTTGGTGGACGGGGGATTATTGTGTGGGTTTGTTTTTCAGGGGTTGGGCTTGGCCCCTTAGTTCCAGTGAAGGGAACCCTTAAGGTGTTAGCATACCAAGACATTTTGGACAATTTCATGCTCCCAACTTTGTGGGAACAGTTTGGGGATGGCCCCTTCCTGTTCCAACATGACTGCGCACCAGTGCACAAAACAAGGTCCATAAAGACATGGATGAGCGAGTTTGGGGTGGAGGAACTTGACTGGCTTGCCCAGAGTCCTGACCTCAACCTGATAGAACACCTTTGGGATGAATTAGAGTGGAGACTGAGAGCCAGGCCTTCTCGTCTGACATCAGTGCCTGACCTCACAAATGTGCTTCTGGAAGAATGGTCAAACATTCCCATAGACACACTCCTAAACCTTGTGAACAGCCTTCCCAGAAGAGTTGAAGCTGTTATAGTTGCAAAGGACGGGCCAACTCAATATTGAATCCTACAGACTAAGACTGGGATGCCATTAAAGTTCATGTGCATGGAAAGGCAGGTGTCCCAATACTTTTGGCAATAGAGTGTATGTTTCCCAACACAAACCTCCCATACTAGTATACGTATGATATATAGTATATGTTTCAAGTGAGATCTACACTCCACTACATGTGACTCACTCCCCAGTATCCATGTCACCAGTGAGATCTGTACCCCAGTACACATGCTCACTCCCCAGTATCCATGTCACTACTGAGATCTGTACCCCAGTACACATGCTCACTCCCCAGTATCCATGTCACTACTGAGATCTGTACACCAGTATACATGACTCACTCCCCAGTATCCATGTCGCCAATAAGCTCTGCACTCCAGTACAAAAAGTTCACTCCAGTACAAAAAGTTCAATGTCACTAGTGAGATCTACACTCCAATACACACTCCTTACTGCTCAGTATCCACTTTACCAGTGAAATCTGCAATCCAGTGCAAACACCTTGCTTCACAGTATACATGCCATACAGTAAGTGAGATCTCAAGTACATATACCTCATTCCCCATTATCCATGTCACCAATGAGATCTACACTCCAGTACACACACCTCACCATCCAGTGTCCAAATTACCTGTGAGATCTGCAGCCCAGCATACCTTTCTTTCTCCAGTATTTGTATCAACAGTGATTTCTCCATTTACAGTGGGTCTAAAGGCTCAAGGTTCTCCCGGGACTCTCCTCCCTCATTGGCTGAGACAGCAGGGAGAGCCACTGACTCCTGCTACTGTTGTTCACAGCCAGTGAGCCAGTGAGCCAGTGAAAAGAGAGCGGGGCAGGGCAGGCCGAGCCATGCACTGTCTTTGAATGGACATGAAGCAGCAACTCTGGAGCGAATCTGTGTTTGGGTGCCCCCATAGCAAGCTGCTTGCTCTGGGGGCACTCAGAAGGAAGGAGGGGCCAGGAGTGCTGGCGGGGACCCAAAAAGAGGGGGATAGAGGCTGCTCTGTGCAAAACCACTACACAGAGCATGTAAGTATAACATGTTTGTAATTTTAAAAAAATGCCCTTAACATCACTTTAAGCATTCACAGCTGCCAATACCCATGTCACCAGTGAGCTTTATACTATATCACGTATACCTTCCCAGTATTTATGTCTTATCCCTTGCTATTACCTGCAATGCCTTTTCCCTCTGTATTTAATCACAATCTTGTATCTTTCTGTTGCATGCAGTAGCACAGTTTTCTTATTACACATGATTCCTTAAACCTTTCTATGGAACTCTGTATCTCATAACTCCTAAGTTATGCAGGCAGAGTTCTCTAACAATTCAGTATATTGATATATTCAAGTTGTTTTTGTCTCAGGGTGACATTAAAAAGTAATTTTACTTACCTTATGGCTTGCTCTCCTGGCAGCTAGCATGCTCACCTTATGTTCAAAGCTCCAGGTTGTGGACATGCCCTCAAAGGGCCAGTCACACAGAAAAAAGGAGACTTTGGGAGCAAGTAGTGCGGTAAGTAAAAGTACTTTAATATTTTGACAAATATTATCTTTTAACTCCTGCAATGTGTGTTTGTGGGGGGGCACTGCAAGGATTATTTTTAAAGTTTCTCTGGAGTTGGCTTTAATAACAGCGCACACCTAGCAAATATAAGTTACAGTAAATAGACAAAGGAAAACCACACGTATGATACAATGGCAGATATAGTAGAACATATGAAGAGCACACGTCTTGGTCACAGTATCAGCTATTCACATAACGTGATGTGATCCTGTGTCACTCCTAGAAGAATCGGCACACTGTGAGCTCTGGATCTGGGAAAATCCTAATAACTTGTGACAGGGAAGTGCTGAGATGCTGAAGTGATGAATGCAGAAGAGAAAAGCGGGGATGGCAAACATGCCTTTTGTTTCAGAAGAGATAACAATAATCGTGCCTTGGAAACAAATCAGGATTGGAGCTACAAAAACATTGCAAGGAGACAGATGGGAGTATTTCCTAAGAAGTTGGAAGGGATTGCGGGCTGTGAATAATCCAAACCGGAGAATCTCAAACTTTTTTTTTCTTTAAATAATGTCCTTGCATGCTTAATGCCTGCCCTCACCTAATTTACTCATCATTACATAAATCTAAATCTAATATAAGAGACAGCTTTAAAATGATTACTCATTGCATTTTTAAAATTACACAGCCTCACACAGCCAGACTGAGGATATGAGCCTCACACATCCAGACTGAGGATGTCAGCCTCACACATCCACACTGAGGATGTCAGCCTCACACATCCACACTGAGGATGTGAGCCTCACACAGCCAGACTGAGGATATGAGCCTCACACATCCAGACTGAGGATATGAGCCTCACACATCCAGACTGAGTATGTCAGCCTCACACATCCAGACTGAGTATGTCAGCCTCACACATCCAGACTGAGTATGTCAGCCTCACACATCCAGACTGAGGATGTCAGCCTCACACATCCAGACTGAGGATGTCAGCCTCACACATCCAGACTGAGGATGTCAGCCTCACACATCCAGACTGAGGATGTCAGCCTCACACATCCAGACTGAGGATGTGAGCCTCACACATCCAGACTGAAGATGTCAGCCTCACACATCCATACTGAGGATGTCAGCCTCACACATCCAGACTGAGGATGTCAGCCTCACACATCCAGACTGAGGATGTCAGCCTCACACATCCAGACTGAGGATGTCAGCCTCACACATCCAGACTGAGGATGTCAGCCTCACACATCCAGACTGAGGATGTGAGCCTCACACATCCAGACTGAGGATGTGAGCCTCACACATCCAGACTGAGGATGTCAGCCTCACACATCCAGACTGAGGATGTGAGCCTCACACATCCAGACTGAGGATGTGAGCCTCACACATCCAGACTGAAGATGTCAGCCTCACACATCCAGACTGAGGATGTCAGCCTCACACATCCAGACTGAGGATGTCAGCCTCACACATCCAGACTGAGGATGTCAGCCTCACACATCCAGACTGAGGATGTCAGCCTCACACATCCAGACTGAGTATGTGAGCCTCACACATCCAGACTGAGTATGTGAGCCTCACACATCCAGACTGAGGATGTGAACCTCACACATCCAGACTGAGGATGTCAGCCTCACACATCCAAACTGAGGATGTCAGCCTCACACATCCAGACTGAAGATGTCAGCCTCACACATCTAGACTGAGGATGTTAGCCTCACACATCCAGAATTAGAAGGCCAGACTCTCACAAATCCTGACAAGGGAAGCCTACCACACACACAGACAGAGAGTAAAGCTTCACACATCCAGACAAGGGAGGCCAACCTCACTTATCCAGAGACGAGAGACCAGCCTCACACATCCAGGCAAAAAAGGCCAGCCTCAGACATCCTTATAAAGGAGGCCAGCCTAGCAAATCCAGACAAAGGAGGGGAGCTTCTTGCATTCAGACAAGGGAGGCCAGTCTCACATATCCAGAGAAGAGAGTCTTGCCTCACACATTTAAGCAAAGGAGGCCAGCCTCAGAAATCCATACAAAGGAGGCCAGCCTACTATATGCAGGCATGGGAGATTAGCCTCATGCATCCAGACAAAGGAGGTCATATTATGTTAAGAAAATTAGCACATGAAAAAATAAGTCCTGCACAATTTTCACAGCACATAGGCTAATCATATCTGTGGTGTGATATACTTTGGTGTATTGAAGTACACTGCAGTGTGTTGTGAAATTATAATGTGCATTGTGCAATGAACAAGCCCTAAGGTCTGGTTCACATTAGGGATCACATGGGAATGCGCTGCGTGTTCCTGTGTGATTCACATGCACTTCAGTGTGGTGTAATTTGAGCACATTCATTTTGAATGGGCTGAACTTGTAGTACAAAGCACCAAAAGTAGTGCATGTACGTCTTTTAGAAACTCACTGCAACCGGATCACATGGTACAGAAGTAGGAATACGCACACTCTCTTTGTGACCTGCGTTTGGGGTATTGTTAGGTTAACATTAACACCTGCTGTAGATTGCAACTGCAGTGCCTTTTGAACGCGGCGCGGGAAACGTGCATGGAACGCGGGTTTCCCATACTGCGCTCTGGTGTGAATGCAGCCAAAATGTTTAAATATTTCAATAACATACGGTAAACTCAGTGCATGAAAATGTGCGAATTGAAGTAGACAGCATTGCATTGCAGTGTTTTGGGGTTTTTTTGTTCCATAATATTGAAATAAGAAAAGTCCAAAAAATGGAATTACAAACATAACAAAAGAAGAAAACAAAACCCTTCCCAAGTAACCTCCCAGATCCTCCAGAAAAAAACATGAAAAACCTCAATGTCAGCAAGAACAGACTACAAGGGTACAACATCAATCGGAAACTGTTGGGGAAAATTTATGCAATATATACAGTACTTTGCACCGAAAAGAACAAAGTTTGTAGACATTTTCCTATGAATGAACATTAAGTGAGTTTGTGCACCAGCAGGTTTATACATTCCCAGTCTTGTGCCTCAAGCCATGAATCCAGATCCTTTTCTCAGAATTCAATCTACAATCCTAGTAATATGCCCCACCCAATAATACTTCTGAAGATATGGCAAGCCAATTGCACCCTTACACTCAGAAAGGGATAACGTGGCTAAACTGATCCAGGAACTCTAAGAAGGGTCTTGTTCCATAACAAGGTGCGGAACATGACTGTAGAGAAATATGACTTAGGCAAAGCTATCGACTTGGAATAATTGATACTGAAATTCGACAGCACCGAGAATTTGCAAAGAGCCTGCATCAAATTCAGCATTGACACATGTGGGTCCATCAAGAAAAACAGCAGGTCACCTGCATACACAGCCAATTTATAGACCTCATTCACCATTGAGAAGCCACAAATGTCCGAGTGGGCCTGAACATAATGAATGAACAGTTCCAGAGACAAAATGAAGATATCAGAGCACGAGCAGCCCCGACAAGCTTTGTGGTTTTACACCATTAACCATTTCTACTACAATGAGTTTTGTAGTAGATTTATTATTAGATAATATTTGAATACATCATTTGAATATTTGAATACATCATCAGTAACCAGGAATTTCCTCTGACTGTGTCAGGTATAGTTTGATATGCAGCATATCTATGATACCGATCATTACCGAAACACTAAAAGTAGAACTTCAACCAAAATTAACAAAATAAAAAAAGAATAGCCCATTAAAATATAAAAGAACAAACCCAGCCGTTCTCTGCAATATTCACCTTCAATGCAGAGATTTTTCCTCAGTTCCGTTTTTTTGATACTAGATGTCCTCAGTCTGATGGCCAACATCATTCAGAGCACTTGCCATGGTCATCCTGGACCTTCCCCCCAGCCTGTGACTGGAAAGGAGAAGAGGCACAGTGATGGGCTCATCTCTCTGTCACTCTGCTCTCTCCATATGTGTGTCTTTTATATTTGCCTAGAGTCTGCTTTAACAGTATGATGATTTGCTGGCTCAGAGATCCAATGGAAATGGACAGTCCCAGAAGCTACATCTCATATTTGTCCATCACTCTGCACAAAGTCTATGACTGTCTAATCAATGGGACCCTTCAGAAAACACAGAGATCACTGTTCAAAGCACCAGCTTAAACCCATCTGGTGGCCCTCACTCGCTAGCGGGTGCCGGCATCCATGAAGCTCATTCCAGCTTGCTATGAGATACCTGATGACAAGGATAGGATACTGCACACCAAAGACAGCCCAATCTATGAGTAAAGGAGCTTCAGCCTGTCTCCCTCCCAAGTCATGTCCCTCTGACGTTTTTCACCCTCCCACAGGGTTTAATCATAGATTAAGCTCTGTGGGTGGGTGAAATGTGTCAGCAAAGTGTGGCCTAGGAGGAGACAGGCTAAAGCCACTTCTTTACCTATAGATTGGGCAATCCTTGGTGTACAGCTCTTATCCTTGTCATCAGGTACCATTTAATCAAGCTGCACATAAAGAACAGAACACTTCACATTGCTTGGCCCTTTATTTTCAAACCAATCGAGATCTGCAGGGCCAAATATATCAATGTATCTGGGAGAAAAACTGGATGATACCTAAAGCAGTCAACCACATTCTTCATTTTATTCTTCTGTAATTTGCAGAAATTTAAAGGCTTCAGGATTACCTCAATTTTTCTTTCAACAGATTTAGTGCTATTATTCTAAATGATATTTTAATTATTTTTCTGATGTGACATTATGAGGTTTTGAAGGGAATGTGCTGCCTGGTTTTCTGTGTCGCTGCCACAGTACCAACAGCAGTCTTAATTGTACGTTGAGAGGAAGAGGCGCGGATTCTGGATTCATCCAGTGATCACAAGAGAGCGGAGGGGGCAATTTTTAGGATAGAAAGGTAATTTATTAACTTCTATACGGATGTCTGCAAAAAAAGGTGATATAATAGGTTATTTCACAAAATTATGTTTTGAAACAAGCTGCCATGTGCTTACCCAGAACTCATTGGAAATACATTAAAATGCACAATACATGTGTTTTCAAGCTCTTCCACAGATGTAAATGGGCCAGAAAATGCATGTGAACACATAAAAAAAGGACATGCCTCAGTTTTACCAATGCACTGCAACACAGTGCACAGATGTTAGCTGGCTTATTGGTTTCAATGTATTTTTATTACATGTGCATTTTTATGCATTTCAAAGCACATGTAAAAATGCCAAGCTGTGAACCAGGACTGAATGAAAACAGCCTGATATTAAAAGTTGAAATTGCCCTTTAAAGCACTTGGATTGATTAAATTGGCTTTTACAAGCTAGCAGCAGCGGAACGGACATTCCGCTATCGGATGCCAGAACTTCGGCACTTGTGGGAGCTGCACAGCAATCTCTATATCTGCAAATGGATGAGAAAATAATGAAATGTACAGAAACATTTCTCGTTCCAGCCATGCATGCAGAGTGCCACATTACATGCTATGAAAGGATAATGCAATGTGAAAGTAAGAGCGTGAAATGTAAATGAATTAATGGCCTGTAGAAGGCAGTGGAGGGAGGTGCAGCAGCTAGACAGGGGGAGAGCACCAAATAAATGAAGCAGAGAGGAAGAAATCGCAGGCCGGATTAGAAAAGATACAAGCCAAGAGCACTCTGACAGGACATTATCGGAGGAACAGCATGTAAAGCATTACACACAATGAGACAACCTGCTGCAGAAACAGCACCTGAACTACAGACCCAGTAAGAGCTGCTATGAAACACTTCAATCAACTGAATCGCAACTGTAGCCCAGAATTCAGCCCCCATACACAATAATGGTTACCCACAAATTGGTCCCTACAATAGTACAATAATGATAGAACTCAACCCTCACAATATAATGTTTGCCCAGATCTCAGCCCACACAGCACAATAATGGTGTACAATAGCAAATAGCCCAGAACTCAGCCCCTGCAACACAATAACGGTAGCCCAGAACTCAGCCCCAACAACAACACAATAACGGTAGCCCAGAACTCAGCCCCTACAACAACACAATAATGGCAGCCGAGACCTCAGCCCCTACAACACAATAATGGCAGCCCAGAACTCAGCCTCAACAACACAATAATGGCAGCCCAGAACTCAGCCCCTACAACAACACAATAATGCTAGCCCAGAACTCAGCCCCTACAACAACACAGTAATGGTAGCCTAGAACTCAGCCCCTACAACAACACAGTAATGGTAGCCCAGAACTCAGCCCCTACAACAACACAATAACGGTAGCCGAGAACGCAGCCCCTACAACAACACAATAATGGTAGCTCAGAACTCAGCCCCTACAACAACACAATAACGGTAGCCCAGAACTCAGCCCCTACAACAACACAGTAACGGTAGCCGAGACCTCAGCCCCTACAACAACACAATAATGGTAGCCGAGAACTCAGCCCCTACAACACAATAATGGCAGCCCAGAACTCAGCCTCAACAACACAATAATGGCAGCCCAGAACTCAGCCCCTACAACAACACAATAATGGCAGCCCAGAACTCAGCCCCTACAACAACACAATAATGCTAGCCCAGAACTCAGCCCCTACAACAACACAATAATGCTAGCCCAGAACTCAGCCCCTACAACACAATAATGCTAGCTCAGAACTCAGCGCCTACAACAACACAATAATGCTAGCCCAGAACTCAGCCCCTACAACACAATAATGCTAGCTCAGAACTCAGCCCCTACAACAACACAGTAATGGTAGCCTAGAACTCAGCCCCTACAACAACACAGTAATGGTAGCCCAGAACTCAGCCCCTACAACAACACAGTAACGGTAGCCGAGAACTCAGCCCCTACAACAACACAATAACGGTAGCCGAGAACGCAGCCCCTACAACAACACAATAATGGTAGCTCAGAACTCAGCCCCTACAACAACACAATAACGGTAGCCCAGAACTCAGCCCCTACAACAACACAGTAACGGTAGCCGAGAACTCAGCCCCTACAACAACACAGTAATGGTAGCCCAGAACTCAGCCCCTACAACAACACAATAATGGCAGCCCAGAACTCAGCCCCTACAACAACACAATAATGGTAGCCCAGAACTCAGCCCATACAACAACACAATAATGGCAGCCCAGAACTCAGCCCCTACAACAACACAATAATGGTAGCCCAGAACTCAGCCCCTACAACAACACAATAATGGCAGCTCAGAACTCAGCCCCTACAACAACACAATAATGGTAGCCCAGAACTCAGCCCCTACAACAACACAATAATCGTAGCCCAGAACTCAGCCCCTACAACAACACAATAATGGTAGCCCAGAACTCAGCCCCTACAACAACACAATAATGCTAGCCCAGAACTCAGCCCCTACAACAACACAGTAATGTTAGCCCAGAACTCAGCCCCTACAACAACAACACAATAATGGTAGCCCAGAACTCAGACTCTACAACAACACAGTAATGGTAGCCCAGAACCCAGCCCCTACAACAACACAGTAATGGTAGCCCAGAACTCAGCCCCTACAACAACACAATAATGGTAGCCCAGAACTCAGCCCCTACAACAACACAATAATGGTAGCCCAGAACTCAGCCCCTACAACAACACAGTAATGGTAGCCCAGAACTCAGCCCCTACAACAACACAATAATGCTAGCCCAGAACTCAGCCCCTACAACAACACAGTAATGTTAGCCCAGAACTCAGCCCCTACAACAACACAATAATGGTAGCCCAGAACTCAGACTCTACAACAACACAGTAATGGTAGCCCAGAACCCAGCCCCTACAACAACACAGTAATGGTAGCCCAGAACTCAGCCCCTACAACAACACAATAATGCTAGCCCAGAACTCAGCCCCTACAACAACACAATAATGCTAGCCCAGAACTCAGCCCCTACAACACAATAATGCTAGCCCAGAACTCAGCCCCTACAACAACACAATAATGCTAGCCCAGAACTCAGCCCCTACAACAACACAATAATGCTAGCCCAGAACTCAGCCCCTACAACAACACAATAATGCTAGCCCAGAACTCAGCCCCTACAACAACACAGTAATGGTAGCCTAGAACTCAGCCCCTACAACAACACAGTAATGGTAGCCCAGAACTCAGCCCCTACAACAACACAGTAATGGTAGCCGAGAACTCAGCCCCTACAACAACACAGTAACGGTAGCCGAGAACTCAGCCCCTACAACAACACAATAACGGTAGCCGAGAACGCAGCCCCTACAACAACACAATAATGGTAGCTCAGAACTCAGCCCCTACAACAACACAATAATGTTAGCCCAGAACTCAGCCCCTACAACAACACAATAATGGTAGCCCATAGCTCAGGCCCTACAACAACACAATAATGGCAGCCCAGAACTCAGCCCCTACAACAACACAATAATGGCAGCCCAGAACTCAGCCCCTACAACAACACAATAATGGTAGCCCAGAACGCAGCCCCTACAACAACACAATAATGGTAGCCCAGAACTCAGCCCCTACAACAACACAATAATGGTAGCCCAGAACTCAGCCCCTACAACAACACAATAATGGTAGCCCAGAACTCAGCCCCTACAACAACACAATAATGGTAGCCCAGAACTCAGCCCCTACAACAACACAGTAATGTTAGCCCAGAACTCAGCCCCTACAACAACACAACAATGGTAGCCCAGAACTCAGCCCCTACAACAACACAATAATGTTAGCCCAGAACTCAGCCCCTACAACAACACAATAATGGTAGCCCATAGCTCAGACTCTACAACAACACAGTAATGGTAGCCCAGAACCCAGCCCCTACAACAACACAGTAATGGTAGCCCAGAACTCAGCCCCTACAACAACACAATAATGGTAGCCCAGAACTCAGCCTCTACAAAAACAAAATAATGGTAGCCTAGAACTCAGCCCCTACAACAATACAGTAATGGTAGCCCAGAACTCAGCCCCTACAACAACACAGTAATGGTAGCCCAGAACTCAGCCCAACATGCCCAATAATGAAAGCCCAGAACTTACCCCAAACAGCCCAATAACTATAGCCCAGAACTAAGCCCTCACAGTACAATAACAATCCAATATAAAATTCAGGAAACAAAAGGAAGTGATTGTATCGCCCATAGAAGCCAGAGTCTTGCTATCATTCTTATGACCTCCTATATGTGTATATCAGTAGATGGCTCTATCCTCCTATATGTGTATATCAGTAGATGGCTCTTTCCTCCTATATGTGTATATCAGTAGATGGCTCTTTCCTCCTATATGTGTATATCAGTAGATGGCTCTATCCTCCTATATGTGTATATCAGTAGATGGCTCTATCCTCCTATATGCGTATATCAGTAGATGGCTCTTTCCTCCTATATGCGTATATCAGTAGATGGCTCTATCCTCCTATATGCGTATATCAGTAGATGGCTCTTTCCTCCTATATGTGTATATCAGTATATGGCTCTTTCCTCCTATATGTGTATATCAGTAGATGGCTCTTACCTCCTATATGTGTATATCAGTAGATGGCTCTATCCTCCTATATGTGTATATCAGTAGATGGCTCTATCCTCCTATATGTGTATATCAGTAGATGGCTCTATCCTCCTATATGCGTATATCAGTAGATGGCTCTATCCTCCTATATGTGTATATCAGTAGATGGCTCTATCCTCCTATATGTGTATATCAGTAGATGGCTCTATCCTCCTATATGTGTATATCAGTAGATGGCTCTTTCCTCCTATATGTGTATATCAGTAGATGGCTCATTTCTCTTAAATGTGTATATCTGTAGATGCTTCTTTTCTGCTATAAGTGTATATCATTAGATTATGCTTTTCTCCTATATAAATCCTGTACAAATCAGTAGATTGCTCATTGAACTTATATGTGTATCAGCAGCTCAGTGGTCTCCAAACTGTGGCCCTTTGCTTGCCTTTATCTGGCCCTAGGGGCACTATTCCTCTCATTAATACAAGGCATTATTCCTCCTACTGACACCAATGATGGTGCCCTATTCCATCCACTGGCACCCAAGATGGGGCATATGTTCGTCCACTGAGAGAAGCAATGGAACACTATCCCTCTCACCAACACCAATGATGGGGCACTATTCCTTTCACTGAAACCAACGATGGGGCACTATTACACCCACTGACACCAATGATGGAGAGCTATCCTTTCCAGTTACACCAACAATGGGGCACTATTCCTGACCACAGGTTTTTTCTTGTTCCTTTTGTGGCATAATATACTTCTACTGGCCTTAATCCAGCCCTCATAAAGTCTGAGGGACAGTAAACTGCCCATTTGTTTAGAAAGTTTGGAGACCCCTGCAGTAGATGGTTCTCTTCTGATACATGTGTATATCCGTACAGTAGATGGCTCTTTTCTCCCATATGTTTATATCAGTAGATTTTTTTTATCTTATGTCTGTATATGTGAAAGAGTCTCACTGACTATTCTATAGTGAAGGGAATGATCTGATTTTGCAGCTTCAACAGACACAGCCCTATTATCCTGTTTAATGTGCATAAAGTGGTCACATTCATCGCTCCGTCTGTCCCAGGTATCAAGCAAACAGGAGGCAGATACACTGAGGTCAGAAACACTCAATATCCTGGAACTGAATAGAATTACAAGTTAGAGATGGTATCAGATGAAATCTGCTATCTTCTTTATACAGTGTATTTTTATCCCCGTACTCTTCCTGACCTCAACACATCACAACACAGCATTACAAAGAGACTGAAAGAGCTGTTTTAAGGTATGGTTGTGCAAGAACAGATCAGAAACATTATCAACTTGCCTAAAATATGGCAGAAAAGCTGAAAATGCCATTCACCAGAAAATAGATATTTGACATAATGAAATCATCCTCTACAGGCTAGTGGAAAGCTAAAAGTGGATTGTTGGAAAGAATTACTTACAACCCATCAGGATGAGAATGTCCTATTAAATATAAGAAATGAGCTCCAGAAATGTTCTTCTTGATATCAGTAGATGATTACAGAGGAGACCAATCAGGCCATACTCAAAAAATCCACCATTAAAGTGTTACTTAACCCACAACAGTAAAATCAGTCTGTATATACAGTAAAGCATGCTTGTTATACTCACTGTGGAACCTAAGGGGTTAATCTTCTGCATGGTGTAAAACCGCTGTTTGATCCTGACTTCTCTGATCCTCCTCTTCTTCTACTGTCCCCCTCTTATCTCCTGATGAGACATATCCTGTGGAGTCACTCTGCACATGCTCAGCTTGGTGTGTATTGCTTTAGAGGTTTTTTTCCTTGGGAGAGTGCATGTGATCAGCTCAGAGACAATCAGCACTGCCCAGACAGAGGTCAGGGGTCCTAGAGCAGAATGAAAACACCTACAAGCTTTAACATGTACTGGGCTGGACACTGACAGAAGTCACAAGACTGCTAACTGCTGATGAGAAATAGTAGTAAGCAGTTTATATTTATTAAAATATTTGCACTTCCATGTTCTGCGTACTGTGAGAGACCAGATATAGTGAATACAGGGTCCCGAGTTAAGTAACAATATAATTTATAGCATAGCATAGTTAGGGACAGTCTTCTGTGCTCTCTGCTTCCCCCTAGAGTGCAGTGCCCAGCTATGTGAGGGAAGGTAAAGTACTGCAACTTTTTATAGGGCTGTATACATGTGTTTGTATTGTATTGTGGATTTGGGGTTTTCATGAGTTGTAAGCCATAATCATCACAATTATGACACATCACGGCTTGAACTATCTTGCTTTGCATGTAATGAGTCTATCTCATATATTAGTTTCACTTTTTAAGTTGCATTACTGAAATAAATGAACTTTTGCACGATATTCTAATTTTTCGAGTTTCACCTGTGTGTGTGAGTACATATGTAAGTGTGTGTGTATGTACATGTGTTTGTGTGTGTACATGCGTTTGTGTGTGTTTTAATGTATGTGTGTATTTGTTTTTATATGTGTGTGTATACATATGTTACTTTTAATCTTGACCCCCTATTCCTGTTCTTTCAGAACTGCTTTTTTAGGACTTGTTTGTAATAGCAGCAAGGACTGCTGTTCCTCTAAAAACATGCCATGCTAAGATCACTTTTCAGAGGCATTTGACAGGTGGTAAAGAGGCAAGATGTTGCCTCCTCACCACCGCTTTTAACCCCTTAAATGCAGCATCACCACACCACAACTGGGTGCAATGCACACACAGTTGTGGGGTTAGTTGTGGTACAACCTCATTCACCTGGAGCAACACTTCCAACTGCAACCACAGCATGTGTATATACCCCAAGTTGCTGCAGCTAAAGGGGGAGCAGTTGGGGGTGCTAAAAGTAGCTCGACTGTGTGGTTTTACCGCCCTCCAACCTTACATGTGAACAAGCCCTTGGGTCACATCTGTGTGGCTGTGTATAGGGCTATATTTAGAAGAAATTCAAGCCATAAGGTTGATTTTTCAGGGTACTGCTTAGGTCCAACTAATATTTCAAAATGTCCTACATCTTTACTATTCGAGTTCTTTAATTTCTTCCTGCTCCTGTAACTGCCACTTCAACCAGTATGGTATGTCCCTCTGTAAAGATCTGGGTCTATCTACACTTTGTGAATTAGCTGAACACCCATAAGAATGTTGCGGTGTGATGTTTCTTATTACTGCAACATTTGATTCTAATAAAAGGTATATCTATCCAGCTGCTCATTTCTCAGCAATCACACAAATATGGCCTATGCATTTACAGTATTTACAGAACAGGACCACATAAGGATCTGCAAAAAAAAGTCTGTTACAAAGCTTGCCTATTTGTTTTACTGACCTGGAGAATATTTTTTTTTTTTTTTTTGCTTTATTAAAACTAGAGCCTCACTTTAATTCTGCATGTATAAATTATTATTATTATACAGTATTTATAAAGCGCCAATAGTTCGCTCAGCGCTGTACATTACAAAGGGGGACAGAACATGTGACAGAACAATACCAATACAATGCAAAACATGAGGGGATCGAGGGCCCTGCTCTTTCGAGCTTACAATCTAGGTTGGGTACAATCCTCCACGTCAGCTGCTGCAAGTCTTGGGAGGTGTGAACTGAAGGAAGTCAGCAGTGCACCAAATATCAGAGATTATTTTACTAAAAGAGAGAGAAGAGAGGAGCAGTTTTTTTTTATCCCCGTGTAGAAAAACTTCAGCAGCCTTTGCGAAAGGCCAAATCATCTGCGCTTTTTATTTGAGAGAAACAAAGCTTCCCAGGAGCTCTGTCCTACAAACGCTTCCTAACCTAACCGGGCAGACACTGATCACAAACCGCTCGCCTCTGGAAGGATAAAAATATCCAATTAATTAAGATCAATCCTCTGGGAATGCTGGAATAAGAGCACAAAGTCAGACAGCTTTTCTCTAATAGGTTTCAGTACATTTTATCCCAGATAAACCACGTATCTATTGATCAGATATGTCTGAAACCTTGGCCTGCCAGTTAGAGCGGTGCATACCCAGATGGCACCCGCCTGACACAGACAGTCCAGGCCTATGCTCTGACGCCAACAAAAGGCAAAGGACGGTGTGCGTATATGTCCACCATGAGAGCTTTTACTTACTGCAGTATGAAAGACACAAGAGACCCCAAACACTTAGGGGCTGTTTAGGAAGCCTGGAAAAAGAGATGTTTTCTGTTTCACTGCACTATGCTCTATTCTGCTGATATATGCTCCTTAAAAAAGAACACTACAGAGTCAAGCGATGGAACATAAATGGAAAAAAATCAATAGCTTGAGAAAAAAGGGCAAAAAGGGTCTGTTCTAAAATGGAGTAAACTGATGGCAAAGTTTTTGAGATTTAAAGATTAAAAATCATTTTGAAAATGTAAGCAAAATAGATTTGTCTGAATTATTTTCACCTTTGCTACAGTCTGCTAAGAACCGAGCCAGGCGATTGCCCAGAGTCGCTTGATAAATCCATTCGGAAATGATCATTACCATGAAGTAGTAATGTCGGTCCTACCTCCTCCTCAAGAAGACATCTGCTGGAAGAAATGCATAGGCTACACTTGCTGATCTCCTCCTGAAAATGTTAATTACCTGGCTGCCATGCTAACCACCTGCCTGCAATCGTTTCGAAACCACCACAGGATAGAAATCAGTGCCTCATTGTTACAGACCACCTGACTAATAAAGTACTGAAAGGACTGCCAGGAAAGTAGCATTTTTCAGAACAAGGTCAGCAGTGGAAGTCTGTGTACTTCTCTTCCAGGGGTTTCCCTTGGAACAAATAAAATTACATATGATGCTACTAGATTTGGAAAGGCAGACATGTTTGGAGAAGGGAGGAGCTAATTAAACAGAGGGGGATCCAAGATGTCAGACAATTGGCTGACTGTAGGAACACTCTCTTGTGGTTGGTGGAATTAACACAGGGATTAAGCAGTCACAACACATCCAACACATCACTGGCTACATGCACCGCTGCCCACCCTCTACCAGATACTGGAGCAACAGAGAAGCAGCAAACATCTTACCTAGAAATGTCGTAAGAGGGTCATAGAGACAGAGTATGATACATTATTTTAGAACAATATCTATTTTAATACTTATTGAGCATATACTTCAGTCCAGCTCCCCAGGTGAAAATCTACATTGGGTACTGAAGCATAGCTGAAATTCTTAGTGGAAAAAAATGTAGCTAGCTAAAGCAGGCTGCATTCACACCTGAGCATTTTGTAGCTCAAAGATCAAGGATTGAAGGCATTCAACAAGCAAAATCCCATTCATTTCAATGCCCCTGTTCACACTCAGATGTGAACTGGGGCCATTAAAATGGATGGGATTTTGCTTGTTGAGCATCTTCGAGCTTTGATCTAAAAAACACTTAGCTGTGATTGCAGCCCAATATATATTTTGTAAATCTGAATTAATTTTTGATATGTAGGAGACCACAAACCAATCACATCAATTCTAGCATATGAATTGTGATAAAATGATGCCACTGCAGACAGAAACTTTCCCAAACTATATACACTATATTGTCAAAAGTATTGGGACACCCCTCTAAATCATGTGATTCAGGTGTTCCAATCACCTCCATGGCCACATGTGTATAAAATCAAGCACCTAGGCATGCAGACTGCTTCTACAAACATCTGTGAAAGAATGGGTTGCTCTCAGGAGCTCAGTGAATTGAAGCATGGTACCGTGATAGGTTGCCACCTGTGCAATAAGTCCATCCGTGACATTTCCTTGTTACTAAATATTCCACAGTCAACTATTAGTGGTATTATAACAAAGTGGAAGCAACTGGGAACAACAGCAACTCAGCCACAAAGTGGTAGGCCACGTAAAATGACAGAGCGGGGTCAGAGGATGCTGAAGCACACAATGTGCAGAAGTCACCAATTGTCTGCAGAGTCAATAGCAAAAGACCTCCAAACTTGGTGTGGCCTTCAGATTAGCACAACAGTGTGTAGAGAGCTTCATGGAATGGGTTTCTATGGCCGAGCAGCTGCATCCAAGTCTTGTATCACCAAGTGCAATGAAAAGTGTCGGATGCCGTGGTGTAAAGCACGCCGCCACTGGAGCAGTGGAAATGTGTTGTCTGGATTGACAAATCATGCTTCTCTGTCTGGCAATCCGATGGAAATGTCTGAGTTTGGCAGTTACCAGGAGAACGGTACTTGCCTAACTGCTTTGTGGCAAGTGTAAAGTTTGGTGGAGGATGGATTATAGTGTGGGGTTGTTTTTCAGGGGTTGGGCTTGGCCCTTTAGGTCCAGTGAAGGGAACTCTTAGGCTTCATGTACACGAGCAGCTGCTAAACTTTTTTTGCAAAGCTCCTAAACTCAACCCCATAAAAGCCTGTGTGTCCATGTGCAAATAGGCTTTACACAGAGTTTAAGGGCTGTCGTGTTTAGGTGAGATTAAACCTCCCTCTCCTGAACATGAAAGAATCACAGTCAGGATAGGAACGTTTTGACTGCCGACTATGGGAAAACGTAAAATGTAGTAACAACACGCCAAAACACAGCAACCGCGATACCGCTTTTTTGCAGCGATTTGCGTTTCCCAGTGGCCGGCAGTCAGTGTAGGCTCGTGTACAGGAAGCCTTAAGTTGTCAGCATACCAAAACATACTGGTCAATTTCATGCTCCCAACTTTGTGGGAACAGTTTGAGGATGGCCCCTTCCTGTTCCAACATGACTGCTCACCAGTGCACAAAGCAAGGTCCATAAAGACATGGATGAGCAAGTTTGGGGTGGAGGAACTTGATTGGCCTGCACAGAGTCCTGACCTCAACCCAATAGAACACCTTTGGAATGAATTAGAGTGTAGACTGCGATCCAGGCCTTCTCGTCCATCATCAGTGCCTGACCTCACAAATGCGCTTCTGGAGGATTGGTCAAACATTCCCATAGACACCCTCCTAAACCTTGTGGACAGACTTCCCAGAAGAGTTGAAGCTGTTATAGCTGCAAAGGGTGGGCCAACTCAATATTGAACCCTACGAACTAAGACTGGTGTGCCATTAAAGTTCATGTGCATATAAAGGTAGGTGGCCCAATATTTTTGGCAATACAGTGTAGTTGAAAAGGGCATCCGAATCCGCACTGGTTCACAAAGACAAAAGCCGCCAGCACTATATTCTGATACAAATAAGCAAAACATACATATAAAGTGCAGCATTAAAAATATATCTCAATTATTATAATAAAAAGAAAAAGCAAAGAAAACACTGTGAAATGAATAAATGAGTCCCAGTATAAAAGGACCGCCGCCATTTTGGAAGTGGGAACACGCGGCTTTTCTGCCATTATACAGCGCTGTATTGGATCCTCTTTTATGCAAGTGCAATACTTTGGCTTGAATAAACTTTGCATAGGATTTTACACTATGGGAAGCACTTTTGCTCTATGTACATGCCCATTACATGCTTGACATCGATGATCCATACGGAGTGGGTGAACGCGGTCTGACCTACAGTTGGAGGCTGTTGAGGAGGCTGGAGCAGTTGCGATTACATTTCTGCCCAATTTGACCATTCTATAACATGATGGTCAAATTCATCTGGAAAGCCTTCTTTGAGCACTGAGTGGGGTGACACACGTAGCACTTATTATTATTATTATTATTATACAGTATTTATAAAGCGCCAATAGTTCGCTCAGCGCTGTACATTACAAAGGGGGACAGAACATGTGACAGAACAATACCAATACAATGCAAAACATGAGGGGATCAAGGGCCCTGCTCTTTCAAGCTTACAATCTAGGAGGGAGGGGATGGTGGCACAGGAGGAGATAGCTGTGGGGGATGGAGTGGTAGGAAGAGTGGAGGAGGTCGGCAAGTTAGCAGGGGGCGGGGTAGGCTTCCCTGAAGAGATGGGTTTTCAGGGTGCGCCTAAAGGAGAGGAGAGTAGGTGATAATCTGATGGGTTGGGGCAGGGAGTTCCAGAGGATGGGTGACACCCTGGAGAAGTCCTGGAGGCGGGCATGGGAGGAGGAGACCAGGGAACTAGAGAGAAGGAGGTCTTGTGAGGAGCGGAGTGTGCGTGCTGGGCGGTACTTGGATATTAGGTCAGTGATGTAGTTCGGGGCAGTATGGTGGACAGCTTTGTACGTCAGCGTTAGGATTTTGAATTTGATCCGTTGCGCAATCGGAAGCCACTGGAGGGATTGGCAGAGGGGGGTGGCGGAAACGGAGCGGTTGGAAAGGTGAATGAGTCTGGCAGCCGTATTCAGGATGGACTGAAGCGGGGATAGCCAGCGGCGAGGCAGGCCAGTGAGGAGGGAGTTGCAGTAGTCGAGTCGTGATATGATGAGGGAGTGGATGAGCTGTTTAGTGGTTTCTGGAGTTAGGAACGTGCGGATTTTGGCGATGTTGCGGAGGTGGAGTCTGCACGAGTTTGTTAAAGAGTGGACTTGGGGCTGGAAGGATAGGTTGGAGTCCAAAATGACACCAAGTACTCTGGCCTGCGGGGCGGGTTTGATGGTGGCGTTGTTGGACATGATGGAGAAGTCAATGGGGGGTGGTGTCCGGGCTGGAGGGAAAGCACTTGGATCATCCTAGTAATTAAAGACACATGATTGCACTTAAGGACATTTTACAGTGTCCTTTGACACTGGGACTAATTTATTCACTTCACAATGTTTTTTTTGCTTTTTATTATATTAAGATATTATACAGGATTTATATTTTTAGCGCTGCACTTTATATGTATAAATATACTGTAGTTGTCATACAGCAGATATAACATCCAACTGGCCAGGCCTGGAAAACATATACTAAAGGTGTGTACAGACGGATCAAAATTTGACCGGTTCAGCAGGGACCAGCCAAGTTTCGACCTCTGTGTGGTCAATCAGACCAATTTCTGTCAAACAGCCACACTGGAAAACGTTTATTCAATCAATGTATTCTGACAGTGGAGAAGTCCTGCTGTCAGAAAACAATGGCACAGTGGGGAGGATTTATTCATCCACCTTGGTTCTGTGGATGGAGGAATCTGTACATTCTTTTTTGTTAAACCCGCTGGCTGAACGATAAAAAACTATCCATATATACCCAGCTGTAGCAGACAATACAAATATTGCTTAGTTGCTTTTTAAATGACAGATATCTTCTATACTGGGAGCAGCACAGTGTCTCAGTGGTTCTGCCCTGCAGCACTGGGGTTCCAGTTTGAATCCTGGTCAGGACACTATCTGCATGGAGATTGCATGTTCTCTCTGCACTCGCTTGGATTTCCTTTCACACTCCAAAAGCATGCTGGATAATTGGTTCTTGTTTAAAATTGACTCTAGTATGTGTATGTAAGAGAGAGACCTTATACTGTAAGATACTTGAGGGCAGGGGCTGATATAAAAATATACAATGTTTAAAGAACTGTATAAATGGTAAGAGCTATATAAATGCCTATAAAAACTAAACACAGAAACAAAAAGATATGATGATAAAGCTTTACAATGATGTCACATACAGGATTATATTTCAGAAGAAACCCCTTTATTGTGCCTAACTGAATGGAAACATAAGCAGTGTTACTGGAGGTGACGGATCCACCGAGAGCTTGTTCCAGGTCTATGGCCCCTGAAGTCACATGACACAGAATGATATAGTCACATGTTATGTCAGTGGAAGTAGCTGGAATCGAGATTTCACGTATTAGGAGATGGCTTGGCCTCTAAATGCAGGGCTATTTTTTCTATTTCTTTTTGGCAAGTAAAAGCCCTGCCAATTAGGTCACCTCCATTGTCTGAGCTTTGAAACCTCCAGTTTGCTGAAAAGCAAATATGCAAATTGGATTTCAAGCTGGTTTAAGCAAGCACATGATTGTCAATAGAGCATTATCCAGGGGAGAAGCCTTGCACAAAGTCTGGCTGTGCAATGTAATTAATTATCAATACTATCATTGTTGGCAGTGGCCAGTTCCTTCCCTTATCCTCATTGCAGAGAGAGCTGGGGGGTCACTGGAGGTCTCAGTCACTGAATGGGACTTGACAAACTCGCTCCCAGGCTCTGCAGGAGGTCAGTGTGTGCAAAATCACAACTCATCAGGGAAAGGAAAGATCCAGCTGAAAACACAATTTTCTTTCCCATGAATAGGCATGTTGACATATTGTAGAAGTTGTAGATATGTATATAAAGGTTTGTAAAGTTTGTACTGTATGAAAAAATGACATTGTTTTGTTTGTTCCAGCCTTTGTACTCACTGTGGAGATCTGTCCTCACTTCCTGTGTGGTCACCAAGGCAGGAAGTGAGAATTTATCAAATAGGACCATGGCAGTAAAATCTGTGCTAATGCTTCCACACGCTTTCCAATATGTAAAAATGGTTTTGATTTTATTTACTGGGGAGATTTAACAAATACTCAGACTGAACAATTGCGTCTTGTGTGTTTCACATCTGTCATAGCATGCTCTGAAGGACATTGTGTTGCTCGCAGTCAGGTTCCAGCAGTTACTGGTCTATACTTTGTTCCTGTGTACACAGGTAAACATTACGGCCTACGGTGACAGAATTGTGATATCTGTGGTGAAGAATGTAGGGCACTGGGACTTATTACATCCGTTACTTCTCCTGTACAAGATATTTGTGTAGGACATCAGTCATCCTTTAAAGAGGTTCTCCAGGACTCCACTTTGTCACATTAGGGGGTATTAAAAAATGTACAGCTCACAGCACATTAACTTCCAGCTTCTACAGTCTGTGCTAAGTTCTTATCCATCTAGGAAGAAGTATTTGCAGCCAGACGTATTCATTAAAGTGACACTAAACAATATTCATTTTCTCCAAAAATACTTAATGGCCTCGTAATCTATTTTTCATAAAGTCATTTCTCTCAGTTTCTCTGCCTCCTTGTAACATAATTGGTGAGCTCACAAACGTGTTTGGAAGGAGCAGTACATGTTAGTTGCAGTCATTTGCACTGCTCTATGCACCCTACACACCCCATAGTCCACAGTCCATCTTGGAAGCAAGAGAGGGTGGCTACATTAAGGTAAAGAATATCCGGAATCCGCTGCACTCTTCAATCTTTATTCATTATTGCTAAAATCCAGATCACAGGGTCAGGGACAACGAGGGTAACGCATTTTACGCTGAAACGTAGCGCTTATTCATGACCACAGTGGTGGCTACTTTCCTACACACAGTGGGACCATGGAGGATGAATGTAGTTACCCTCTTACAGGAAGTCAGATCACTGCAGCAAAAAAAAAAAATAATAATGCTGAGATCTGGAGGAGGCTGAGAACAATAGAAAGAACTTTTTGAGATAAGGCCTGTTCACACATATATGTGTATTAAAATGCATGCTAATGCTCAAAAAAATGAATGCGCATTGCCGTCCATTTCCATCTGTGTTAACACGCACTTTAATGTGTGCTGAGACGTGATTTTATGCACGTTAAACTGCTATGGGTCCTTGTAAGGGCCAAAAGAATAAAAAGCTTTTTTTTTTCAATAGATTCGCATTGCACCGATGTGCATTTACTTGCATTGCGCTGCATTAAAATGCAGACATATAGCAATGCACTGTAATGCACATGACACAAAGGTTGTGGTGTGAACAAGACACATAAAAACAACCTATTTCTAGATGTCCTTGCAGTGACCTACATTTTTTTTCTGTGCAGTAAAATGCAGGTCACTGCAGTGTGTGTGAACAGGGCCTTAATAATACATTCACACATAAATAGATTTTTTTGTAAAGCAGAGGTTAGAATAACTTTAAACCAAAGAAACACCTCTCCTAACAAGTCGTCCAAGCACCCTGATCTCAGATAAGGTCTCATACACTCCACAGTTCTCTAGAAAAGAATTAGCTGAGGGCTGTAAGTCACTGATCAGACCGCTCTGTGGAGAAGTTAAAACAATTTCACTTTATGCAGAAACAGCTTTTGGCAAAAGATAAAAAGCTGATTATCTCTCTGTTAAGAACTATACAACTCAGCACCCTTGTCAGCCAGGGTTTCAATCTCAGACAGATGGAAGGTGCTCATTGCCTGTTTCATCAGATCATTCTAGAGGTGAGACTGCCTATTCTTTAAAAAGTACCTAACCTACAGCAAGCACCAATGAGAAGCAGAACAGCGAGGGCATCCACAGATCTCCTTCTATAGGTAACATCACCACAAGGGGAAATAGCAGAATCCCATTGTCATTACTGTAATGGGAAACTTTCCTGAGTCCCGGGCTGTTATATAAGAAATGCCTATTGTGTCTGCTTCTCATAGCAGAGATAAAGCAAGTGAAACTGCACACTAATGACTGTGACCTCAATGGGAACAAGTCTGAGGCCACTTCCCTGTTATCCAAGAAGCTCATTAATAATTTACCATCATTATCCACTGCCTGCCTCCTGAGGGAGAGGAAAGATTACTAGTCTTCAATATCACATCATAATCCAGCTGTGAGTCTGCAGATCAATAACTAGACCAGACATACAAGTTATAAACAGTGCAGGGAAATGACCACATAAAACTAGATTGATGGGTAGAAACACTGAAGCATTCAGCAGATTGCAGAGCCATTCCTACAGCATCCCTCTCATCTCCCCATTATATTTCCCTGCCCTTCAGGCTCCCCTCACAGATCTTCCCTCACCTAGCAGGAATCAGTAAAATCCTCTCCAGACTTGTATGTTAAAGAATCTGTCCCCAAAAATATTGCTTCAAAATGTGGCATTGGACACACTTTTTTAAAGCACTCTGAATGCCAATCAGAGCACATCTCAATAAATAAAATGATTAGCTAACAGTCCTGTTCACACTGTTGTGTTTGCTTTGCTTCAAAAATGATAACCTATGTTGGTTTCTTGGTGCTTCAAAGCATATCCTAAGCCTCCATAGAGGACTATGACAACACTCACCAACAGCACCTGCAGAGAGGTTTTTATTCAGTTAGCTTTGCTTTGCATTGGAGGTATTGCAGGTATGAGAAACCCCAGGATGCACTGGGAAACCAATAAGTGAACCGGTAAAAACATCATCAGCAGTCACTTTTGGTTCATGTGCATATATTCTGGAGGTGTCTGGTGCAGAAAACATCTGGTGTGCAGCATGGAGCAGCAGGAAGGTGAGCGAGCTCTAGAATAAAGTGGAGCAACTAGCAGATAGCACACATGGTGTGCAACATAGGAACACTATAGTGGAAGGTGAGCGGGTACAGGAGAGAGAGGACTGAGCGGCAGAAGACCAGCAGAGCTTGGAGACCAGAGCAGGAAAAACTAGAAACCTCTACTAAGCGGGGGATCAGTAAAGCTGGGGGTAACTACTGAGCGGGGGATCAGCAAAGCTGGGGGTAACTACTGAGTGGGGGATCAGCAAAGCTGGGGGTTACTACTGAGCGGGGGATCAGCAAAGCTGGGAGTTACTACTGAGCGGGGAATCATAAAAGCTGGGGGTTACTACTGAGCGGGGGATCAGCCAAAGCTGGGGGTTACTACTGAGCGGGGGATCAGCAAAGCTGGAGGTTACTACTGAGCGGGGGATCAGCAAAGCTGGAGGTTACTACTGAGCGGGGGATCAGCAAAGCTCAGGATACTACTGAGCGGGGGACCAGCAAAGCTCAGGATACTACTGAGCGGGGGATCAGCAAAGCTCAGGATACTACTGAGTGGGGCATCAGCAGAGCTGAGGGTACTACTGAGCCAGGGGATCTGCTGAACGAGCATAGTAATAAGCTGGGGATCTGCTAAACGGGGGTAATAATGAGCTGGGAATCTGCTGAGTGGGGGTACTAATCATCTGGGTTTCTACTGGTCCCCTTAAAACAAATAGAAAATCAATACCTACACTGCATTTGCCAAGCTTCATAAAGCTTCAAAAAAGCACCACGGAAGCATCAAAAAACATCAAAAAAGCATGTTGAAGCGGTAAGCACTTTAATGTGTATTAAAGTCAAAGCAACTGTAAATGAGTCCTAAAGGTGTACACAGAGAACAATAAAACAAATGTCTCCCTGGGATTTATCTCTAGTTCTCAATGCCCGTACCAGGGAACCCTTTGAAACCTTAGGAGAGGCTAGTTTGAAATGGGTTAACTCTCAAGATTACCTTCTTATTGGCTGTCGCTTCTGACCTAAGCTGGGTACACACTATGAGAAAATCGGATGGCTGGCAAGCATGCTTTCTTGTGTATGAATGCTATGTTTGTTGCCACCTTCTTCCGGGTCAGTCTTTGCTTCTAATCACGTGCGCTTTTCTCCATTTGATTATTTCCGTACGATTACTGTACACATTGAGTGAAACTCGGACATTGTGTTCACAAGAAAAATTTTGGACTTTGTCCTTCGGAAATGTTCGTTGGAAAGTTGTATGTCAAAACTTGTGTACACACTATATGAAAATCAAACAATTGTTCCTCAAACAGAATTTTTCTCCTGATTTTCATATAGTGTGTATCCACTTTTAGAATCCCTCTATAGCAATGATCCTCTTTTGAGGATCCTGGAAGACAGGGTTATCATTAAACCAGATCCCTTATGCTTGCCAAACGTTTCTTCTGTTTTTCACAAATCTCAAGCAGTTTTACCAAGCTTTTGCAACTGTCCTTGAAATAAAGAGGAGGAAAGATTTAGCTTTCTTGATGGCAGAAGATGTTTGATTCATTATTTGGATGTGACTAGGGAATTTAGGAATTTCTCTCAGTTATTGATTCTTTCTAGTGGATCCAGGAAGGGTTCAAAGGCATCCAAGAGTTCCATCGCCAGATAGATTAGAGACACTGTTATTTGGGCATATAGATTTTCAGGTCAAGTGCCTCCTACACAGATTAGGGCTCAATCTGCAAGGTCATTAGCTACATCATGGGCTGATAGAGCAGGAGCGTCATGGAAAAAAATATCTAAGGTGGCAGTTTGGTCTTCGTCCCACTCATTCGTCACATTCTCTAGCCAAGATCTCTCCTTCAGAAGGAAGGTTCTACAGGCTCTGGTTCTCCCCAACCCACCAAGATATGGAATATTGCTTATCCTCTCAAGTAAGCGGTCCTGGAAGATGAGGGGGGAAAACCTCCGTTAGACTTACTGGTAACATTAATTCCAGGAATCTTCCAGGACAGTATCCATATTCCCACTTTGAGTTGTGTTTCTGGGGATATGCCCTGTTTTTTTTCTCTTGTGCATGTTGGTGGAGGGTTCTTTCTCCTCAAACAACTGAGGCACAATGGAGGGGAGGGGCTTTTTAAACTCGTTCTGATTTGTGTTTCCTGTGGTGGGTGGAGCCTATCCTCTCAAGTAAGCTGTCCTGGAAGATTCCTGGAAATACCATTACCAATAAGTCTAACGGAGGGTTTTCATTTTGGATATCGTAAAGGGGGGGTTATAACCTTCTTAGCTTTTTTTTTCCATCCCATTGGGGAGATTTACCTGCAGTTCCTGTCCCATAGCCAAAGCAGGAAGTGAGAGGAAATCGCTACACATTAAAGAGAATCTATTGGGGTGCCCCCAGGTCAAGAGTCTCCCTACTGAAAAATTTAATCTCTATTACTGTTCTGGGGACAAGCCAAAATTTGGGATGTTGTTTTACTTTCACTTTTGATGATAATGGTAAACAGGACAAATAGAGAGGGTGAATCTCACTAACAAGGGAAGGAGGTAGCAATAAAATCCTAACTAGTGTTCTACTCACTTTCCACTCGCTACACAATTTTTATTTTTATACTTTAGGTGCCTACTTGCATTGTTTTTTCTTTTGATGAATATTTTTTTATTGACTTTGAAATGTGCCTCTGAACTTACTAGAAAATGTGACTACTCTAGGAAGAGTCACTTTGCTAGCACAGAACCCTCCGTACTTGCATGTCATAGCACTCTGCTCTTCTGGGAATGTCTAATTACTATCTGTGCTGGCCTAGTCCCTTTGCATCATCCCCTCACCTCCCTACATCATTTTTTATGTAGCTGGTGGAAGCATAAAGGAATATTATTAAGCAGCAACCCCGATGTGTGTGCCTCAGTGGACACTCAATGCTTATTTTATTGGCCCTCAGCTGTAACTGACAGCTCACTATGTTGCCAATTACAAAGCCTGGTCTGCTCACAACCCTCCCACATTTTTTCCATCAATGACATGAGGACATCAGTGTGTGGAAGAAGCTTCTCTGCACCCCTACACTTTTCTCATGAGCTGATCAGATGTCTGAATTTGAAGGGTTTGGGCTGACCTTGGGACCCCCTCCCCTGGCAAGGTGCCCCCTCATGTTGTGGCCTGGTATGGTTCCCATCCCCATTCTTGGCCAGGCTCCATGCTCATAAGGATCTGTTGTAGATTTTTGTGGGTGACCTCCTGCTTTTTTTCTTGATTATTTTTTTTTTTTGCGCAAGGTTTCCAAATCCATATCAGACCATTAACACTGTCCTCGCCCATTTGCTAACATTCATCTGTCAGCCAGGAATCCCACAAGCACTGAGCTGTTGCTGTCACATTTATCAGCGATAGGAATATCACTGCTAAATGTTGCAATCTAAGTTTTAATTTTACAAAGTGGCTAGACCAAGAGACAATTAACAAGTGTTTATTTTTTCGTGAATTGACTTTAATGTTACATCACATTTTTATTGCAGTATTTACTGCCGGCAGTTACTGCATTTGTGTATTTACCGCAAATATGGTATTTATCTGTAGTCAAATGACATTTTACATTTTGCATGCAGTATCCTATAAAACACAAATTTGGCATGTGATAAACTTTGCTGAATTGAAACCAGTATTTAGTAATAAATATCTGTTTACTATCCAAGTTTGACAATACCAGAACTCTAATATAGCTCTCCAGTAGTAAACACAGACAGAGTTGAATATGGTTTTCTATATGGGGAAGATGTGTCTATGCCAGTGCCACAATGGACTTCTAAACGAATATTTCTATATATGTATAACAGCAATTTTGAATTATTTGATATTTCAGACACTACTGCGCAGAAGTAATAGATGCTCATACTACCTTATAAAATTAAAGTAGAAGTCCACTTTTTAATTTGTACCTACAGGAAAGCCTATAATAAGGTAGGTACAGTGAATGTCTCCTAAAACGTGCTATGTTTAGGTGATATTAACACAGCATGCAGCCAGTGCTGTCACCAGCGCATGCGCTCTGAAAGGACGGCATACTCGTGCCGTACCTTTAGAGCTCTGTGCTGGGGCTCCATGCACATGCCCCAGCTATTCATACAGCTGGAGTCCACAAACCTGGAAGAAAGACCGGGTGAAAATGGATGCGCCCAGGAGCTGTGACAGCGCTGCACTGGAGTGCTCTGTGTCCAGACAAGTCTGTCATAATGAGCAAGTATTCGGTGCATACAAGTACAATATGACGTAAACCTGCAGGGTCCCAATTATTTTATTTTTTTTAATCTTTGTGGCGGATTTCTACCGCTTTAAAGTGTCACTAAACCCCAAACCCTGCATTCACTATATCTGGTCTCCCACAGTACACAGAACATGGAAATGCAATTATTTTAGTAAATATAAACTGCTAAATACCTTTTCTTATCAGCAGTATAGAGCAGTCTTGTGACTTCTACCAATGTCCAGCAGAGCACTGGTTAAAGCTTGTAGGTGGAGTATTCATTCTCCCCTGAATGTCCTATGAGGACCCCTGACCCTCTGTCTGGACAGTACTGATTTGCCCCCTGCTGAGCACTCTCCCAAGAATAAAAAAACTCTCTAGCAATACACACCAAACTGAGCACGTGCAGCCTTCCCCCAAGGCTCTGTTCTATCAGGAGATGGACTGCAGACTGTGGAAGGGGAGGATCAGAGAAGACAGGATCAAACATCCTTTTTTTACACAATGCAGAGGCTTAACCCCTTAGGTTCCACATTGAGTATAACAAGCATGCTTTACTGCATATACAGACTGATTTTACTGTTGTGGGTTTAGTAACACTTTAATTCTGGCAACCATAAAGTAATTTTACTATTCCATGTTAATGGCTCCATTCTTGTGGACAGATCGAATTTAAAGAGTATGTAAACCCAACATTTCATATTCCTGATATGTACCTGCTATACAATGTTCTTATAGGAAAACATATCCTGTTCTCTTTGTACTGCTTCCTTTGTGGGAAATCCCTGGTGCTCCTGCCAGTCCCACTGCTGTTCTACTAATAACTGACCACACTAAGCATGACAGCACAGCAAGGTCAGTTCTCTAGCTGTGCTGAGAACTCAGCCTGCTCTCCTCCAATGATCAGACTTCTCCTGATACAGTTCTCTACCTCCCCTTGCACAGCCATTCACTGGGAAGATCAGTGGTGTAATGCAGTTTCTCCTCCCCCACCTCTCTTGAGCTCCTTATGCAGCTGAGAACAGAGGGTATGTGATCACATATAAAACAGGAGAAAAGGATATTTATAAATGTTTTCTATATCTATACACAAATGTTTTGCCCTTCATTCCCATTTCCTATTTTAGTGAGTTGTTTTACAAGGTGAGGGTTCACATATACTTCAAGAAAGTGAGTAAAATCTGCCTGCATACATCTGAGTAGTTGCTACAAGTAATAAAATCAATGTTCCTCCACCAGGGGACCAGTAAGAATGCTTTTCCTTAATATCAAGCAACATGCCACTGGATGACAACAAGACAATTTAATTATTTAATATGATATTGGAGAAGAACCAGGGTGTGACTAATTAGCAGTCATTATCATCATTAGTGGTGTTAAAGTTCTCACAGTCAGCAAAGCATGAGACACACCATGAAGGGTCTCCTGCACTTAGGGCTGCCCTTCATTAGGAAGCTTTTTATAGAGGGGAGGTGTTGTACATGGCACCTCAATGTATGTGCTAGAACTGTGATATCCATATATAATGAGATGTCTTCATTTCCCCACTTCCATGTTCACTCCATGGAGGTCAACTGATGTTCATCTTGTCTGGCAAATGCATAGTTAAAGCTGAAAGAGCTAAATACATAGACTTCATTTATATTATAAGGGAGATGTTTTTACCTGCCACATGATTTGTATTTCTGTCCATCCAGTCCTGAAATGTACATAACCCTGCCACACAGTACCATCCTGCCTGGCACACATGACCTGTGAATAGGGGGAGAAAATCCTGTGACTGATCAGACTCTCCTCCATTCACAGATCATTTTAAAGGCAGCGTAATCAGTGAAGGAAAGAGGACAGGAGGGGGTGGATCCCCATCATTGGATCACCATTAGTGCAGCTGAGGCTGAAGACGCAATGCTGTTAAACCCCACAGTGCCTGGAAGTTCAGCAGCAGGAAAAGGATGGGGCAGCCCTTCATTGCAGATTTCTACAGAATCCAGCAGCTTGCACATGGTGGGAAATACTTCATTAAAGCAGAGCTCTACTCAAAAGGGGAAGTTCTACTTTAAGGACTGGTCCCCTGCTCCCTGTTAAGGATTGGCACCTTTGGGGAGCGGGTACCTGAAATTGATTTTACTGTTGTGGGTTTAGTAACACTTTAATTCTGGCAACCATGAAGTAATTTACTATTCCATGTTAATGGCTCCATTCATGTGGACAGATCGAATTTAAAGAGTATGTAAACCCAACATTTCATATTCCTGATATGTACCTGCTATACAATGTTCTTATAGGAAATACTTCATTAAAGCGGAGCTCTACCCAAAAGGGAAGTTCTACTTTAAGGAATGGTCCCCTGCTCCCTGTTAAGGATTGGCACCTTTGGGGAGCGGGTACCTGAAATTGACAGGTACCTGCTCCCACTTCTGCAGAAAATCGCCAAGGCGATCGAAAGCTGAAGCTACCCCCCCCCCCCCCCCGTCTTCTGGGACATGCAACAGGTACCAGACTACGGGACCATTCAGAAAGTGCAGCGCTACTCTCACAGCCAGGTGCCCACACTGAAAATGTCGGCACCGGGAACACAGGATGGCCGGTGAAACAGGATGGGGGCAGGACACCGTGGGATCCAGGGACAGGTGAATGTCTGTTTTTATGAAAGTCAGCAGCTACGGTTTTTGCAGCAGCTGACTTTTATTTTTTTTTACAGTTTTACTGGAACTCCGCTTTAAGCTTAAGTAACATAAACTGTAGAGATTTTTTTTTTTAACTAAAAACTTCAGCTTTAAAGGCAGTTGAAACATAACAGACTTATTGGCCGGATCACCAGGTGAAAATAAAAGGGGAAAAAAACAAAACAAAAAGAAGACTGCAGCTACTACATCTAAGGTCTCATTCAGACAGGCACTGACATCTGTAGTTTATGAATGAGTGCCTAGTTAGTGTAATGTGCATGTAATGCAGCTCTGCAATCATTAATTTATCATTATAGCGCTACCCAAATCCAAATATTTATTATATTTCAGCTTGCCAATTCTTATGGCTCATTCGGACAGGTGCTGGCACCCGTAGGTCATGAATGAGTGCTGCAGCCACCAGATGCTGTGTGCAGGCATTCCATTCATGTCTATTGGGACACGGCGGCTACACGGACACAGTCGCTCATCCCAATCTGACAGCCATGCACTCTTAGCAGCGGCAAATACAAAATGCCTCAGTTTGGGAACGCTCACCTGCACCTGTCAGACAGAAATGAGCAACTGTGTCTGTGCAGCTGCTGTGTCTCAATAGACATGAATGGAATGCCTGCACACAGCATCTGGTGGCTGCAGCACTCATTCATGACCTTCGGGTGCCAGCACCTGTCCGAATGAGCCCTAAGAATTGGCAAACTGAAGTATAAAAAAAAATGTTTTGGGTACCGCCATAATGATGTACAGGCGTACCTTGGTTTACGAATTTAATGCGTTCTGCGGGACTTTTTGTATTGCAAAACATACGTAAATTGAATACGTGGTTTCCCATAGGAATGCACTGAAAACCAATTAATCTGTTCCGGAGGTCAGAAAAAAAGTAACAAAAAGTCTTTTATCTGTTCAACACTCTTTATAAAGTGCACTTTAAAGGCATAAATACTGTACAGAGACATAAGTAAAAATTAATTCGTAAATGCATTGAAAACCAATTAATCTGTTCGTATTGCGAAAAAAATCTGTAAACCGAGCCATTATTTTCAATAGATTTTCATACGTAAACAGAAACTTTTACCATTTGTCCATTTAGACGCCAAGTTTTGAACCTCTTCCAAATCTACGGTGCCCTTCCACAAAATTGCTCCCTAGGATCAGGCTTACCAATGGTTTATAAATGGGAAGTATTACTAGCACAAATTCCTATCCAGCTTTTTCTTTTGAGACCTTAGGACAGGACCCCTCTGTAAATTTCAGATGGGGTTATTTTGCAGTATACCTGCAGCTAAGCCATGTTATCATCCACAAAATTCAATCATTTTCCCAAGCAAGATTGTAATAGACTAATACAATAATAATTTTCTAGATAATTTCTGCACTTTTACCCACAATGCAATACATGTCATGAAGAAGAGAAGGAACAAAGAAGACAAGATAGAATGAGAAAAAGGGAGAGGAGAGAGGAAAGAAAAAAGGGAGGAGAGAGGACAGAAAAAAGGGAGGAGAGGGAAAGAAAAAAAGGAGGAGAGGGAAAGAAAAAAAGGAGGAGAGAGGAAAGAAAAAAGGGAGGAGAGGGAAAGAAAAAAAGGAGGAGAGAGGAAAGAAAAAAGGGAGGAGAGCTCAAACAGCACAAAGAGAGAGATAAAGAAGAAATCAGGTGGAGAGAAAGACAAAGAGAAGGAGGGAGAAGAGAAGAAAACGGAGGCCGATAAGAGAACAAAGGTACTCATATATACCAGGAGTACAAGGGATGGGACACACGGCTCATTTCACATAACACACAGGATTGCAGAATGCACAGAGATGCCCCCCGACTTACAGGCAGCGATGCGGGGGCGGCATATAGGTCCAGTTATATGATGCAATTTACAGCTCTGACGTCCTACTGAACAGGATGGAGAGATACGGCCCACTGCCCTGGCCAGTCTTCTTGCCAGTCTGATCGATATCTATTTAGCAACAAGAAGCAGAATGAAACATTGCTTCCTAAAAGAGGCTTTTAACAGTCAATGCAAGTAAACGAGCGGTCAACAAAACGCAGTTGTGAGGTCAGTGAAGCAAGGCTGTTGTGGAGCAATTAAATGCTCACTAAATGAGGCTGTGGGAAAGAAAAAATGAGATGTCAGCAAATGCTGCAGCTGAATCTCCAGCCCAGGAATTGATGGATTTTTTTTACACCGTCCTACACAAGATTCCTTTCCTGAAAGATATTAACCTGCTCATAAAGCTATACAAACCAGTCTCTGCCTCCCCCCACCACTAATAACTATGTCCACAATTAAAGGGCCAGTACAACCAAGTCTGATGTTTTGGCCATTGGTGAATGCTGACAGGATAAATAATGCACACTTTTCTGGGGAATGTTCCTGCCTGGGACCCTCCGTGACACTGAGACACTAATACAAATCTGTATTGGCTGCAGTGGGTAGGCGGAGCTGGGAACCCCAATGCAGAGATTTCAACACAAGAGAGAGATACAAGAAGCTCAACCTGTTGGCATGTAACCTATACTCCTACAACACTGAATATTTATTTATTTCAGGTACTTATATAGCGCCATCAATTTACGCAGCGCTTTACATATATATTGTACATTCACATCAGTCCCTAACCCTCAAGGGGCGTACAATCTAAGGTCCCTAACTCACATTCATACATACACATACTATGGACAATTTAGACAGGATCCAATTAACCTACCTGCATGTCTTTGGAGGGTGGGAGGAAACCGGAGTACCTGGAGGAAACCCACGCAGACAAAGGGAGAACATGCAAACTTCAGGCAGGTGGTGCTATGGTTGGGATTCGAACCAACGACCCTAGTACTACCAGGCGGAAGTGCTAACCACTAAGCCACTATACCAAATGGAGAACACGACTATACAGAATTTTCCTAGAAGACTAACAAATGCATGCCATCATCAGAGGTGCTTGTTATCATGCTCAGACATTACAACCAATGAGTGGACACCATTTTCTGTGAAGCATGCACCACAATAATCTGTCAGCTAGTTCAGGGAGCTGATTGAGCCAGATCTGCCTTCACAGATCTGTGACAGATTTGATGGGGCCAACATCTTAGTCTAGGTTCACACCTATGCATTTTCTGCTACGTTTTGCAGAATGCAAGTGTACAATCCAAACGCACACGTTCCTGCGTTAGAAATGGCTGTGTGTATAAGTGGGTGCTGCAGCGACCATCGGCTGGAACAGGATCCACAAGGGAGAATGTCACCAGCACACCGAGGATCAGCAATATTGGTCCAAATGTTTTAATGAATGATCACATAGTTACAGCAAGGCAACATTTCGGAGTCTCGCAGGACCCCTTCATAAGGCATGTAACCATGTGTCACATGCCTGATGAAGGGGTCCTGCAAGACTCTGAAACGTTGCCTTGCTGTAACTATGTGATCGTTCATTAAAATTTTGGACCCATATTGGTGATCCTCGGTGTGCTGGTGACATTCTCCCTAGCATTTAGCAGAAACGCATAGTAGTCCATTTAACATGATTTCCTATGGGACAGGTTCACCTCTCCATGTTTTCACCCGGTGTGTTTTTTGGCAAGGGTCAGGGACTTTTTTAAACGCAAAACGTTGCATTTTTGGTTCCATAGACTTCAATGGAGACACTGCAGAAAATCATGTAGTGCGTTTTTGTTGCGTTTTATTTTGCCCAGCAAGTTAAAAAAAACACACACACAAAACGCAACAAAAACGTGTCAACAATGCATGTGCAAAAATGCACTACAAAATGCACTGCAGAAATGGATCAAACACAAACTGCATAGATGTGAACCTAGCCTTAATGCCCACAGTTCTCAGAAACATCTGATTATTTATAGCTGCCACAGGTGTTTCATCCAGTTCAGCAATATATATCGGCCCTTGAGGATTGTTATCCACCAAACCTGGAAAGAAAAAAAATACACTGCCCTGTCTCCTCCTTCTATTGACCTTTCTTGGAACTGAAAGTACAACTAAGGGCTCCCCGCTGGCTGTATAAACAGGGCCAAAAATCATGAGACAAATTCTCCTTCATTTATATCTCACACGTTCCCCCTCCCAGACACTGCAGCTCACAGTGGGAGGTTTTGAGCAACAGCGGCAGAGCTGTCAATGTAGAAAGCAATAGGCAGGGCCTGGTGTGGTGGGGCTGACTGACAAGCTACAGTATGATAGCCACACAACCAGGGGCGGACTGACCATTTGGAAACTTGAGCACTGCCCGAGGGCCCGGGGTCAGTAGGGGGCCCCATGAGATGCCCCTGGTACCTTTTTCATAGGCTTTTTTGAGTTTGGGCAAGGACACAGGGGCCCCATGATCCCCTATTGCCCGGGGGCCCCATGAGTTGTCAGTCCGCCCCTGCACACAACCCACCACATCTTTTCATTCCACTGTAGTTCAGGCACAGCTTACATGACAGTGATAACTGCTTAGAATTCAGAAGGTGGTGGATTTCACTTTGCAGGGGGATTAAAAGAAAACGATTTGCACATGAATTTACTAATTAGCACTGCAACACATTTGTTTGGATGAGAAGCCACATCGCTACTGTGCGCAGTCTACACTGGGATAGACTTATCTAAAAAGTAGTACAATGAAGATGCGCAAAGTGCTTCAAACCTACAGCAACCAGAATCAATGTTTATCAGTTTACACGGAGCAGAAACCTAAAATATCATTGCTGACTGGCTGCTAGGTATTGCCGCATATTACAAGGAAACTGGCTGCTATGGGCAACAGCTTAGTTTTTTTACAAATTACCCCCATTATGCTTGGAAGGGTAGGAGCTCTGCTAAAATGTAGGTGGAAAACCCATAAAGAAACCCTTCAGAGACAAGTAAGAGAAAACAGGTTTACATGAGAGGATTAATGAGCACTGAAAACCCTGCGCATTCTGTCACAGAGATCACTTCCAGAGGCCATACTTTAAAATCCAAACCTCAGAAGTAAAACCGCACATCGACTGGAACAGCACAAACAGCCGACACAAAGCTGAAAACAGTTTAATGACTTCGCCGAGAGGAAACCTATAAAACGCTGGAGACAGCGGCTCCGCTTTATTAATATTCACTTCCCCTCGTATCAGAATAATTTGATTTGCTCATATGTAAGTTTTATGGGATACAATCAGCAGCACGGCCAACCGCCACTGAATGTACATTGTAATGAAAAAGGTCAAAGGCACATCTGCAGTCTAATTTATTGTAATGGCTCTCCCATCACCTCTCAGGTCCAGAATAAATGGACATGCTGGTTAAACTTTAAAAAGAACTGAGTAAACGCATCACCTTTAGTGAAGTGAAAGTGCTCTTTATTATGAACATTTCACATAGGCTACACATGCACAATTCATATGAAGGAAAGTTGTACCGTGGTCACAAGGTACCCACACATGGTAAGCCTGATGTATCAACATGTCCATGTACTAGGAAATGGAGGCACTTCCCTGACAGCTACCACTTGTATTTAAACCTGCCCATATCTTGATTGGTGGCTGCAACCAAACACTCCAGTTCTTGGTTAGCCCACATTGTTGATACATCAAGCTCAATATGATGGAGATCCAATCCAGCTCATTCAGAAAATAATTCTCTAGTTGGCTGGAACCCAACATCCCATCTGCCATCTCTTGTCTTTGGTAAGTGGGAGTCACTGTCAACCTTTAATCTAACTCCAGTACTTAATTCTTCATAAATATACTGTTGATTCCACCCACATGAATACTGAACTGGACAAAATGTTTTATTTAAATACATGGATTAGCCACAGATTTATGGCCACCCACCTAATACTGAGTGGTTCCCCCTTTTGCCGCCAGATCAGCCCCTTTTGCTGCTAAAACAGCCCTGACCCATCCTGGCATGGATGCTATTAAACCTCTGAAGGTATGCTGTGATATCTGGACCAAGCTGTCTGTATCAGATTCTTTAAGTCTCATAAGTTGTGAGGTGAGGCCTCCATGGATCACACCTCTTTTTCCAGCATATCTCACAGATGCTTGATTGGATTGTGATCTGGAGTGAATGTGGAGGCCAAGGTAACACCTTAAACTCATTGCTGTGTTCCTCAGACCATTCTTCATTCAATTTTGCAGTGTGGCAGAGTGCATTCTTCTGCTGAAAGAGGCCACTGCCATCGGGGAATAGTGTTTTCATGAAGGGGTGTACTTGGTCATCATCAATGTTTAGGTAGGTGGTTTGTGTCAAAGTAACCTCCACATTAATGGCAGGAAGTTTTCACAGCAGAACATTGCCCAAACCTTCAACACTGCCTCCACCAGCTTGGCTTCTTCCCATACTGCCTCCTGGTGCCATCTTTTCCCTAGGTAAGTGATGCATCCAGCCATCCATATGATAAAAAAAAAAAAAACCCTTGATTCATCAGACCAAACCATCTTCTTCAATTCTGATGCTCACATGCCCATTGTTGTAGGTTCTCCTGGATGTGGACACAGGTTTGCATGGGCACCCTGGCCGGTCAGCACCTATGTAGTGCCATACACAACAAACTGTGATGCCCATTTTTTCTGCTTTCAACATATCAAGTTCACAGACATCATGTTTACTTGTGGCTTAAAATATCTCACCATGTACACAGCTTTGGTTATTGAAGTCAGACCACAGGAGTAGAGCCAGCCACAAAAGTTATTGTCTGAGTCTGCATTCTGCATAGATATACTGCACAACTGTGAATTGTGATCTTCCTGAACAGAAATGGAACAGATTGTTCAAAAAGACCCTCAAAGTTGTTAGTAAATCTAAAAGGTAATATGTGAGGCTAGCCTAAATTATTCACAGCATGAAAGCAGAGCAGTCATTACCATTTGGCCAGAAAGAAGTCCACACCTTCTGCCTCCTGAAAGCCACGTGACCCACTGAGGAAATTGTGCTGTACAAAACGTTTTGTTTTAGAGGAATCTTCCTTTTCTTTGGCACCATAATCACCAATTATAAATATCATGAACTGTATTGCATACAAGTTTTTTCTCTCTTTTTTTTTTTTTTCTCTTTAAGTCCCGTGGTGTAGTGAACACACTCACAAAACTAGCACCCAGTGCAAAAAAAAAAAAGTGAGCACACAAAAAAGTACACAGGGTGTACATCCAGCCCTCCTCCGAAGAGAAAGGGCCCTAGCCCTGATCCCTAGGGGTGCAAGGCTCCTGACGGGGACTGAGGCGCTCACTAGGTCCACCTGGCTGAAACCAGGCGGACCCCTTTCTTCAGGAGGCCTGCCAAAGCAATGCCACCCCGAGTACTAAGTGGGGCTCCCCTGAAGGGAAACACCATGAGAGGAGGAGACTCTGACCAAAAGGCCATATGCCTCCCCCTCCCAAGACTTTCAGGGCATAAAAAAATTCCTCTGATCCGGACCAAAAGGCCTGGCCCTAGAGGCAGGTGCGGAAAAAAAGCATGACTGGTGTAGTGACCAAGGTGCCTAAAACTCAAAGTGAGCTCCCTCACCGTGAGAATTTTGGCACCCCTGGACTGCTACTCCAGGGGTATATACACCATGGCTTCTTTCTCAGCCCAGCCTTTGGCCAGACCAGTGTAGCCCCATCCCTACCAGAAAGGCATCAGAACTTAGAAAGCTTAGGGAAAGCCTTGCCTACAACCAGGGACAAGCCTAGAAAACCAGGCCAGAATGAACCTGGGAGGAAAAAGCTCCCCCACAAATCTCACCATTCCCACCTAAGTACATCATAAGAGGTACTAACCAGCACCCCTACCCAACAGAAGGAACCAGCATTCCTTCTCCCGAAAAGTGATAAGAACAGATACTACACATGATCTTAGCCAAAAAGCAGGAGAACACCATATGGGTAATGCTGCCAACTTCCAGGGTCATTTCTAGACTAGGCTGAGTTCACAACTTTGTGCCATTTGTTGCAGGTTGGGATGCTCCAGTGACAACTATTCTTAATGGCATCCCAAAGTGCCTTACTATTATATGTGTGTTTTAGCACACCACAATGTGTGTGTTGTGTTGCGTTGCCTTTGAAATGAAACTAAGTGCACAAGTTTTGGTGTGTTTTAGTAAGTCCATTCAAATGAATGGGCTGTCCTAATATGACACAAGGTAATGTGTGAAGTAACACGTCAACATGCTTGGTGTAAATGCACTGCAAAAGCAAGCACCCAGCTATACACTAAGAGCTAGAGGCAACAAATATAGTCAGTCTTTGGACATCACAACAAACCTTTCATCCAAGTATTACAAACCACATGCATCCAGATTTCTTGTCCTACCTTGTCCATACACATTGGAGCATGAGAGGGAGGCTGCCCAGCTCTGCATCATATGACATAAAGCTGCAGTTTGCTGACTGCAGTATTGAGAGTTATCATTGCTTTTGAGGGGAAAAGAGCTATGCAAACTCCCTCTTACAGTTCAATGTGTGGAAGGGGCTGCAGGGGCTCAGAGAGAGGACATGTTTGGAACCCAGGGAACAAACTTACTGCTGGGCCACAAGCTTAGGCAGCCTATAGATGATTCAAATTTCTTTCCTTCCACCATGGGTGAAATGAAAGAAAATCCCTTTATTCCTCCATCAACAGTGTTGATAAGGGAATCCCTCTCACAGTGCTATTGTGGTCTCCTGGCGGGGAGCCTTCCTGGCCGGCAGAACATGATTACTGCTAGTGGTTTTAGCCACTGGCAGTAATTGCATGTAAAAATAAATTGACAGGCTGGCTGTACCCAAGTCAACTAATGGATCGAATTGGATACACTCAGCCTACCCATATACATGGATCAAAATTTCGATGCATATATGGCTGGCTTTAGACTCAGAGCCTTTCAAAAGATGAGGATAATGGTAAGTGTGGGGATTTCGTTGGAAGTCAAGAGATAAAGATTTTTGCCAGGTAGCAAATAGACCAGGGTTTCTCAACCAGGGCTCCATAAAACCCTAGGGTTCCCTTGGAACTTGCTAGTGGTTCCTTGAGCAATATCTGCCTCTCTGCCTCATTGACGCCATTGATCTTTATAGCTATCTTTAAGGGTGTAATTCTTCCCAATGACTTCAGGTGTAAGGAGCATTCTTCCCACTGACCATCACACTAATGTATCTTAAACTGTAGATATAGTAATATTTAGCAGGGGTTCCTGGAGACTGGAAAGTTATTTCAAGGGTCTCTCTGTGTTGAAAAGGTTGAGAAAGGCTGAAATAGACTATCACCAGGAAATATGGAAACATTTAATGTTTCACTGCCATCAAAGCTTTATGAAGTGCTAAATGATATATGAATCAAATATTTCAGTTACTTAAGAAACATCATAATGTATACTGGTGACCAATATAAGGGTATGTGGTAAACAAAGGCAGCTATAGGAGAATGTGGAAAACTAGCAGACACAGCTCAAGGTCCTGATATTTTACCAGCTGTAATAACAAATTTACTCCAATGACATGCTGGCAGGGAATTTGGCACTAGTACGTGTATGTATAAGAAATAGGGACCTTAGATTGCATGCTCCTTGCTTGAGGGCAGGGAATGATGTAAACATGCAACATGTAAAGTTGCTGCATAAACTGTTGGGGCTATATAAACATGTATAATAAAATTAAATAAAATAGACAGGCCTCTATATAGGCTATAGGCCTGGGCATACATCAGGAAGCCAAGGTGAGGAAACATCTGGAAGTCACTTATGGAAAGGAATCTACAGTGTTTATATTTGAATGAGGCTTGGTTATTGTAGACATAAATCAATGTGTTCATGATTTATAAACCCTTATATTATAAAGCATACAATATGTACAAGACAATAACCATATTTGACCAATACACATGCAAGCTTTGACGCTTTCTTAGTTATTGTGCATAACAGTTCCCTCTGAATACAAGTCTATCTATTTGCTTATACTGAGTGAAAACAATATCAGCAGCTTATCCTGTAATCTCAGCAGGGCTGCCAAATGCACAGTAAATATGAATGTAGGCACTAGAAGTAGGACCAATAAACCTGTGTAGGAATACTACTATGAAACTATGGAAGAGCAAATGTGTAGAATGTCAAACGTTACAATAATCTTTAGATTGTAAGCTCCACGAGCCGGGCCCTCCTATTCCTTCTGTACTGAAATGTATTGTAATTGTACTGTCTCCCTGATATTGTAAAGCGCTGCACAAACTGTTGGCGCTATATAAATCCTGTATATTAATAATAATGACATAAAAAGTGTACTTACGTAAAATACAATACACGCTCCCTCCTAAAGCAGAATCATGGTGAGATCCTTTGCACAAGGGGAGTTTGAGAAGAGGCGAGATGACGGGGTGGATTCCCAGAGTCCGGAAACACAGGAAAGGTTTCTCTCCAGGTGCTGTGTGTTTAACCCTCTCTGCTACATGTCATTCACAGGGCTCTCCAGACCATGGAGGATAAAGGCGCTCATGCAGACTCACAGTGACGCTGAGTGGGCATCCACAGAACAAGTATGGCTGCCTGTTCCTGGCTCTGTCCAGAGTGCTGCATCCCGCATTTCATTCTCACACGCTGAAAAGAGATGGGAACAGGCTGTGAAAGAGAACGCGGAGCTTCCAGCAGCAGGGGGAGTGAACACAACAATGGATGCAGAGAGCAGTGAGGTCACGTTCAGCTGCATTCAGCCAAGAATGTTATTCAGCTGGAGCAGGAGATGGGGAATAGGAGTGGTGGGAGCAGAGCCCAGCAATCTCAGGCAGTTCCCACCAAAACCGGCATCCATGTGGCTCTATATAATCTCACACAATGCTCCGACTCCAGCGTGACGCATTCATCGCACAAACACTTAGCAATTGAAAGAAAAGGATCATGGGAAGAACAATCTGGCAGCATCTTGTACCACAAAAAGAAGCTGGAAACTCTGTGAAGTCTTTATCATGAGGCTTTCTGCAGTTACATCATTCATAGATGCCAATCTTTTAAAAGGGGTGCTCCGAATACATTTTGATTTAACCTTTGTAATGAAGCAAGCCCCAACATACATTTTTTCACCCCCCCCCCCCAACACTTCCAGAAGAGAGATCCCTTCATGATTATCAGGGTGCTGCTCCATATTCTGTTATCTGTGGTACCTGTAAAGCTGGCCATAGATGGTTTGAATCTCAGGCGGTTCAGCAGGGACTGGCGGAGATTCAGATCATCTATGGGCAGGCTGATTTTACCCAGCTCGATTGCTGTACCACTTGGGTACAACCAGCATGTTGAATGTATTATTCAATTATTGTCAGCAGCTATAATCACGATCAATAAGCACTGTGTTCTAAGAGGGACACCTCCATATGGTCGTGTTCTTTCCCCAGCCTGGACCTGCTGAGTGACATCAGCCGACAGTGGACTTTAGCCTGCTGTCAGCTGCAAACCGGTCACAGAAGTGCAGAACAAAATTCATACACAAATGAGCTTTGGCTGTACTTCTCCTTTAAGAGCTGAGCAATGAAAAGTCAAAATAGTTGCACAGCAATCATGGCGTCCATTCAGTATCCCGGAAAGATGAAGCACATCATCTGGCTGATTGCTTTGCAATAAAAGATTAACTTATTTTCTGCAGATTGCATAAATAATTTTAGATATACTGTATGTTTAGTTGGAATAATGAAGGCCTTCGCTGACAGCAGGCAGAAAATACTTTTCAGAGGTATAAACTTTGTTCTACATAAAGATATTATCCAATTCAGAACGTTATTGGTCATAGAACAGAGACTTTCATTATCCCAGCAATCGGCACAACACATGGAAAGCACGTCTGTGTAAGCAGCCAGCAATATAGTAAAATATTAATACAACCGCGGATGTCCTGCAATTCCCCGGAGAGGAGCGCACACCACATGTCACCATCACACCGACACCATCATCATAGCGACACACAGAAGAAGGTACAATGACAACAACCCTAGTCATGTATGTATCCATTTACAACAGGCACACACCTGCAGGCAAACTCATAATCTGACTATGTACAATACATCTAATATTCAATTGAAGCAAAATTATTCATCACACATTATGCTTGAAAATTTAAAACACCCGTATTAGAAATCTATACACGCTAGAATCATGCTTTAATCAGGTGAAAGGATGTTTCTTCCTCGGCCTATCAACATTCCATCTGATTTTGAATTTCTTCAAGCCAATATCCAGACAAAGCAGCATTGTCACCCTAGGAAAGAACTACAGAACTCCTCCTCCCTCATCTCCATACCATAAGTGGGAGGTATGCTGTAGTCCACAAATATAACTTCTCTTTCGGAAAATTAATCTACTTATATTCCTTCTCCCCCCATCAACATGCTAATGACATTTTTAAATGAAACCTATCCTATTTTTATTACATACCGTGTTTTAGACCAAATGTCACTACTGGGTTTCTCTGTGCTATGAGAGAGCTTGGAGGAGAGTTTGGAATCTGATTGTTTGATTGCTCCTGTGGAGAGGTGTCTTTTATACAGGTAACACAATGAGATTAGCAGCACTCCCTTTAAGAGACTGCTTCTAATCTCAGCTTGTTACCTGTCTGAAAGACACCTGATAGCCAGAAATCCTGCTGAATGATAGGGGATCAAATACTTATTTCCCTCATGAACATGCAAGTCAGTGCATCATTTGTTAGACATGCATTTCTTTTGAATTTTTTGTTGCTATTCTGTGTCTCAGTGCTACAATACACCTACCATTCGATTTTTAGACTGATCATTTCTTTGTGAGTGGGCAAACATTCAAACTCAGCAGGGGATCAAATACTTATTTCCTTCACTGTAGCTCCCACTGCAGCTATTGTATTCTGACAGCTAGCAGTGTTATCCGTCAGAATAACAGAACAGCACCTGCATCTGAATGGATGCAGGTACTGTCCAGTCACCAATTTTCCCCCCAGCTCCTTCTATCCAAAAATGTCAGATGGATTGGTGCCCACAAGGCCACCCACTGATCAACTTTCAGATGGTTCACACATTCCACATGTGTATTGCTAGCTTCATCATTCCTTTGGAATTCTAGGTATAAGTGGAATACCCTCTTTGTTTGGTGCACGCTATCCCCTGCAAAGGGTCACATGTGCTGCTTCTATACACACACACACTTTATTGTCAAAGGTATTGGGACACCCCTCCAAATCATTGGATTCAGGTGTTCCAATCACCTCAATGGCCACAGGTGTATAAAATCAAGTACCTAGGCATGCAGACTGCTTCTACAAACATTTGTGAAAGAATGGGTCGCTCTCAGGACTTCAGTGAATTCAAGTGTGGTACGGTGATAGGTTGCCATCTGTGCAATAAGTCCATCCGTGAAATTTCCTTGCTTCTAAAATATTCTACAGTCAACTGTTTGCGGCTGAGTTGCTGTTGTTCCCAGTTGCTTCCACTTTGTTATAATACTTCTAAGTGGTAGGCCACCTAAAATGACAGAGCAGGCTCAGCACATGCTGAAGCACACAGTGCGCAGAAGTCGCCAACTGTTTGCAGAGTCAATAGCTAAAGGTCTTCAGATTAGCACAACAGCAGTGTGTTGAGAGCTTCATAGAATGGGTTTCCATGGACAAGCAGCTGCATTCAAGCCTTACATCACCAAGTGCAATGCAAAGCATTGGATGCAGTGGTGTAAAGCACGCCGCCACTGGACTCTTGAGCAGTGGAGACGTGTTCTCTGGAGTGACCAATCACGCTTCCCTGTCTGGCAATCCGTAAATGTCTGAGTTTGGCAGTTACCAGGAGATCGGTACTTGCCTGACTGCTTTGTGCCAAGTGTAAAGTTTGGTGGAGGAAGGGTTATGGTGTGGGGTTGTTTTTCAGGGGTTGGGCTTGGCCCCTTAATTCCAGTGAAGGAGACTCTTAAGGCGTCGGAATGCAAAGATATTTTGGACAATTTCATGCTCCCAACTTTGTGAGAACAGTTTGGGGATGGCCCCTTCCTGTTCCAACATGACTGCTCACCAGTGGACAAAGCAAGGTCCTTAAAGACATGGATGAGCGAGTTTGGGGTGGAGGAACTTGACTGGCCTGCACAGAGTCCTGATCTCAACCCATTAGAACACCTTTGAGATGAATTAACGCGGAGACCCTATGGACTAAGACTGGGATGCCATTAAAGTTTGTGTGTGTAAAGGCAGGCCGACCAATACTTTTGGCAATATATTGTATAGAAATTGCATCCTGGCGCCTGGGCTTTTGTCAGCCCATTCACTGTTGCAGGGATGCTCATATCATATTGCCTGACCCCCGGGACATGCAGCTTCGGGCGCTGGGCAGCTGGATTTCTTTTTACATTTAGCAGCAGGGTTTACTGTTTTGTTTTTAACCCTCAACAGAGCTGACACTGGTGTACCATAAAGATTCGTGGGTGTGTAAGGCTATATCCAATAGGATGTGACAGGCGGTAGATCGAGAGTTGGGGTTGCAGAATTCTCCCTCCCAGCTGCTTTCTTAGGGGATGGTTCTCCGGCTGAATGGGATAATTCGGACAATGATGTGTGAGCGGCTCATCCTCCTGGCAGGTACGGCTGGAAGCAGCTTGTGTGTGTTGGACTGGCCTGGGACATCAGGGAGAGCTGCTTTCTGGGGGGGTGCTGGACCACTTCGGAGAATCACATGTCTGGCGAGAACTGTGGGACTGGACGGAGTACCGGGCTGGGGGGATTTTGGGGGGAGATTTTCAAGGCTGAGCTGCTTCATACTGAATTGTAAAGCAGCTCAGCAAAGCAGTAGTGGTGAGATGGTACCCTGGTGAAAAGGGAGCCCTGTATGATACACATCTTCATGCTACAAGGACATGGGGGGGGGGGGGGGAGTACAGAGTGTGAGAACATGGGGGTGTATGGGGAGTACAGAGTATGAAGACATGGGGGGGGGGTTGTTTGGGGACTACAGAGTAAGAGGACATGGGGTGGTTGTATGGGAAGTACAGAGTATGAGGACATGGGGAGGGGGGTGTATGAGGACATTGGGGAGGGGGGTGTATGGGGAATACAGAGTATGAGGACATGGGGGTATATGGGGAGTACAGAGTATGAGGACATGGGGGGTGTATGGGGACTACAGAGTAAGAGGACATGGGGTGGTTGTATGGGATGCACAAAGTATGAGGACATGGGGGTATATGGGGAGCACAGAGTATGAGGATATGGGTGGGGGGGTTATATGGAGAGTACGGAGTATGAGAAGATGGAGGGTGTATGGGGAGTACAGAGTATGAGTATATGGGGGGGGGGGGGTTTGGCTCCTAACTTTTTTAGCTGGCTCCTAGATTCAAAGCAAATTTGTCAAGCCCTGCATGAATATTTACAAATTGAACAATTTTTATAGAGTGGAATTCTGCTTTACAATTTAGCACCTCGCACCCCGAACATGATTCTTATAAACATCAGTTGGCCTTTGTTCCATACAGACAGAAATCTTCTGCATACGCCACAGCCCCCAGGGAGTGAGAACTGTGTGCTATGACCATAAACATCTATTCAGACTTCTAGGTGATCCTACAGATAACACATCATTTGAATTTCAAACTGGGAACTGAAATATAAATACTAAAAGTGGAAAGGTGGTTGTAAGCTCATCAGCGTAGGCAAAAAAGCGCAAAAAGAAAATCACACTAAATACCAGCCCATGTGAATGAGTCAACACAGGAAGAGCATTAGCGATGAAAGAGGAGCCTGCCACACAGCCATTACAGGGAAATGTAACAATATATTGGATGTGGCAGCCACAAACATCATCATCTCCTCACAAAGCCACCATTTATATCCAATACCCTCTCTATTATTCTGACAAGAACTTGTTAGAGCCATGCTGCAGATGGGTCCCCAGACTTTGTGAGATGCAGTCGCTGCAATGGGATTACCACCATTACAAAAGGCATTTTACAGATCCAAAGGAATCTGCAAGACTACAGCATGACAAATGTTTCCAGATACGTCTTACAGGAAAATAAACCAATTTTATTTGTTTTGTAAATCAAAGAATAGAAAGAAAGTATATGTGAATCCAAGAACAAAGATGCAACATACTGCAGCTCCCCTGTTCTTAGATGTGAGGCTGCATCAGTTTTCTTTCTTTTAATTGTATTTCCACTTTTGCAGCTAAATTGAGATACCACCTACTGTACTTTATCTTTGTTACATGTCCCCATTCACATACCATTCCATTTTGCCACCTGCTGAACCTGTCAAACACACACCTCCTGTCATAGAACAACACTCACTTACTGTATCCTTAGAAGAGCAGTATTGTCATTGTCAGAAGGGCAGCACAGTGGCTAAATGGTTAGCACTTCCGCCTGGCAGTACTGGTTCGAATCCCAACCACGGCACCTCCTGCCTGGAGTTTGCATGTTCCCTGTGCCTGCGTGGGTTTCCTCCAGGTACTCCTGTTTCCTCCCCCACTCCAAAGACATGCTGGTAGGTGAATTGGATCCTGTCTAAATTGGCCCTAGTACGTATGAATGTAAACTAGGGACCTTAGATTGTACACCCCTTGTGGGTTAGGGACTAATGTGAATGTATAATATGTATGTAAAGCACTGCATAAATTGACGGCGATATATAAGTACCTGAAATAAATACTAAAAAAAACATCTCTTATCTCGTATTATTGGAGAAGGTGTTCTATAGTCCACGTGGAGAACAAAGAAAAATGTAATTGATAGCAATGCAGCACAGGCAGAGTAAGAGACGCTATCAGCTCACACAATTTCTGGTAGGATCAACAGGTTTTGTTTCATTCTTGTTTAACAAATGTAACTAACTGCTCACAATGGTAGACATAAGAGAATAAATATGGGAAAATCATTGTTTGGGATTTTATACGCACTTAAAAAAAAAACGTTGGTGACTTGAAAGTCAGACTCCTGGCAAGTTCAGTCATTCTTGCAATTCACCCAACCCTATCAGAGAGCATAGCCAGAGGGTGCCTGGTGCCTCCAGTAGCTGAAATATTAAGCTAGCCATACACAGAGCCAACTTCTTCCAACAAAAATTCACTCAGTATGTGACCCAGGAAGATTTCTGGCAGTTATATTAGCAGTATTATATTAAAGTATAACAAAAGGAAAAAAACGTTTTTTATTTTAAGGTTTGAATAGAGTGGTGAGGGATTAGAACACTTGTGAGGTTTTCATTACTATGTGAAACTGAGCCAGAAGCAGCACCAAATAATATTTATTTGGTGACTTTTATCTTGGTTATTTGTGGCAATACTTTTGGGAATCGTTTGTTTGACACTCTTTCTGGCTCAATTATGCAAAGATTATCAAATTAGGTGACCTCTACCCCTGTGGAGAGCTACCAAACTCAAGCTAAGCTAAACCATCGGGCACAGCTAAGGATTTCCATCTGTATGGGTTGGAGATTCATGTCTAGCACCTCGCCTCTACGGCTCATGTTTTAATTTTGCTGTATATGTGCCTATAAGAGGGATTCACCCTCTCCAGTTGTCCTGTTCACCAATGTTACTGGGAATGAAAGTGAGAGTAAATCCAAAATTCTAAGTTGCCCCAAGAACAGAAATAAATGAGTAACCTTCTAATGAGTTCACTTGTTGCTGGGACAACTAAGAAGGAATATCAATCACATTTGAAAGATATCCTCTCACCTCCTGTTGAGTCTACAGGATAAGGGAAAGCTCCTTAATGAAACAAACCTGGTAAAAACAGAGGTGCTCCAACCAAAATGAAAAAAAAAGATACACTTTAATATATACACTATATTGCCAAAAGTATTGGGACACCCCTCCAAATCATTAAATTCAGGTGTTCCAATTACTTCCATGGTCACAGGTGTATATAATCAAGCACATAGACATGCAGACTGCTTCTGCAAACATTTGTGAAAGAATGGATCACTCTCATGAGCTCAGTGAATTCAAGCGTGGTACCGTGATAGGTTGCCACCTGTGCAATAAGTCCATCCGTGACATTTCCTTGCTACTAAATATTCCACGATCAACTGTTAGTACTATTGTAACAATATGGAAGCAACTGGGAACAACAGCAACTCAGCCACTAGCTGGTATGCCACGTAAATGGTCAGAGCATGCAGAAGCACACAGTGCGCAGAAGTCACCAACTGTTTGCACAGTCAATAGCTAAATAGCAAAAGACCTTCAAACTTCTTGTGGCCTTCAGATTAGCACAACAACAGTGTGTAGAGAGCTTCATGGAATGGGTTTCCATGGCTGAACAGCTGTATCCAAGCCTTACATCACCAAGTGCAATTCAAAGCATTGGATGCAGTGGTGTAAAGCACATCGCCACTGGACTCTAGAGAAGTGGAGACGTGTTCTCTGGAGTGACCAATCATGGTTCTCTGTCTGGCAATCCGATGGATGTGTCTGGGTTTGGTGGTTGCCAGGAGAATGGTACTTGCCTGACTGCATTGTGCCAAGTGTAAAGTTTGGTGGAGGGGGATTATGGTGTGGGGTTGTTTTTCAGGGGTTGGGTTTCGCCCATTGGTTCCAGTGAAGGGAACTCTTAAGCTATCAGCATACCAAGCGATTTTTGACAATTTCATGCTCCCAACCATGTGGGAACAGTTTGGGGATGGTTCCTTCCTGTTCTAACATGACTGCGCACCAGTGCACAAAGCAAGGTTCATAAAGACATGGATAAGCAAGTTTGGGGTGGAGGAACTTGACTGGCCTGCACAGAGTCCTGACCTCAACCCGATAAAACACTTTTGGGATGAATTAGAATGGAGACTGTGAGCCAGGACTTCTCGTCCAACATCAGTGCCTGACCTCACAAATGCGCTTCTGGAAGAATAGTCAAACATTCCCATAGACACCCTCCTAAACCTTGTGGACAGCCTTCCCAGAAGAGTTGAAGCTGTTATAGCTGCAAAGGGCGGGGCCAACTCAATATTGAACCCTATGGATTAAGACTGGGATGCCATTAAAGTTCATGTGCGTGTAAAGGCAGGTGTCCCAATACAATGTATATATGTATGCATACATACATAAACACATATATCTTTATGTTTTATTATGTAATATTATGGCCTCCTGCTCCAATGTGCATTTTTAATGTTTTATTGAGAGATTTTTTTTTTCTACTTTTTTTATTTTCTTTGTTAAATAAAAAGGTGTTCATAAGATACCGGAGATGAAACATAAAAAATTGTAACTGCTCATTCTGATATTTTTAGATATTATTGTTTGATACAGTTATAATAATTGCACCCCCCAGACCTTCCATAAGGCTAAAGTTACCTGGGGAATTTTGTGTCAAATAACTTTTTATTCAGAGAAGTTTGAAGGTACAAAACACAATACACCACCGAGTAACTTATTAGTAAAATGTTCTATCCAACCTGACGAGAACAATGCAAGAGATGATAAAGGGACGCATATAAATTCCTGTAAACAGTATATCGCACATATTCACGAACCAATATATCCAAGCTGGGTATTATATTTCACGAGAAAGCACAATGTAGCAAATAAAAAAAAACCATACATATTGAAATTATGGACTGTCAACTACATGGAGGGTTGTTATCTTTACTTGGTTTAGTTCATGGTCGATATATAGCAATGTGATCATGTGAGCGATCATGGACATTACAAAGCTCCAAATTAGTCAAACTGCGAGAAATATTAGTGATGTACAGTATTTATTCCTTTAAATTTTGCCAACTATAACTTATCACATGTAGTTACTTATTTCCACAACTTTATATGATTTTGATTATAGAACAGTTTGTGAACACTTCCTTCTTTAAAATAGCAACTGATTGGTGGAAGATCACAGATCATAAATGGTCACTTAACTGCGTCACCTTTTTCTTATGCAAATCAAACTTTGTCCATCTAGCCATAGTTAGCCTTTGAGTTAAGGGTCCACGTGAAATGGGGGTAACCTATCCCAGCTTTTGGATTAAAGTGCACCTGTTATAAAAGCGTAGATATTTATGAGGACAACAGGGTAACGAGCAGCAAGGAGGCCTGGCATTATCTGCCTCAAGTATAGCCCAGTCTGTTGAGTTTGCATGATTGAGAGAAGCAATTCCTTAGATCCAGTCCGCAGACAATGAGCAGAAGTGTGTGGAAGTGTTCTATTTCACAAGCAGCACGAGACTTTGCACACCGCTGATCACGCTTTCTGCACTCCTCTATTATAGTACAACAAGCCCATAATCAGATGCCTCCTCTCTAGTCAGTGGCCTAACATTATGGCTGCTGTGACATCAAATCCCTGTCACTACACTGCAATCTGCATTAGCTCATCCATTACTGCAGGAGATGTCCCTATTCTAAGACATGGTGGATCTGTGTCACAACTGCATCATCCACTCCTTTATTTACTTTCACTCTCCTACAACCCTTTACCCTTTCACCTCTCTCAATAGGAAATTATACTTCTCATACTCCCTACTGGCTCAGTGCCTGGGCTCACACCTTCCCTCTGTATACATGCCTAGAACACCTGTTCCTAGAACAGTCTGACAAAACAAAAGTTCTGGTGAAAGTAACGATTAAAAAAAAAAAAAAAAACTTTAGGAGGAACTCTGCTCTAAACATTTGCACGGTGCACTATTAAATAAATGATATATATATATATATATATACACACACAGTCAGGTCCATAAATATTGGGACAAAATCAGGTGAACGGTGTAGGAATTACAACAATTTGCATATGTGCCTCCCACTTGTTAAGGGATCAAAAGTAATGGGACAGAATAATCATAAATCAAACTTTCACTTTTTAATACTTTGTTGCAAATCCTTTGCAGTCAATTACAGCCTGAAGTGTGGAACGCATAGACATCACCAGACGCTGGGTTTTATCCCTGGTGATGCTCTGCCAGGCCTCTACTGCAACTGTCTTCAGTTCCTGCTTGTTCTTGGGGCATTTTACCTTCAGTTTTGTCTTCAGCAAGTGAAATGCGTGCTCAATCGGATTCAGGTCAGGTGATTGACTTGGCCATTGCATAACATTCCGCTTCTTTCCCTTAAAAAACTCTTTGGTTGCTTTTGCAGTATGCTTTGGGTCATTGTCCATCTGCACTGTGAAGCGGAATCCAATGAGTTGTGAAGCATTTGGCTGAATATGAGCAGATAATATTGCCCGAAACACTTCAGAATTCATCCTGCTGCTTTTGTCAGCAGTCACCATCATCAATAAATACAAGAGAACCAGTTCCATTGGCAGCCATACATGCCCACGCCATGACACTACCACCACCATGCTTCACTGATGAGGTGCTATGCTTAGGATCATAAGCAGTTCTTTTCCTTCTCCATACTCTTCTCTTCCCATCACTCTGGTACAAGTTGATCTCGGTCTCATCTGTCCATAGGTTGTTGTTCCAGAACTGTGAAGGCTTTTTTTGTCATTTGGCAAACTCTAATCTGGCCTTCCTGTTTTTGAGGCTCACCAATGGTTTACATCTTGTGGTGAACCCTCTGTATTCACTCTGGTGAAGTCTTCTCTTGATTGTTGACTTTGACACACATACACCTACCTCCTGGAGAGTGGTCTTGATCTGGCCAACTGTTGTGAAGGGTGTTTACTTCACCAGGGATAGAATTCTTCGGTCATCCACCACAGTTGTTTTCCGTGGTCTTCCAGGTCTTTTGGTGTTGCTGAGCTCACCGATGCGTTCCTTCTTTTTAAGAATGTTGCAAACAGTTGTTTTGGCCACGCCCAATGTTTTTGCTATCTCTCTGATGGGTTTGTTTTGTTTTTTCAGCCTAATGATGGCTTGCTTCACTGATAGTGACAGCTGTTTGGAACTAATCTTGAGTGCTGACAGCAACAGATTCCAAATGCAAATAGCACACTTGAAATGAACTCTGGACCTTTTATCAGCTCGTTGTAATTGGGATAATGAGGGAATAACACACACCTGGCCATGGAACAGCTGAGAAGCCAATTGTCCCATTACTTTTGGTCCCTTAACAAGTGGGAGGCACATATGCAAACTGTTGTAATTCCTACACCGTTCACCTGATTTGGATGTAAATACCCTCAAATTAAAGCTGACAGACTGCAGTTAAAGCACATTTCGTTTTATTTCAAATCCATTGTGGTGGTGTATAGAGCCAAAAATGTTAGAATTGTGTTGATGTCCCAATATTTATGGACCTGACTGTATATATATATATATATATATATATATATACACACACACATACAGTACATACACACACACACACACACCTACACATATATATACACACACACATATACACACACACACATATATATATATATACACACACACACACACAAAAGGCTTATTGGCAGTTTTTACTTTTTTTTTAACTATATAAAAAATAGAAAATAAAAAAATGATGTTATACGTATCTGCTCTGTGCAAAAGTATTGCACAGAGCGGCCCTCAACCGTCTCTTCTGTGGTCCCCCGACACTTTTCACTTCGCCTCTTCTCTGTGTGCCAGAATAGAAATCGGTTTTCTATGGGGGCACACATGCGGGTGTGATCCCAAGCCAGGCTGTGCGCGACCATAGACACCCACAGTGCGCCTAGGCTCCGCCCCATTCTATCTCCTCACTGGATTTGACTGACAGCAGGAGCCAAGGCTCCCATTACTCTCTGCCAAGCTTTTAGAAGCGGGAAGAGAGGACAGAAGACCTGCAGAGAGGTACAGCGCTGGATCTATGTGGCACTTAGGGAAGAGGGGAGGAATAGCAACTGGAAGGTTTTATTACCTTAAATTATATGTAAACCCAACATTTCATATTCCTGATATGTGCCTGCTGTAACATGTACTCGCATGAAAAAGTATCCTGTTCTCTTTGTATTGCTTCCTTTGTCCGGAATCCCTGGTGTTCCTGCCAGTCCCTCTGGGAGCACAACATGGTCAATGTTCCAGCTGTGCTGAGAACTCTTTCTGTTCTCCACTGATCAGATGTCTTCTGACACACCCCCTCTGCACAGCAATTCACTGGGAAGATCAAGGTACTGCTGTTTCTCCTCCCTCAGCTCCTTATACAGCTCAGAACAAAAGGTATGTGCTCACTTTGAAACCTAATGGGTTGTTTTACAAGGAGAGGATCTACATATACTTTAATGCATACAATGCATTAAGGTAAAAAGACTTTAGAACCACTCTAATATGATATCAGCTAATGGACTGAGCTCCACAAATGAACATGGAAGTCAGGATTCCTTCAATCTAGAAAGGGGAAGGTAGTAAGGATCAAGAGATCACAGCCTTTTGTTAGCAATGAGAGAAAAGAATTATGCAACATCTGGTGCTCTCCAACACGACCTGACTCCTGGGATTTGTGCAATCCTACCTAAGAGCATTGGCTATTCAAAAACTTTAACTCCTCTAGCCAGCCGGATACTAATGTGACATGCTGGGACTTGTAACCCCTCAACAGCTCGAGCTGCGCAGGTTGTGCATACATTATTCATGACACAGGGCATTTCAAGGAGGAAAATTAGTAAAGTTTTGAATTGCACGGTCTGACAACATGATTGCTGTACGCATGGATAAAGTATTCCTCTATCTGTCACACATAGAAGGTTCCCAGTTACCTGCAATCAGTGCACCTAAAAGCTGATGCCCCTCCCTGCAAATGGCCAGAGCACCATGTCTTGTGATGGGAGTTTACTATCCTTTGTACATATACACAGAACAAAGAATTCAGTTTTTTATAGAATATTTACAGAAGCACACCCTATGAAGATTTTGAAGTTTCATTAGCCCTATAGAGCAGCTTGATAGATAAGAACAGCTGGAAGAAACACCGGTGGAGAATTTCCAGAGGATGGGAGGTTACAGGCACCAATGAGCCTCCTTTGCTCATGCCAGCTCTGGAAATCAAGCACCTACACATCTACACAGCAGAATGGACCTGGCAAGGAGATGTAAAGACTGCTAGTGTCATTCACAGTATGGAGCTTAATAGTGATATTTGTAAAATACAGGAGGAGAGTATCACAATTGTGCACCATAAACCACCAAGACCTTTGCACATCAATGCAGCACAGTCTGTCAGAAAATCACATTCTCATAGCAACGCAAAGCAATAAACACATTGACTGTACCAGTACACAGAGAGGCGAGGAGACTGGACTGTAACAGCATGTAAGTGTAGAAATGATTATTATGGGAAGGGGGGACAGGGGGAGAACAGGAGAAAGGCAGAGGTAGAAACAAAAGCGAGAAAAAGGAAAAGAAAAAAAAGAAAAGAAAAATAAGAAAAAAATATAAAGAAAAAAAAAGAAAAGAAACAAAGGAAAAGAAAGAAAAGAAAAAAAAGCAAAAGAAAAAAAGAAAAGGAAAAAAAGGAAAAAATAAAAAAAGGAAAAAAAGAAAAAGAAAAAAAAAGAAAAAAAAGGAAAAGAAAGATAAGGAAAAAAAGCAAAAAAAGAAAAAAAGGAAAAGAAAGAAAGGGAAAAAAAAGGAAAAGAAAGAAAAAGAAAAAAAGCAAAAGAAAGAAAAAGAAAAAAGGAAAAAAAAGGAAAAGGAAAAGGAAAAGAAAGAAAAAGAAAAAAAAAGGAAAGAAAAGGAAGGCTATGTATGTTATCCTTTACCCCTACAAATGTCCTAGGAGTTATTCCTTCCACCACCCTCCTACCATCCAAGATGTAATAACTCCTCAATACTAAAATAGGAGAGAAAACAAAGGGAAAGACAGACAGACACAGAGGAATTGAAGGACAAGGCAAGCAGAACCTTCGCTGCACAACTTAAAACCGCTGGGAAGAGCCAGGCGTGAAATCTTTGAGTGTCATTATCCCAATCCTCATTTATACCACTGAAAGTTGGGGCTCTGTCCCTACCCAGACCAACCCAAGTGGGAAGGCGGCCCAACAGAAATATTCCATTTGGAATTTTGCAGGCACCTCGTCCAAGCCCATCAAAGCACATCCAACAAGGAGTTGGGTGTTGGGTGTACTCCCTCTACTGCTCGCAGTACAGAAGAGGGCATTACCATACTGGGACCATCTTACTGGGACCATCATACTGGGACCATCATACTGGGACCATCTGCAAAACAGCAGCCCCAATTACCACTATGAAGAAAGCCTTAGGGACCAACAAGGAGCAGTCCAGGCTGTACAGCCTGCATCAACTCCCCAGCACCTTGTCCATCCAGAACTCCTGACAAAAATGCGAATAAAAGACATAATGAACAATTGAAAAAAAATGTCAGATTATACTTACCTGCTCTTTGTAATGGTTTTGCACAGAGCAGCCCCGATTCGCCTCTTCTTGGGTCCCCCCTGGCAATCCTGACTCCTCCCCCTGCCGTGAGCCCCCAATAGCAAGCCTCCCGAGCCACGCTCCTGTGAATGGACATTGTCCATTCACACACAAAGCGTGGCTCGGCCCTGCTCCCCGCTCTCTCCTCATTGGCTTACTGGCTGTGATTGATAGCAGCAGAAGCCAATGACTCCCGCTGCTGTGTAAACCAATGAGGAGAGAGAGTCCTGGGACAGCCTAGGCTCTTATGCACATCATTGGATTAAGAGAGGGCTCAGGAAAGTATTACGAAGGAGCTGAACCCAGAAGGTTTTTTACCTTATAACAAAGAACGTATAAAAAGGTAAAAATCCTTCTGCCTTTAGAACCACTTTAACTAATCTCCCATAAACAAGCTGCATACCAGTCCCTACAGGGACTGCAAACTGGCCCCATACCTGAAGATGCTACAAGACCCCACAGACAGAGAGACCTTCAGGATATATAGACTGAAGGCCTAATGCCTGGAGAATGAATCAGAGAGGCACAGACAGATCTACAAGCTCAGGGAGAGTAGACTGTCAGTGCCCGGGGTCCCTGGCGGATAAGGCCCAATTTCTGCTATGGGGTCCAAAATTCTCAGCAGTGAGGGACAATCACATCCAGAGACTCTCATCTCAGACTTAATTTATATACAAGAGAAGAGGAAACTCCACATTCTACATTTCTGGACTCTTCCCCTAGTCACCTTTTTATTAATCCGAGAAGAGGGAGTGAGGTACACAGAATATATCCCCGGATACACAGAGGGTATGGGGGGGTACACAGAATATATCCTTGGATACACAGAGGGTATAAGGGGTACACAGAATATATCCCCGGATACACAGAGGGTATGGGGGGTACACAGAATATATCCCCGGATACACAGAGGGTATGGGGGGGTACACAGAATATATCCCTGGATACACAGAGGGTATGAAGGGTACACAGAATATATTCCTGGGTATACAGAAGGTATGGGGGGGTACACAGAATATATCCCTGGGTATACAGAAGGTATGGGGGGGGGTACACAGAATATATCCCCGGATACACAGAGGGTATGGGGGGGTACACAGAATATATCCCTGGGTGAACAGAGGGTATGGGAGGTACACAGAATATATCCCCAGGTACACAGAGGGTTTGGGAGGTACACAGAATATATCCCCAGGTACACAGAGGGTTTGGGAGGTACACAGAATATATCCCCAGGTACACAGAGGGTATGGGAGGTACACAGAATATATCTCCAGGTACACAGAGGGTATGGGGGTACACAAAATATATCCCCGGGTAAACAGAGGGTATGGGGGGTACACAGAATATATCCCCGGATACACAGAGGGTATGGGAAGTACACTGAATATATTCCCCAGGTAAAAAGAGGGTATGGGAGGTACACAGAATATATCCCTGGGTACACAGAGGGTATGGGGGGGGGGGGGGTACACAGAATATATCCCCAGGAACACAGAGGGTATAGGGGGGTATACAGAGGTTATGGGGGGGGTACACAGAATATATCCCTGGGTATACAGAAGGTATGGGGGGAGGTACACAGAATATATCCCAGGATATACAGAAGGTATGGGGGGGGTACACAGAATATATTCCCACATAAATAATGAATATGAGGGGTCCACATTATATATTCCCGTGTATATAGAGGGAAGAGGGTAGTGAGAGGGGTGACTGGTCTCCCATGTTCTGATATGGGGGTGTATACTGCACCTAGGAGATATACATAACAATGGGTGGGGGACGATCGAATCCCTCCACCCCCATACCTGTAATATCCAGTGTGGGGGGATATAATAAATATCCTGCCCCGCCCATAGAGGGTATGGGGGTACACAAAATATATCCCCGGGTAAACAGAGGGTATGGGGGGTACACAGAATATATCCCCGGATACACAGAGGGTATGGGAAGTACACTGAATATATTCCCCAGGTAAAAAGAGGGTATGGGAGGTACACAGACTATATCCCTGGGTACACAGAGGGTATGGGGGGGGGGATACACAGAATATATCCCCAGGAACACAGAGGGTATAGGGGGGTACACAGAATATATCCCCGGATACACAGAGGGTATGGGAAGTACACTGAATATATTCCCCAGGTAAAAAGAGGGTATGG